>NC_086318.1:181147975-181458332 GCF_036172605.1 Pelobates fuscus | reverse complement strand
AGGTCTCCAAATTCACTTGTGAATCTTAGATTTTCATCATTGATATTCAGGATCCGCACAAACTCATTAAAATCCTCGAGTGTACCCAGCCACACAATAAACACATCGTCGATGTAGCGACGCCATAGGTAAATGAGGGGAAGGTATTGTGAGACCCCTGTCTGTTGGGATAAACTTTCCTCCCACCATCCTAAGTGGAGGTTAGCGTACGATGGGGCACAAGCTGTCCCCCTAATTTGGTGGCAATATTTGTTTTTGAAGGTGAAATAGTTGTGTGTGAGGATGTATTCGAGGAGTTCCAAGCAAAAAGCCGTATGTGCCGTATCTGCCTCCCCTCTTTGTTCTAAGAAGTGGCGTATGTGTCTAATGCCATTCGAGTGCGGAATTGATGAATATAAAGCTTCAATGTCAATAAGAAATATGTGGGCAAAACATTCCGCCCCTTTAAGAAACGGATACAGGAACACATAAGATCCTGTAGAAATCTGACTGACAACCCCATTTCAAGACATCTCCGTGAACACCACAATAGCGACCCCAAGGAGCTACGCTTTTGTGGCCTGGAATTAGTTAAAAAGAATCCAAGACGCAGAGACAACGACAGATTCCTTAGACAAAGGAAATGTTTTGGGATTTACCAACTCAGTACCCTAAGCCCTAGGGCCTCAACGAAGGCTTCTCCTTCTCCCCCTTTCTCTGAATCCCTATTCCCTGTCAGTTGAATAGATGTATCTATATTTTTAAACCATTACTATCATGTATTCACACTGGTAATTCTTTTTAACTTATATATATTTTCCCATGGCTCTTGATATAATTATCACCAAGGAAGGTCTTATTGTCACTGTATCCACATCTGAACATTGCAGGACCCCAACTTTATACAGAGGAATATTTTATTCCCTGCTTTACTATATATCACTTTTGATATGTTGGGTTCCTTTTGGGTGTGTTTATAATTTGTGACTCCTTGTGTGATTGTTCTACTCCATTTAATACATGTTGCTCTTTTCCTGTACATATGATCATCTGTCAATTCAGAGATCACATTGAGCAACTTTGTATGCAACATGTTGATTTCTGGGCTTACTATGCTCTCTGATTAAGCAACATTAGCCCCTCCCCTCCCGTGATGTGGCAGCACGTGAGCAGCCGCCTTTTCCTTCTTTTGGCCGGCAATGCTCCCTGCCCGCTCTACACCTGGCCCCTCCCCCTCTGTGACGCGGCGGAACCGGATTGGCCGCATGACGTATCATGAGGGGCGGGCTCTCCCTCTTATAAACCACGCCGGGTTATGAGTAGCTTTCACCGCCCTTGATAAAGGCGCCACATAGCGCCGAAACGCGCATCGAGCTAGACGCTGGTTTTAGGGTTTCAATATACCACTTTTGGTCTCTCCTTTAGCCTTCGAAATGACTAATAGCTGATACTAGATTTAGGGCTTTACTCTGCACGGCGTGCATGCCGAATAGAAGTAGACAGGCTTTGAGTTACTAGCTTATTAGTCTCTTAGGGATTTATCTGCCTAGCCTCCTATTGGACTTTGAACGAGTCAGGTGATAATCTAGGGGTTTTGTACTCCACTTTGCTGTTCTACTGGGCTAGTAATCAGGAATTACCCTATACTAGTCTGCCACTGAGTATCTTTCTCTCTAGATATGGCTTTCAAGCACTCTGATACTATGATACAGTTAGGAGCTTAGTTACACTACCTCCTACACTCTAATAAGAGAGGAGCTGCTCTAGCCTCTGCACAAGTGGAGCCTGCTTATCTACCTGAACTCAAACTTGGGGAATACTTAGAGGCATTTTCATTTTTATATTTATTTTTATTTTTAGTTTCACCTATACATATATACTTTATAGTAGGGGTCACCTACTGGCTGTTCTTCCCAGACAACTATACAGGTGATATCTCTATCTTTATTGTTATCCCTACTAGGAGGGCAGCTCATACCACTGGTCTGCCCCCCCTATGTTCTTTATAGGTGACTGTTGCATGCTTCTGGGCTGTGCTAACTAGGAAGAGCTCAATTTACGTATATGGGCATCCTTTCCTGTTCGTACATATGCTAACTCCCGCTAACTCCAATTTTGCTATACTTAGCCTCTAGGCAATTGCATGGTCCCTCTACAATATACTTTACATATAGTATATTATACCTGAGGGGCACACCCATGGGACCTTAGCTAAGATCGAGACCAAGTGTGTGTGGCACGTTTTTTCACATCCCCCTTTTTTTGCACAGTTTGTTTGCACTTTCTTGGGTTACCATATTGGTTTTTAAGTACATTAATTTCCTAATAAAGATTTTTTATTTTTATTTTACTTTATTTCATTATTTCAGCCATGGGACTCTAGTCAGTTATTTACCCTCCTATATGGGCACACCCTCTGCTAGTGGTCTTTGGAAGCTGGACCCTTGCTCTCCCTTCCAATTACCCTAACACTTGGGATTTTTTCCTCCAGTATATATTGCTCTGGGTCATGCCCATGTCTGTTGCCCATTTAATCCTCCTGACTTCAGGGTTAGTTTGTTCTAACTCTGTAGTCTTTCTTTTTCTTATATTTACTCATTTTCCAGCCACCCTCCTGTTTCTTACCTTGTCTTTGCAGGAGGGTGGCTGGCTGGGTCTGATGGGACTGGCAGTCGGCTGGCTCTCCCTCTTCATTGTCGGGCGTGCGCTCCTCCCGCGCGGAGTGAGCTGGGAGGAAGTGGCCACTTCCTCCCAGCAGCACTTGCGCTGCGGCGCTGACCGGGCCCCTGAAGAAATGGGGCCCATCCGGTGGCCCTAGGTGCATGGGCCACCCGATGGGCCCCATCAGCACGTGGGCGCCGGTGCAACTGCACCGGCAGCAGTTCCGCTGCTACACGTAGGGCCTGGGCGGCCGGGCCCCCAAGGGCCGTCGGGCCCGTGACAACCGTTATGGTTGTCACCCCCTGATGGCGGCCCTGGCCAAAGACCTCGGTTTTGGTCTCATCTGACCACAAAACTTTCGCCCAGTTCTCCTCCGAATCATTTAGATGTTCATTGGCAAACCTCAGACATTCCTGTACGGATGCTTTTTTGAGCAGGGGGACCTTCCGGGCGCTGCAGGCTTTCAGTCCTTCACTGCGTAGTGTGTTACCAATTGTTTTCTAGGGGACTATGGTCCCAGATGCCTTGAGATCATTAATAAGATCCTCCCGTGTAGTTCTAGGCTGATTCCTCACCGTTTTTATGATCATTGAAACTCCACAAGGTGAGATCTTGCATGTAACACCAGACCGAGGGAGACTGTTGTTGTTTTGTGTTTCTTCCTTTTGCAAATAATCGCACAAACTGTTGTCACCTTCTCATCAAGCTGCTTGGCGATGGTATTGTAGCCCATTCCAGCCTTGTGTAGGTCTTTAATCTTGTCCCTGACATCCTTGGACAGCTCTTTGGTCTTGGCCATGGTGAAGAGTTTGGAATCTGATTGATTGATTCTGTGGACAGGTGTCATTTTTATACAGGTAACGAGCTGAGATTAAGAGCACTCCCTTTAAGTAAGTGCACCTAATCTCAGCTCGTTCTCTGTATAAAAGACACCTGGGAGCCAGAAATCTTGCTGATTGATAGAGGATCAAATACATATTTCACTCATTAACATGAAAGTCAATTTATAACTTTTTTGACATGCGTTTTTCTGTATTTTTTTTTTATTTTGTCTCTCATTGTTAAAATACACCTACCATTAAAATTATAGACTGATCATTTCTTTGTCAGTGGACAAATGTTCAAAATCAGCAGGGGATCAAATACTTTTTCCCTCACTGTACATTCAATTATTCAAAAAATGGGTAGCGCTCTAAGATTGAGTAAAAAAAATTAAAATGTAACTTTTATAATAAATCCATGTTTCAGATTTACTTAAAATATTTCATCAGGACACATAAATGTGTTTTTTTTTTTTTTTTTTTTTCTTGTTTTTTTTTTATACCATACATCATTCAGCAAAGTGTACTCATCTCTATAGCCATTCTTGAATGCTATAATTGGCACATGTTCAAATGCTGTGGGCGTGTATATACGCACATGTTCACACAACCTACTGTGCATTACCATCATTGTGATTATAGTTGAAACCAGAAAGTATGAATGCAGTGGCGTACCTACAGTGGACCTTGCCGCAGCTGCGAACCCTGGGACCGTGGACCTCAGGCATACCTTCTGGGCCAGTGCACAGCCGCATCAGCCTGGGGCCCAGATGTCCGGCAGGAGGGGAGAACTGTGCTGCTCCCCTCCTGCTTGTGTGTAGCGTAGCTGAGTGTTCTGACAGGACGTGCTCAGAGAGCACTTTCTATCAGACACGGAACTGCTCAGGTGACCAGGTACAGGAGAGGAGAGAGGGAGGAAAGGAACACATGAAGGGGCTGGGGAGAGAGGAGGGTATGGGACACATGGAGGGGAGAGGGAATAGGACACATGGATGGGTTGGGGGAGGAGGGCATGGGACACATGGAGGTACTGAGGGGAGGAGGGGATAGGACACATGTAGGGGCTGGGGAGTGGATGAGATGGAACACATGGAGGGGCTGGGGGGAGAAGGATATGGGACACATGGAGGAGCTTGGGGTAGGAGCGTATGAGACACAAGCAGTGACTGGAAGGGAGGAGGGTATGGAATACATGGAGAGGCGGAGAGTTTGGGCACATGTAGTGGCTAGGGAGGGAGAGGAAATGGGGCACATGGAGGTGTTGGTGGGGAAGGGGAATATGGGACACATGGAGGAGCTTGGGGTAGGAGGGTATGAGACAAGCAGTGACTGGAAGGGAGGAGAGTATGGAATACATGGAGGGTTTGGGCACATGTAGTGGCTAGGGAGGGAGAGAGAATGGACACATGGAGGGGCTGGTGGGGAGAAATGGGACACATAGGAGAACTAGGGGGAGAGAATCAGACACATAAGGGGCTAAGATGAGAGTGAATGGGATACATGGAGGGGGTGGGAGGAGGGGAAATGGGACACATGGAGGAGCTGGGGCAGAGGATCCTCTATCTATTTGATTCTCTAGAGGAGGGTGTGAGGGTGTGGGAGGAGGGGAAATGGGACACATGGAGGAGCTGGGGCAGAGGATCCTCTATGTATTTGATCCTCTAGAGGAGGGTGTGAGACACATGGAGAAGCTGGGGGAGGAGGGTATGAGACACATGGAGGGGCTGGGGCAGGAGGGTATGAGACACATGGAGGGGCTGGGGGCAGAAGGGTATGAGACACATGGAGGGACTGTGGGGAGGAGGGAATGGGACACCTGGGGCAGAGGGAATGAGACACATTGAGAGGCTTTGGGGGGAGGAAATTAGACACATTGGGGGCGGGAATTACACAAATTGTATTTGTAATATATTATGCATATGTGAATGTAGGAGTGTATTTGTGTGTATTGTTGGTGTTTGAAAGCTGAGATGTATGCACATATACATTGCAGCACAGTGATATACTTACACACACAGACACACATGCGGACAGAGATGCAGATACAAACACACTTCTAGACACATGACACACACTAACAAAGATATAGACACACAAATACACATGCAGATTCACAGACACAAATGTAAACAAATTTTAGCCACACTCCTGTTTCCTTACCTTTGGGTGAAGGAGGGTGGCTTCTACAGGCTGAGGCTTTCTCAATCCGGGCTTCCTCCTCTCTGTCATCTCTCCCTCCTGTGCAGATTGGAGTGTGTTATCTAGGAGGTAGTGACCATCAGTCACTTCCTCCCATGCTGCCATTATTAAAGGGACCCGGTCATGCTGTTAGGGCTCCGCAGCACCCGACCAGGCCCCTGAAGATACGTTGCCAAGGGTATCCCTTACTGCATGGACCAATAGGACCTCTTAGTGTGCGGCTGCAGTGAAAAATATTTAATAAAAACAATGTGCATGCAATCAATATTTACAACCTTTCACACATTGGAGGATCCAGGGTTGGGCATTCCCCTGAGAAAATAATGCAGTGCTGAGGCGGCACTGCACCATACCACCGGTGGTGGTTAGTGGCGTTGGCGGGCCCATCATGAACACCAAACACAGGGCAAACCTGACAGACCGGTAGGTCTCATCAGGGGTCCGGTCAGGTACTGCAGCCCTTTGGCAGCATGACAGTGCTGAGAGGAAGCTACTACCTGTCATTTCCTCCCAGCTTACAGAATGTGCATGCTGAGAGGACACAGCAGTGGCACAGAGAGGGAGGGAAGAGCACTGGAGACAGAGAGCCTCAGACTCCCATAAGTAGCAGTCAGCTCCAGGAAGTCACCTCCCTGCAACCAAAAGATAAAGAAGCCAGGGGTGAATAACAACATGTAAATTACAATTTGTGTATGTGTAGGTATGTGTGCATCTGTGTGTGCCAATGTGCGCATGTATAGCTATGTGTGTGTATTTGACTGTGTGCATCTGTATGTGTATCTGTGTAGGTTTGTATGTGTATTTGTATGTGTGTGTGTATCTGTGTGTGTGCCAGTGTATGTATAGGTATGTGTGTGTATCTGAGTGTGTGCATCTAGGTGTGTCAGTGTGCGAATCTGTGAATATGTGTAGGTATGCATGTGTATTTGGGTGTGTGTGTGTGTGTATATGTATCTGTTTGTGTCAGTGTGAGTACGTGTGTATCTATGTGTTAGTGTGTTTCTGTGTCACTGTTTGTGGCCTCATAAGTGTATATGAGCATACATCACAGCATTCCAACATCAAAACTACATACAAATACAATCTTACTATCAAGTGCCAATACTATATGCAAACACACTCCTGTATTAAACGCACATACTAAATAAATACAAATGTTTACATTCAAGCACACACTGCTCACAAGTAAAACCCTGCAAGGATGAGCAAATGGTAGATCCCCAGACGGCAATGCATCATATGATATGAACAACAGATGGGAAGCTATGTTTTGGCCACCCTTGCATTGAGGGGGCTCAAAAAAATAATGTCTTGCACTGGGGCTCTCTCTGCATTAGTTCTGTTACTACCTGCTCTGCTGAGCGCTGGTGATGTCCAATGCCAGTGTTTAGAGTGGTACTACAGCCCCTACTCCTCGCTAAAGCCCGTATCCCTCCACTGTAGCCCCTATACCTCTACTACAGCCCCTATCCCCCCACTACAGCCCCCTAACCCACTAATTACAGCCACTAACCCTCACCACTACAGTACCGTATCACCCCGCTACGGCCCACTACCAGTGCCACTCACAAGATTTTGTACTGGATCCGCCCTGCCTTTACAGTGTTAAGGCTTGTCCTGCCTCTAGAGACCTGATGCAGAAAAAACACATCTGGAAACAAAAGAAAGGAGAGGGGAGGTGGGAGAATAGTATATAAGTTCAGTAGGGCTGAAAGAGCAGGGCATGAATCCAGATATTGAAGTAGTGAAAAGAAGAGAACTAGCTCTTAACCCTTGAGTATGGTCGGGTAATAGTTTAAAATGTAACTTTTAATATTGTAATAGACAAAAAAAAAGTATATAGGCAAAAATAGAAAAAGGTCCAGGCACTCCAGGATACAAAAAGTTGAATTTATTGAACCCACCGCCACTCACCATGTTTCGACCTGAACGGTCTTTGTCAAGCTTGTCAAAGACCGTTCAGGTCGAAACGTGGTGAGTGATGGTGGGTTCAATAAATTTGCCTTCTTGTATCCTGGAGTGCCTGGACCTTTTTCTATTTTTGCCTTATCAAGTATTTGGTTTCTGGTACTGGGACCGGCCTGGCTGCACCCAGATACATATGATATGGGGATTGAGTGCATTTCCATACCCTTGTTCTATGGTCAAAAAAGTATATAGAGACAATATTAGTATTGCCACTAGATGGAGACATTACTTAACCATACTAAGAAACAGAATCAAAGAAAAAGATACTTGGGGAACTTTTCACAATATAAACAGTGTTGCAAAAGGGGGAAAACCAAGAATTAATATCTATCTATCTATATGTATTAAGGCAATTTGGTTATCAAGTTATCCTTTCGGTTATTTCGCCGTTCGGCACTTGTTCATGATATGCTTAAACACGCTTGCATGTTCGCATAAAATGTCATGCGTATAAACTGTTCGTTTCAGTTTCTGTTTTCCTTGCCATAGGGTTTCGGTTCTCTTGCTAAATGTATTACGCATAAATCCTTTCGTGGATTACATTCATCATTTCATGTATATACCATTCGGTTAACGATTTGCTTTGCTTAACTAGATATAGATTAATTCTATTACTATTTAAAGGTATCAGTATTGTATTGGTTTTCATACAAAACAGCTCACATATCTGTATGGATCATTTTGACTCCCACGCTTTCAGGGTTTTTCCATACTTATCCATTTCAGTCAAGTTGGTTCAGCTTACAATTACAGGCCTCATTTCTGTGTTTTAAACTACGACACAACATATACATAAGGATACAGTTTCCTTTTCCAAGTAATGAATTCTCGGGTTGAATCACACGTACTGATCCAACCAATCATACGTCTTTTACATTACAGTAATATTATATACAACTTTACATCACTTTAAAGAATTGTTTTCATCCCTGCCCCTTTGTTGTTATCAGTTATATATCAACATAACGCTTTATGGGCAACATAGGCCACGGCCTCCCCTACGCCATCCTCTTTTTCACTTGACACCCATCATACATCCCCCCCTTTCTAGCCTGAATTTTGGCATTAAAGACACGGCATCACTTGGCCTTTGTAACACATTTATTTTGTCATGGTATATCACTACACTTCATTTATTAATTAAAACTCCACAATCAAGTCCTTAAAAAATACCGCTGGTACGGGCAACACAGTCTACATCATTCCCACACAGTCCTCACTCGTATTAACCTTTTTTACCCGTTACAGGCTGTCCAGGTTTATATATATTTCACCACACAAATTCGCTGTGAGATATTCATACTACCAGGTACATACGCCTGCTCATGTGGTATTCTGCCATACATTTCATTTCTCCCCCCTAGGTTAGAGTAGTGGCAATAGCTTCACAGGCTCTCCAATAGGTATTTACCCCTTCTTGGCATTTGCCATCAGTTAGTGGTCCCGCGAGGCCAACACCCCACCCCAACGTTTCGGAGGCAAACACCCATCGGGCCACACGTGAGCTAGTCGCCTCGCATGTCGCATAGAGAGGGCTTCACCTGTCACTCCCTTTCCCTGTTTTTCTGTGTTACAGTCACCGAGAGGCCTACAATCCTACCACTACGATGGGTGGCCTCAAATCCCCTCGTGCCAACGCATAGATAGAGCCTCTCAAGCCACTTGGCAACTAGTAGGGCCTCACCTGTCACCAAACAAGTGTAATGTTTCACCATCTGGCTTATCTAGCCTGCCAGTACGATCTTGGTGGTTTTCATACACTAATTAATTTTTTTGTTTTTAGTATGTCTCAGGAAGGGGTAGAGGATTTCTCCCTGCCTAGCACTCCGGCTAGAGCTATCACTCCTACACAAGGAGGGGAGGTAACTAGTCCCGCATCGATCAGATCCTGGACGATCCCTCGTATAACTACGGAATTGAGGAGACGGCAAATCCCCTACCCTGCTACAGCAAGGAAAGCAGAACTTTTCAAACTGCTAAGTACTTCGACTAACAACATGGATGCTGGGGAAGGACCTAGCCAATCCAACCCAGGAGACATATATTCCATGTTGTCATCACTCATGGCGTCCATGAACAAGGTCAACTCCAGGCTGGAGAAACTTGAGTCGGTCACCACGGCCCTTACTCTAGCAGGGCCACCCGCTGCTGCTTCACAAGCACCAGCCGACTTGCTATTAGTTGCTCCAGCCATCACCCAGGATGACCAGGAAGTTAGCCCTGCTCATATGATCCCTGAGCACACAAAAAGAGATATTCTGGAAGGTAAAGACGTCAACCTGGCTTCTCTGCTGATTGCCTCCCAGGATATTGTGGAGAATAAGACTTATGCTTATGATGATGTGTCTGTTGTTGTCAGATCTAGGGACGCCCGCCTAAACAGGAAACTGACTATCCCCGAGTTTGTACTGGCCTTTGGTATTTACCAGGATGTCATCTGTGCGGTCTATCCCAATAGACGAGAGGAGTTTGATCTTTATATGCACAAGCTGGTAGACCTGGGCAACAAATATGGTGGATCAGCCTTTTATGACTACCATAGGTCTTTTTCTGCAAAAGTGTCTGGAGCCTTCTCCCAGTATGGAACAAGATCCAACTGGGGGAGGATTGATACTGTCATATTTTGCAGACACTTTGCAGGGCTAAGAACACCGGCTTGTGCATACTGCTCCTCTACGGCACATACAACAAATTTCTGTCCCAACGCGGCGGACGAACATGCCTCCACGCAAGGTGCTAGTTCCTCTGGTGTTCCAGAGAAATGAACCAGACACAAACTGGGACGCCCGATCAAGTTTCTGGGCAAGTCCCAGATATGTAATAATTTCAATGTTGGGTTTTGTAATTATAGTGGTTGCAGATTATTGCATATCTGTTTAAAATGTTTTAGGGCACATGCAAAAACCATGTGTCCAAATAAAATGTACTCTAAGCCTTAAATAACGTCCATTAATATTTCGGTGTTTACAGCATTTCTGTCACATCACCCGTCTAAACACTTGGTGGACTTTCTTATCTCTGGTTTAACAGAAGGCTTCCACACAGGTATTCTACACATACCGCCTGGGATTCTGGAATGCCGTAATCTACAATCCGCACAACACAACCCCACAGCTGTTGACACTCTCATAGCCCAAGAAGTTGCTGAGGGTTTCTTATTAAAAGAATGGCGCACTAACCCCACTGGTATTGTCACAGGAAAATCTTCCCTTAAACAGAGACTCATCATTGACTTGTCTGCACCACACTCATCGACCAACCCCACTATTTTTTCTCCTGTTTAACTTTTGGGTCCAAAAGTAGCCCAGCTATTTTCGACACATTTGCTGAAGCATTGTGCTGGTTACTATTGAACATAGCCAGATGCCCTACGGTATTACATTACCTGGATGATTTCTTACTGGTCGAGGAGAATACTTCCCCCTCCCAGTAGCCTCAAAACTACCACCAAGCTATTCGAGCAACTAGGTGTCCCAATCTCCCTTAAGAAAACAGAGAGGCCAGACACGATTATCACATTCCTGGGTATTCAATTAGACTCAACCACAATGCAAGCAAGCCTGCCACACGACAAGATAGAGAACATTCTTACCTACATCAACCACTACCTTCAGCTCGGTACTTGCAACCGCAAAGAGCTACAGTCCCTGCTGGGTTCACAAAATTTTGCTATGCGTATCATACCTCAAGGCCGCTCCTTCATATCACGACTCTTGTATCTTTTTCCACTCTTCCTACACGACACACACAGGTTGTCCTTATATACGCAAGCTACGGCAGACTTACGCATGTGGAAGAAATGTTTAACCACTTGGAATGGTAAAAGTATGTTCCTCCCTCAATTGACTGACTCATCACCTACCATTTGGTCAGATGCGGCATCTACCACAGGTTTTGCAGCAATTTTTGGGAACGAATGGCTTTGGGGCAGCTGGCCTCCAGCAGTTTAGGATTTGGAAGGTTTTTCCACTACCTCAGCCTCAGTACGTTGCTACTCAGATAACCAGGCAACCTGTCACATCATCAACAAAGGCCGTTAAAAAATCCCTTACGATCATGAGATTTCTGAGGAAACTCACTTGGATGGTGGCTTGTCATAATTTCTTCCTGTATTGTTTCCATGTTCCAGGTATATGTAACACAGCTGCTGACAGTTTGTCTCGTTTTAAATTTCAGGCATTTCATCAAGCACTCCCATCAGCTGCGCTCACAGCCACCACTACTCCAACATTTCAACAACTAATACTGGACTAGACACCATCATGCATCATAGCAGGGCACTGTCAAAAAATACACACAAAACATACGACAGGGCTTTTACATTATTCAAAAGATTCCTTTCGGAACATAACATCATGCAACCATTTGTCATGACATCTTTTTTGGGTTTTGCTTCTTTTTGCCACCTTAAACTTAAAATGTCATACAACACCATCAAACTTTATCTCACAGGCATTCAACACCATATGCTAATCTTACAACCAAACAACACAAGTTTCATGGCCTCTCACCAGATTAAGACTATCCTCAGAGGCATTCAGAGATCTGAACCCACACGTACATCACAGAGGCTACCCATAGACAACCATATCTTCAAAGCATTGTCTAATCTGCTTGATTTAAAACCTTTTGACACCAACACAAATTCTGTCATCAAAGCAGCAATATACATAGCTTTCTATGGATTCCTAAGACCTAGAGAATTCCCTACGACCAACGTGACACAATCTACTCCTATTCTCCTCTATTCCCACTTAACAAAACACATGGATCATTACATCCTGACTCTACCTCACTCCAAAACCAGTCAGCATGCACCAGTAAAAATAACATACTATCCCACGCACAACAGGTGGTGCCCCGTCACGGTTCTTGATGCATACATACAGCATCATAATTTACTACCATCACAACCATTATTCCTATTACAAAGTTTGGTACTCACCACTACAACCTGTTGCGGTCACCGGCCCGCCGAGCCTCACGGTCGTGCCCGACCGGCACGACCGCTCCGACTACACGAGCTTACCTGCTCGTCGGCGAGCCGGGAACCGCGCGTGTAGTTCTTCCGGGCATCACGCCCGAATCCAATATGGCGCCAACCACGTGGTCGCGTCTATGGATAGCCCCGCCCCCGAGAATTATACTAACGTGTGCGTGACGTCACGACGTCAACGCACACGCACGTTCTGGGGTCAGAGGTCGCCCTCTGACCAATCATAGCTTAGAGAGGGGTATTTAAACCCCTAATTCACCCTAGTACTTTGCCATGTCGTGGTTTCAGTTTCCTGGTTTCCTGAAAGTGCTAGTTTCGTGTTTCTGATTTCCTGGTATCCTGATCCTTGGCGTTTCCCTGGTTATTCTGATCTCTGGTTTCCCTGACTTGGCTTGTCTTATCGGTATTGAGTATTTTCTGGCTTCCTTGACCTCGGCTTTCTCTTTGACCATTCTCTGTCTCTAGCGTATTAGTCCGGCCATTCTAAGGTCCGGTTTACGCTCTGTCCTGTTATTTTTCCTTTTCTGACTTATGTATATGTTTACATAGATTCTGCGTGCTGGACCACATTACTAGTCGTGACATTACGACATGGCCTTGGATCCTGCAGAACTATGCAAACATATGATCGCCTGTGAAAATAGGGTGGAGGATATGGACCACAGGTTAGACCAATTTGCTCAGGCATTTCAGACCTTGCTCCAGAGAACTGCCTATTTAGAGGTCCCTCCTGTACCACCTGTGGTTCCGCCACCTGTAGTGGTTCCCGTACCACATAAACCACCGTCCATAACTTTGTCACCGCCCCTCGTTATGGAGGTGATTCTAAGGAATTTAGAGGTTTTTTAAACCAAATAGAATACCACTTTGAGGCCTCCCCAGGTTCATTCCCAACAGATAGATCTAAAATAGGCTATCTGATGAACCAATTAACTGGAAAAGCCTTGACTTGGGCTAACCCCTTATGGGAAAGTGGTGACACAATAGCCCGTGATTAAAGTACCTTTCTTACGGCCTTTAAGGCTACATTTGAGATAGGGGGCGTGTCCAACTGCCGAGGTGAACGGACGCATGGAGTGAGAGCTCCCGGTCCGAAACAGCCATAGCTTGACTAAAAGCAGCTTTTACCCCCAGCAAAAGGGATAATATTGAAGCAATTTCTCTCTACTACCTATCATGTCTCGAGCGAAGCAGACAAAGCTGACGGACTCGATCCGATCAACGAAAAAAGACCGGTCGCGGCCGGCGCAAGATGGCGGCGGCGAGGAGCTGGAGGAAGCTCAGGCTTCAAACCCTCATGTAGAGCGCGAGGAGCAGCGCTACACCGATGCCCCAGTCACGGAGAAGAAACTTTACGCTATGCTGCAAGACTTCAGGCTTATTCTGCAGTCTGACCTAAAGAAAGCCACTAATGACATTAAAAGGGAAATTGCAGATCTGGGTGAAAGAACCAACAACCTAGAAGCCCGCACTGATGATATCTGCGCTGCGCATGATACGCTGGCAGACACAGTACAATCTTTAGTGGAAGAACAACAGATCCTGAAAAGGAAGATGGCGGATATGGAGGACCGCTCCCGCAGGAACAATGCTCGTTTCCGCGGAATTCCAGAAAGTATCGCAAGGGAGCAACTACCTCACTACCTACTATCTCTTTGCAAGTCCCTGATACCAGACACATCGGACCAGGAATGGCTGATGGACCGTGCCCACAGGCTACCGAAGCCACAAAATCTGCGTCACGATACGCCACGAGACGTGGTAGCGCGGTTCCATTATTACAAAACGAAAGACTCCCTTCTGCAAGCGGCGAGGAAACTAGCCACGTTGCCTGAACCATATGCAGGCGTTCAACTATTTGCAGACTTGTCGGCTATGACTATGAGCAGGCGGAGGGAGTTCATCAACGTAACAAAGACATTGCGGAACAACGACATTCCGTATCGATGGGGGTACCCGACAAAGCTACTTGTCTGGAGAAATACCAAGACACACACTGTCAACGAACCAGAGGTAGGAATGCGCTTACTAAAGGAATGGGGCCTGTTCCCGCTGCTACCGCCACCACAGGACGCTTCGAATATGGCATCTCCGAATAGGCCGCAGGCGGAATGGCAGATGGCGTGCTCACCACGTGGAAAGCATTAAGACTTTGGGTCCTGTTCCAGCAAAATCATGCCACCACCCCACGGCAAATACTGAACATTTAAAGGACTCTCTGGCCCATGGCTAAGCTTCTGATATCTGACGTACTAACGTAAATGGTTGTGAGTATTTGTGTATTGTACCGTGTTAATGACTGCATAATACCTGTTATACACTAGTACCGAGGTAGCGGGACTAATTGGTGCGGAGCAAACCCAACTCGCACCACCCGTGAGGATGAGGTTCGGGGCAGATACATAACGACAGGAGCCTCACAACTCCCTCATGGGATGTAGCACGAGGAGGGTACAAGGTAGCCACGCATTAGCGACAAAACGTTAAAATGCCACATGTCAGTGCAATGTCCAGAGAACGGTGGGACAGATGTATGAGAATTCGCTACAGATATTCCAAAGGCATATGTTTGAAACCTCGGAATGTATGGGGGAATACAGGTTTATGAGTAATTAGGCTGTTCGCACTCGGCCGTACTCTCTGGGTACGACCCCAGGATGAGAAGTGTGAGGGGAAAAGTTTGCCCGCTCACACCTCACCCACGTAGAGCGCCAGTTTTCTCAAAGGCGCTTTGTATATACTTTGGTTACCCCTTTCCCCTTTCCACACCCCTGTTTACTCTCTACCCCACCCCTTCTCCTTGCCCTGGAATGGTCTTTTACCTAAGGTCGCAAGACGTGAATGTTACCCCACTACCCTGGTACAGCATAATTTCCCACCAGGATCATGGATGATTCTCTCACTATATTAACACTAAATGTTAAAGGCCTAAATAGTCCCCATAAAAGGAGATTGGTGGTACAAGAAATGACCAAATCCAAGGCGGCAGTTGTGAGTCTACAAGAGACGCACTTTTGTATCACCAAACCTCCGCAATTCAACATCAAGTCATACCCCCAAGGTTACCACGCTATGTCCGCGACTAAAGCCAAAGGTGTCGCCATCTATTTTCACAGAGACTGGGCCTTCACACCGACCAAACAGTATGCTAGCAAGGACGGGAGATTATTGATACTAGTGGGCTCCCTGAATGGGTTATCGGTGACTATAGCCTCAATTTACGCACCCAACGACAGACAAAAATTGTTCCTTAATAAGGTATTTAGAAAAATTGACGAGATTAAAGTGGGTCACACGATCATAAGCGGGGACTTTAATTGTGCCCCGGACCCAGAGGTTGACATTAGAAGAGAAGGTGACAAACGGCCGCAACAGAACTCGATTTCGCTAGGCCTACACCTTAGGGATTTGATGCATAGATATGACTTTTATGACACCTGGAGAAACCTCAATTCAAGTGGGAGGGATTACACATTTTATTCAACGGTCCATAGAACTTACACGAGAATAGATCTATGCTTACTTGATATTAAAACCCTGCCCTTTGCCACGAGAGCGAACATAGGAACGATCACGTGGTCCGACCATGCCCCTCTTGCCATAACAATGCGCATCCCATATCCTGCTAGGAGTAGGGGTACGTGGCGCCTAAATGATAGCCTACTGGACACCCCAGAGCACCTCCGAAGAATAAGGGCCCGGGTAGAGGACTTTTTTGCTGACCATACCCAGTGCTCGTCGTCTGTTACCACACAATGGCTAGCCCATAAGGCGGTCATGAGGGGTGAACTAATCCAATTAGGGGCTAGAACAAGGCGATTCCACAACACGGCTCTGCATAACGCTGAGCAAGAATTGGCCAAAGCAGAACACGCTAATAAAACAAAACCCACGCTAGCAACGCACACACAACTGATGACATGCCGCGCAACACTTCACAGCCTCCACCTAGCGACCACAGAGAAACATTTGAGGTCTTTAAAACAATCGTACTACATCTTGGGCAACAAAGCTGGGAAACTATTGGCCAACAAAGTGAAACAAACCAAACTACAATCCAAAATCCCGTACATTACCTCCGCTACAGGAGACAAACTCTATAACCCTCAGGACATAGTGAACGAACTAGCAAAATACTACGCATCACTTTACCAATTAGACAAGGACTCAGCCACACATCAACCGACAGAGGACGAGATAGGCCATTTCCTAGACAAAGCTCCCCTAGATAGCCTGACACAAACACAATGCGAACAACTGGAGAGCCCCTTCACGGAGGACGAAGTGGAGTTAGCAATTAAGTCCCTGCCTAAACACAAAGCCCCAGGACCGGATGGGATGTCAAATTATTACTACATCAAACTAGCCAAACAAGTAATCACACCCCTCACCAAAATGTTTAACCACATAAAATCAACAGGAACCATGCCACCAGAAATGTTAGAAGCACATATAGTGACACTTCCCAAACCCAACAAACCCCCAACACACTGCGCCAACCTGCGCCCAATCTCACTCCTGAATGCTGACACTAAACTATATGCCAAACTCATTGCCTCTAGACTCAAACCGATCCTCCCAGCTCTCGTTTCAGAGGAGCAGGCAGGTTTTGTTCAAGGCCGACAAGTCGGCGACAATACTAGGCATTTCCTGAACTTGATAGACTGGGCAGGCACCTCACACCAGGCAGGTATTTTACTAGCACTAGATGCCGAGAAGGCTTTCGACCGACTGCACTGGGGATACATGCTACTTACTTTAACCAAAATGGGGTTTCCACCGACATTCAGGTCTAGCATAATGGCATTGTATCAAAACCCTTCGGCTAAGGTGTTTAGCACAGGATTTATCTCTGAAAGGCTGGCCATACGTAACGGCACCAGACAGGGCTGCCCTCTCTCCCCCCTAATCTTCATTCTATGCTTAGAACCTCTAATTAGGATAGTGAAACAAGACCCTGCCATACAAGGGCTGAGTACACCAGGGGGCACCAAAAAACTAGCTCTGTTTGCCGATGATATATTGTTATTTATCACAAAACCAGAGTCATCCTTGCCTTCACTCATGAAAACGTTGGTAGGTTATGGGAAAGTCTCGTATTACAAAAACAATGTCACTAAAACGCAGGCCTTACCAATTAACTTGTCGACACATGTGTTGGGGAACTTAAAACCGCAAAATCCCTTTGACTGGCGCACAAACTCCCTACAATACCTTGGTGTCAAACTGACCAAAACCCTCCAGACTGTGACCAAAGAGAATCACTATCCCATAATAAACAAGATTAAGAACACCCTCGAAAAATGGGAAGGCTTAAATACATCCTGGCTAGGCCGTATCAATCTTGTCAAAATGATGACACTGCCACACATTTTGTATCTTTTTAGGACCTTGCCCATATCACTTCCAAATTCACTGATTAAACTATTCCAAAGTACAGTAAACGCACACATTTGGAAAAGAAAACCCCCGAGGGTAGCTAAAGGGTGCCTGGGACTCCCTTACGCTAGGGGCGGACTAGGTATGCCTGACATCAATGCATACTACAAAGCATCCTTTTTAGCGCAGGGAATAAGACTTCTCCGAAACCACAACCCCTCACATAACCCACTTTGGCTGTCATTGGAGAATGCATGCCTTGACACGCATGACACTGCCCATTATCTGTGGACAAATACCGTACCCCAAACATCTACAGGCCCGCATATACGCTGCTCGATTACCATGCTCAAGGCGTGGAAAGCCTGGAGCCCGATGATGCTAGACCCGACGAAACTCTTCAGGAAAGCACCAGTCACAGCACTCACAGCCTGTTCCCCGGGCCTACAAATAGGTAAATGGCTAAGCAAAGGGGCGGCACTGGTAGAGGACTTAATGTCTGGCGATGAAATAAAACACTTTGCTGACTTACAAAACGAGTTAGGCTTAGACTCTAAAGATCTCTTTATGTACTTGAGAATTAAGAATATCATGCTTACTCGTAACAAGCAAACAGCCACTAGTAAATACGCACCAACACTCCAGCCGAACCATCTGTACCTAAACAAGCTAGCGAAACCGCTATCCGTATGTTATAATGCAATCATTGCAGGTAACGCACCAGAAAAATTACCTTACATGACTAAATGGGAAAATGACCTAGGTAGCCAAATCTCCCCAGAAGAGTGGCAGTCTGCTATGTTGCACACTAAACAGGCATCGAACAGTCTCTCGCTGTGGGAGGCATACAGCAAGATAACTATGAGGTGGTATCTAGTGCCACAGAGATTGGCGACTATGTACTCAGGTGCAGTGAACCTATGCTGGAGGTGTGAGTCGGACACTGGTACCTTGCTTCACATATTTTGGACATGCCCCCTTTTAAACAACTTCTGGACACAGGTCCAATCCCTAATTTCACACAGAACTAACACAAGCATTCCCCTACAACCAGAACAATACCTATTGCACGTTATACCAAATATGGACACACACCCCCACAAAAAAGTAATTATAAATATCTTGACGGTGGCCAAGGTGGCTCTGGCAGGCAACTGGAAGAGCAAGCAAGCTCCCCAAATAGAAACTATTATCGCCAAAATGAACACGATTAGTGCATATGAGAAGATGGCTAGTAAGATGAGAGGTTGCCTAGACAAATATACCCGGGAATGGGAATGTTGGCTATAAAGTAGGGACGACAAGAAAAGGCAAACGGCAAACATTGAAAAAATAAGGTTTAGAGACAGGAACACCAGGTTGATGAGCTGCTAATGTTAGTGATAAATGGAATGAACCCAGGGCACCTCCCTTTCCCCATCCCTTTCTTTTCTGTACCCCATCCCTTTCCCAGTTAGAAAATTCTGTTAAGCAATGTCAATATGATGTGCATCACATTTACTGCCACCTAACAATGCATTGCCTTCTGGACAAGCGCAAAAGATAACTCGAAAACATCTCTAAGTATTGTCTGAGCAGATGTAATGTAATGTACTGTGAATTACTTATCGTGTTTTGCTCAATAAAAACGATAAATGAGAAAAAAAAAAAAAGGCTACATTTGAACCTAAAGGCAGGAAGAAGAACGCTGCCAAAGCCCTTATGAGAATCAGGCAAGGCAGTCGTTCTGTAGCCGATTATGCAATAGAGTTCAGGACATTAGCGTCTGAGGTTGATTGGACCAATAGCGGTCTGGTGGCTGCTTTCTCTGAAGGTTTAGCTGAGAATATACAAGATGAAACTGCAGCTAGAGACCTTCCGGTTAGTCTTAATGAGTTTATTGCCTACATGATAAACATTGATAACCGGCTCAGAGAGAGAGAGAAAAACAAACAACGTAACAAACGTTCTAATTTGTCCATAGCTCCTCGTTTCTCTAACCCAGTGGTGAGTAGCCAAACGCCTCTTCCAGAACCTGAACCCATGCAATTGGGTAGTGCTAAACTCACTGAGGCAGAGAGACAACACAGACGTAACGAGGGGTTATGTATGTATTGTGGCAAGAAGGGACATCTAAGTCATGCCCGGTTCGGCCGGAAAACTTGCACACCTAAGGCACGTACGGGGACCGACCTTAGGTGTGATGTATATGTCCCCTAAATTGACTAAGAACCGTTTCCTGGTCAAAGTAACCTTATCTTTCGAGAACACTACTGTTCAGTGTGAGGCTATGATTGACTCTGGGGCAGCGGAGAATTTCCTAGACAAAGAGTTCTCTGCTAAACATCTCCTGCCCTTAAGACATAAAGAGAAACCTATAGCAGTCGAGGCCATTGATGGAAGGCCTCTTACCCAGCCTTTCATCACACACGAAACTCTGCCAATCACTGTTTCAGTGGGTATTCTCCACTCTGAAGAAATTACCTTTCAAATCATTTCTTCACCTACAGTTCCGATAATACTCGGTTTCCCTTGGTGTTTGCTTTAAGCAAATCCCACAACCTATTGGCACCATTAATGTTCCTGTTACACCTCCCTTGACCACACAAATTCCACAGCAGTATATGGATTTGAAAGAGGTATTTAACAAGGTCCAGTCAGAAGGGTTACCTCCTCATAGACCTTATGACTGTACTATAAACTTATTACCAGGGACTATGCCTCCCAAGGGAGGAGTCTATGCCTTGTCCCCCCAGGAAAATCTTTGTTTGGAGGAATATATTAAGGATGCTCTCAGAAAGGGTCATATCCGTAGGTCCTCCTCACCAGCCGGGGCTGGATTCTTCTTTGTCTCTAAAAAAGAAGGAGACCTACGCCCTTGTATTGATTATAGGGGTTTGAATAGGATTACCATAAAAAATGCCTACCCTATTCCCCTTATATCAGAGCTATTCAACAGATTAAAGAGAGCTCGAGTCTTTACCAAGCTCGATCTCCGAAGTGCCTACAATCTAGTCAGAATTAAGGACGGTCACGAATGGAAGACCGCATTTAACACCAGAATGGGACATTACGAATACCTGGTTATGCCGTTTGGATTATGTAACGCTCCAGCGGTATTCCAGGATTTTATCAACGATGTCCTAAGAGAGTACCTTCACATGTTCGTTCTAGTGTATTTGGACGACATTCTCATCTATTCCCCAGACCTAGAGACACATCACGAACATGTGAGAATTGTACTAAAAACCCTGTTACAGAACGGCCTTTACTGTAAACTGGAGAAATGCCAGTTTGACCAAACGGAGATACAATTCCTTGGATACGTTATATCTCCGTCTGGTTTCCAGATGGATCCTCGTAAACTGGAGGCAGTCTTACAGTGGCCATTACCCAAGGGCCTTAAAGCTACTCAACGCTTTATAGGTTTTGCGAATTACTACCGCAAATTCATAAGGGGATTTTCCTCCGTGATTTCCCCTATAACCAATTTAACAAAAAAAGGAGCAAATTGTATATCTTGGCCCAAAGAAGCAAGAGAGGCATTTGAACGATTAAAATCTTTATTTTCCTCAGCACCTGTCCTGACCCATCCTGATCCATCCAAACCATTTATCCTAGAGGTGGATGCATCAGAGACAGGAGTTGGAGCCATTCTGTCTCAAAGAGAGAGTCCTGATACGCCTTTACATCCCTGTGGATTTTACTCTCGCAAACTCACACCTGCAGAGAGGAATTACGACATAGGGAATAGGGAACTTTTGGCCATTGTACTTGCCCTTAAGGAATGGAGGCATCTCTTGGAAGGTTCCAAAGAGCCACTTTTGATCTTTACTGATCATAAGAATTTGGCTTATATTGGGGACGCTAAGAGACTGTCCTCTCGTCAGGCTAGGTGGTCATTGTTCCTCTCCCGATTCAATTTCGTAATTACATACAGACCTGGTACTAAAAACACCAAGGCAGATGCACTTTCTCGGCAGTTTGAGACAGATGAAGTTCCGGAACAGGTGATATATCCTATTGTACCTCCTGAATGCCTCATTGCCACTACAGTTTCCGAAGTGTCTTCTCCACTCTTCTGTGCCATAATAGCAGATCAAACTCAGGCACCTGTGGGAAAACCTCCGGACAAACTGTATGTGTCACCTCAGTTTCAAAAGAAGGTACTAGATTTGTTCCATGACAGCCTCACAGCGGGCCATCCTGGAGTCCATAAAACTCTCTCTGCCATCTCCAGGAGATTTTGGTGGCCTGCTCTTAGAAACGATGTCAAAGATTATGTTGGGGCATGTCAAATATGTGCTGTTTCTAAAGTTCCTCCCAGGTCACCTCCTGGACTATTACAACCACTGCCCATACCTAGTGCTCCATGGACCCACTTGGCCATGGATTTCATTGTGGATCTACCCAGTTCAAACGGGTTTAATACAGTCCTTATGGTCATTGATAGATTCACGAAGATGGCACATTTCGTCCCACTTAAGAAATTACCATCTGCTCAAGATCTAGTTCAAATATTCTTGAGAGAGATCTTTCGGTTGCACGGTGTACCCAAAAGCATAGAATCTGACAGAGGTACCCAGTTTGTTTCTAGGTTTTGGCGTTCCTTTTGCAAACAATTGGGCGTCGAACTCTCCTTTTCGTCAGCATATCACCCTCAAACAAATGGAGCAGCAGAGAGGGCGAATCAGTCTTTAGAAGCCTATTTACGTTGCTTTATAAATGCCAATCAATCTAACTGGTACGAGCTCTTACCCATGGCGGAGTTCGCCAGAAACAACGCCACTCATGAATCTTCTAATCACAGTCCATTCTTTGTTAATCAGGGTTATCACCCCACTGTTTTTCCTTCTGCATTCTCAGACACAGAAATCCCCGCTTTGAACACCCGTTTAGATTCGATTCATGATACTTGGGATTCCGTCCATTCAGCTCTGCAAAAAGCCTCATTACGAGCGAAGGTCCAACCTGACAAGAAACGGGGTGCTAATCCTGTCTATATTCCAGGTGACAGGGTGTGGCTCTCCACAAGACATATCAAGCTTAAGGTCCCGTCCATGAAATTTGCCCCTCGGTACATTGGTCCCTTTCGAGTTACCCAACGTATTAATCCAGTGACCTATACTTTGGCACTACCGGCTCATATGAGAATAGCGAATACCTTCCATGTGTCTCTGCTCAAGCCCCTTACTTGCAATCGCTACACAAGGGTATCCACTCCTCCTCCGCCCTTGGTAGTGGGTGATCAAGAGGAATACGAAGTCCGTTCTATCATGGACTCCAAATTATCCAGAGGTGTCTTGTCCTATCTCGTTGACTGGAAGGGTTATGGTCCCGAGGAATGTTGTTGGGTTCCTGCTGACCGGGTCCATGCGCCCCGTCTTATCCGGTCATTTCACAACCGCTTTCCTCTTAAGCCGGGTCCTTCCCGCTCGGTGCGCGGTCTTCGAGTGGGGGGTACTGTTGCGGTCACCGGCCCGCCGAGCCTCACGGTCGTGCCCGACCGGCACGACCGCTCCGACTACACGAGCTTACCTGCTCGTCGGCGAGCCGGGAACCGCGCGTGTAGTTCTTCCGGGCATCACGCCCGAATCCAATATGGCGCCGACCACGTGGTCGCGTCTATGGATAGCCCCGCCCCCGAGAATTATACTAACGTGTGCGTGACGTCACGACGTCAACGCACACGCACGTTCTGGGGTCAGAGGTCGCCCTCTGACCAATCATAGCTTAGAGAGGGGTATTTAAACCCCTAATTCACCCTAGTACTTTGCCATGTCGTGGTTTCAGTTTCCTGGTTTCCTGAAAGTGCTAGTTTCGTGTTTCTGATTTCCTGGTATCCTGATCCTTGGTGTTTCCCTGGTTATTCTGATCTCTGGTTTCCCTGACTTGGCTTGTCTTATCGGTATTGAGTATTTTCTGGCTTCCTTGACCTCGGCTTTCCCTTTGACCATTCTCTGTCTCTAGCGTATTAGTCCGGCCATTCTAAGGTCCGGTTTACGCTCTGTCCTGTTATTTTTCCTTTTCTGACTTATGTATATGTTTACATAGATTCTGCGTGCTGGACCACATTACTAGTCGTGACACAACCTTCATGACCTACGTCAGGTCTTTACTCACTCAACTGGGCCTCAACGCAGCTAACTACTCAGGGCACTCCTTCCGCATAGGGGCAGCATCCACAGCCTCCAGTGTCAACATTCCAGTTCATGTTATAAAAACACTTGGGCGCTGGAAATCATCCGCTTACTCATGGTACATACCGAACCCAGTACAAGAATTAAGGGATGCTTTCAAAAACATGTCTGGTTGATATATGTATATGTATTGGTTGTCTGTAATAAATGTGATTACTTAATTTTTGCCCTCTTCTTTCTCAGGCCTACCTCATCGTCGGTTCTGGCACACCACAACCGACTTGCTCTTTTTTACTATCCTACATTTCATTATGGTATTTTACTCTGTACTATCATAAGCACCTAACACAAGTATTAAGGCAATTTGGCCTGTATTTGTGGGAGGTGCTTGGTATCCACTCCTAGCCTACTTAAGGCACACGAAAAAACAAAGAACTGGACTGCCCAGTGACCTTAGGAAAGATAAAATATAACTTTTAATGAAATCTCGATGTATTAATAAAAATAAACTTTTAATTAATTGATTTAATAAGAGCTGAATAGATATCAGGCTCTAGACGGACATAACATAAAGGAAAAGAAAACGTTAATAAACGTATATGTCCCTACTAGAATAGTAAGTTTCTCAGACTGCAGGTGCAGACTAATACTGAGTGTTTATACTGAGAGATAATAGCTGGTCTCAATGTTAGTAGGGGCAAAGTGAAAATGATATATACAATGATATATACACAAATAAATAGTCAGACATATAAAGCCAGAGATATAATGAGGTGAGTATTATGTCTTAGTCCCAAACAGGGGGGGATTTATTGGATATTTTGATAAGTATCAAGTCTGGACCTCATAGATTGCCCAGAGCAGGCAGATCATGCCACTACTCTGGACTGGCTTATGCTGACTTTTAATAGTGTAGCTTAGGTCGGCTAAAGGTCCCTGCCTTTGCCAGACAACATATGGTAATGTGGACAAGTGATGTAAAAGCATAGATGTCCCCAAAGTAGAGATATAGATAGGGAGAGCTGAACGAGGTGTCTGTCTACGAGAATCAGATAGTATAGTACTATATTGCTGATTCCTGCTAAATAGCGAGTCTGCAATACCTGAGGGTCTAGAGAATTACTGGTATATACTGCATTAATTCACGAGGGTTTCAACAGATATACTAAATTTAGAGTCAAATAGTCCGGCTGGCATCCCAGCAGGTCACTGAGATTATAATCAGCTAGTTGGACTCAGTTATTATACACAGCTTGTCAGTATGTGATAGTAAAAAACCGCTGGTAAAGTGCTCAGCCTGGGTTAAATGATTTCTATAGATAGGAGTCAGAGGACCCTCTAGTATGTATTGCAGAGATAGCTGAAAATAACTTTAGATTGCTAGAGCTTTTTAGAAATGAGCTCAATTAATCTGGCTTAAATGGAGTTAGTACGGCTGGTCCAGTGCGACTGCATGAAACAAAACTCCGCAGGATCAATGTAGTCTGGTCAGTACCACAACCGATAACTAATTTACTTGATAGACTGGTCTTGTTTAGTAAAAGTGTAAGCGGCTCGTTAGCACCTGACTGTGAGAGACCGCTAGTCAAGTTGCTGGTACTGACTAGATAACGTCTCATCAATTGGTCGGAGTCCGAAGACCCACTAGTAAATACTGCGGAGATTGCTAAGAGTAACTAAAAAATTCTAGAGTTAACTAAAGAGCAGTTCAAAATAGTCTAGTGTTGTCTATATGATACCCGTTAACCAGACCCGTTAGATTACACTGCAGAGATTGCTAAAGATAACTTCCGATTACCAAAGATTTCTAAGATACCAAAGATTACTAAAGTTCAGCTCTAATGATCTAGTTCTATAGATTTAGAATTAAACAGCTTGTCCAAAACAGCTACACGAAACGGAACAAAAGCCCCGACGCGCGTTTCGCCTGTGAGCGGCTTTTCAAGGGGTAAGTGAAAATCTCGTGTGTCCGATTTTAAATAGGGCGCCATGCGTCCTGATTGGTTGGTGGGAGGAGCAACGAAAAATAGGTTCGGTTAACTCCTGCCCTGCTGGATAAGATGGAAATCCAAACAGTATATAGGATTCATACACTGGAATAAACTGGATGCTGACCATATATATACACGATGAAGTATGATGATGTGTATTTATACCCAATGGGACATGGACTTCCAGGGTATGGTGATGTGTAGTTATACCCTAAGGGGCTGGGTGTAAGTTTGATAGATTACTGTCCAATCGCTACTTGCAGGGTATAAAGGGTTGCCGAGCTATGAACTGGATCCAATGACAATAAAAAGAAATCATGGTTGCAGAGTTATAATTTGCAACATGGTATCAGTTGCAGAATGGTGCGTGCAGGAGTACAGTGCTATAAATTATCGAGAGCCTGCTGAGTAGTGCAAGGCTGTTGCAATGTCAGTGTACAAGGTAGAGTAGCACAAACTTTTCTGCAATTTCCAGATTCATAATGAATGCTAACCATAAGGATTATAATCCAGCATGGTGCAGACTGGCAAAAAATGGTCTTACCAGGGATACAAGTAATTGCCATGTTTTTCAATCATTATGGGGTACTGTACAGAATATCGTGCCAGAGCCCAGTATGGCAAATAGGGGAGAGTGTGAGGGTCCCACCAAGGATTGCTAAAAAATAATAATAATTGGAGTTCAAAGAGAGATGGTGGGTAAAATACCCAGTGGTTACAAGGTCAAATATAGAATTATAGGTAATAAAGGGAAAAACCCTGTATAAAGAAGTGCCATCAGTGAATGGACTGACATTATTTATGAATGAAGGGGGTGGGGGCGGAGTCTAGCTGTGGAGCTGAATGGACGTTCTATGCAAGAGCTCCTAGGCCTGACAAGGCAAATGGGGACCTAATCAAGGGTCACCCTATCGAATAGGACCCAAACCGACAGACCCTTGCTAAGTGCACAACGGAGCACCGGGGGATACCCCACACGAGCGTCTCAGACACCGGATAGCCCGAACAGAGGCCTGGGGCCTGCACCACGCCGAGCTGTAGAGAGACGGCCGCTCTCCCAGCTCTCAAAGCCCTTAAGCGACTGCAGCACACAGCTACTCCCTCCCCCCCCCCTTGGGCCGGTGGGGGTCATCCCGGTCCACTACAGTGAGAATCCTCGCCTAGCTCCAGATCCAGGGGGGCATACGCAGACAGCACAGTGCCACACTACCTACCTAGGATGGCGGCTTCAGGCAGGGAAACAACACAAGCGACACACGCTGACGCACAACTGGCATGTGATGGCCTAATGGCCCGAATCGACCAGCACTTTGCAGACCTGTGGGGGAGGTTGCAGGAGACGCTGAAAGCCGGGGTCGGAATGGCAGCGGCACCACAGCTGCCTACCTCTCCCCATGACAGTATTACCCTCACGGCTCATAGACCGGGCCTGACCAGGCTCAGTCGGACCCAGCGGAGACTGAGAACCTGGAGATGTCATACACATCTGACACGGAGGTGCGGCGCAAACCCACCCACCCGGCTGAACAGCAGCGGCAACGAGACCAAAGGGCGGCAAAAAGTAGCCCTCAGCGGGAAATACCTCAAATCCAGCAACCACGCAAAGGAAACAAGCAGACATACCGAGACAACACAGTCAAAGCCAGAAAGCACCCAGCACAAGCCACGCAAGACGACACATAAGAGGGCACCAAGGGTGCCTAGCACTGGGACTCTCACAAGTTTGGAGGTACCGGGAGAAACCCCCTCATGCTACATAACTATAGCTGCACTTGATGGCCTGCCACTATACCTCCCAGGGCACGACTTGGCAAGGACTGTGACTGGCATAGGCTGATCTGGACTCTCAAATTCGTGGCCTCCACACCTGACTACCCTATGCTGTATAGATGAAGAAAGTGATGCCCTGAAATAATATATTGTTTTGCCATGCAGATCTCGCAGATTATCTCCTCTTTTTTTCTTGTTCTGCGGTGACCGTTATGATTTAAGCTTGGATTGCTAGCTTGCTTATTTGCTTCACGAGACATTAATTGAAAATGTTTAACCTTCACCATGTCTATCTCATCTCCTCCTCCCAACTTGCAAATTACTTGTTCTATCCCTCTACCCCCTATCTAAAACTACTGTTCCATCCTGTTAACTGAGTTATAAAATGAATAAGATATGCCTATGTCTAACCATGAAACTGCTTATCCAAGCTGACGTGGCACTGACAGATGTCTTTAGCAATGTTTAATCGACTCTAATCACTTCTATATATGTTAGAATCATAGCACGTTTATTGTCTTCAGCTGGACGACCCCACCGTGACCTAACACAATAGACGAGCAAAACTAGCTTGTACTTAAATAAGTTTAAAATGTAAAAATGTTCCTAGCCTGTTTTATAAAAAAAAAAAAAAATGTGCTGTATATTCTTGCCATAACAATGTACACTATTGAAACGCCTGTAACCGCTGTTGTGGCGCCACAGGCTACTTTGTTAAGTAATCAAATGCACAAAGAAAAATAAAGAATTAAAAATGAATGAAGGGGGTATAGTTGTATTCTTCATTCAAGCCACAAGGGGTTAGTGTTTTCAATTTAAAGATCCATTGTGACTCCTTTTGTAATAAAAGTCGATTTAGATTCCCTTTTCTCGGGTGAGGAAGAAGCTTTTCGATTGCCTGAAATTTCAAGCAATCTGCGTTGCCATGGTGAAAATTCTGGATGTGTCTGGCAATTGGGGTAGGGGTAATGTTGTTTTTGACGGAACCGATGTGTTGCAGGATTCTACATCTAAACTGCTGGTAGGTTTTGCCGATGTACTGTAGCCCACAGTCACAAGTTATCAAATAGATGATATTGGTGGTGCTACAGTTAACAAGGGCATTGGTATACACTGTGATTTTAGAGCAGTTAGACTGAGTTGATTTGGATGGAAAAATGTGTTTGCACGCTTTGCAGTGTCCGCACCTATATGTCCCTTTGGTTTGAGTAAGCCAGTTTGAAGTGGCCTGAGGGGATGCCAGGTGACTATGGACAAGCATGTCCTGTAGATTAACCGCTCTCCGGGCAGTTAGTTCTGGATGCTCTGGTAGTAGTTTGTTGAGTATAGGGTTGTGGCGTAAGATTGGCCAGTTCTTGGATAGTATATTAGACATGGTGGCCCATCCACTGTCAAAGGTCGCAATGCACCTTGGAGTAGAGTCAGAGGTCTTAGTGCGAGTTGACCTAAGGCTAGTTAGTCTATCGGTTTGGCTTGCACGTTGAAATGCCTTCTTCAAGACCCTATTGGGATAACCCAATGTCTTGAAGCGTGTTCTTAAAGTTTGGCATTCTTGATAAAAGGAATTATCCTCAGAGCAGTTCCTTCTAGCACGGAGGTACTGACTGTAGGGGATAGAGGCCCTCAGATTATATGGGTGATGGCTATCCCAATGTAGGAGGCTATTAGTTGCGGTTGATTTCCTATATAGCTCCGTTTGTATGGTTCCATCATCAAGTAATATAATTCTCAGATCCAAGAAGATTAGTTCATGTACATCAATGACAGAGGTGAGTTTAAGGTTGATGTCATTAATATTGAGTACACTAACAAAATCTTCAAAAGCCCCACAGGAGCCAGTCCAAAGGAGCAGCATGTCATCAATATATCTATACCACTTCAAGATATATCCATGGTATGGGTGATATAGTGGGGAATTGATGACATGCTGCTCCCACCAACCCAGAAACAAATTAGCATATGTTGGGGCACAAGCCGTGCCCATGGCAGTGCCAGTCAATTGTAAATAGTACCTGCCGTTGAACATGAAGTAGTTATGCATCAGAACAAACTTCAACAATTTGAGTATGAAGTTCTTCTTTGAGGGGTCGATGTTAGACTTGTTCAGAAAAAATTCACATGCGAAAATCCCTTTGTCATGTGGGATGTTGGAATATAGGGAGACTACATCTAGACTAGCCAGAAGAGTGTAAGGAGGAACCTGTAGACCCTCCAGGGTCAAGAGGGTAGACTTAGTGTCCTGTAGGTATGATGGTAGAGTAATGACCATAGGTCGTAGAATTTTGTCAATAAATCTACTGGATCTTTCAGTTAAGCAATTGTTGCCCGAGACTATAGGTCTGCCAGGTGGATTTAGCGGGTTTTTGTGAATTTTGGGCAAACAATAAAATGTTGCTATGGTAGGATTCTTATGTGGTAGGAGATATTTGCATTCTTGAGAAGTGATAATCTGTGATGATTCAGCTTCCGTTAGTATAGTGTCCAGTTCCTTCACAAAGTTAGAAGTTGGATCACTCGGTAATGGTTGGTAACATTCCTTATCATTCAAATGTGTCATACATATTTCAATGTATTTGTCACGGTTAAGGAGGACAATATTGCCCCCTTTGTCGGCCGGTTTGATGATGGTATTGGTAGATTGTTTTAACTCTTTTAGACCCTTAAATTCCATAGCAGTCAGATTCTTAGGTGGTGTGGGGATGTCTGATTTTTCGAATTCGCTAGTTGACATTTGAACAAATAAATCAACATGTGGTAATTCCTTAAAGTTTGGAGTATACCAACTTTCTTGCTTAAAATCAGTCATTGGTTTGTTAGGATTTTGTTCCTCCAGAAGATCAGTTAAGTTCTGTGCTAGACGGAAATCCTCTAAGGTCAGCCCAAGATCGTTGGCTGTTTGTGTGTCTTTTTTAGTATGAATAATATTAAGGGCAATTTTTCTACCAAATAGATTAATATCCTTCGTCCAGTCAAAGGTATTGCATTGGGGAGTGGGTACAAATGAAAGGCCTTTATTAAGGAGAGAGATGTGTCTAGGTAACAGAATGAAATCTGAGAGATTTATAATCCTGTTTGGATTTAACTCTTTGTCCGATTCTGTTTGTATCCCCACCTGTCCCTGTCCCGGAGTCTCCCCCTTTGATGACGATAGGGGCCTTGTTCTAAAAAAGGAACTGATTGGGGTACAGTGGGGGAGTTGTTGGTGTCAACAGAGATGGGAATATCGAGGAAGGACACTATCTTGTCTGTCTCCTTAAGGATACTCTTGGGGGCTGGGGCTATAGCTGAGGATGCTTTGTTTCTATCTCTGCTAGTGTTCCTGAAGTTACCCCTTTGTTGTTTATAGGGGGCACTGTCCGTGTCAGACCAGGAAGTTTCCCCAGAAGAGATAGAGTTGGAATTAGTGTTATTACGTCTACGATTTCTAGATCTTCGCCTGAAGATTTGCCCCTCTTTAAAGTCGTGAAAGTCACGTTGGAATTTCGTGTGTTTTTTAACTTTCAGATGGTGTTTGAAGTTATCTATATTTTGTTGCAATTTGGTTTCCATCTGTGGGTACAAATTCTCAGTTTTGAAATCCTTAATTTGACTAATTTCATTGGTTAGTTTGAGGTTGATATCTTCAAAGTTGGAAGTTTCCAATTTGATAAGAAAGCCCATTAAACGGTAGGAGCAATCCAGCAAAATGGAGTTCCACTCTTTGAGTTGGTCCTCAGATTGTACTTTGTCAGGCAGAAGAACTTCTGGACGTAGTCCTCTCGGGACCAGTTTCTGTTCAATATATTGTTTAAGGCTTGTTAACTCCCAGAACGACCGAATTTGTTGTTGGTATGATTTCTGGATGTTAAAGAAAGCCTGATTGATATCATTGTGAATGCTAGAAGGTTGAGACAGTGGATTGGTGGAGAAAACATTAATTATTTCTTCCTGACCCAGATTAGGATCTAATAGTTTGTCTAAAAGATCAGTCATTCGGAGGTGGCACTAGTGAAATCAATTTGATAGAGTGAGCTTCTGAAAGAAGTGGGTATTGAAACCCTAGAGCTAATAAACGTAAAGGATAGAATGAAGCTGCTAGATAGAGTAGCTGGACAGTGAATGAAGGGGTTAACCCATAGAACTGAATGAAAAAACAAAGAACTGGACTGCCCAGTGACCTTAGGAAAGATAAAATATAACTTTTAATGAAATCTCGATGTATTAATAAAAATAAACTTTTAATGAATTGATTTAATAAGAGCTGAATAGATATCAGGCTCTAGACGGACATAACATAAAGGAAAAGAAATCGTTAATAAACGTATATGTCCCTACTAGAATAGTAAGTTTCTCAGACTGCAGGTGCAGACTAATACTGAGTGTTTATACTGAGAGATAATAGCTGGTCTCAATGTTAGTAGGGGCAAAGTGAAAATGATATATACAATGATATATACACAAATAAATAGTCAGACATATAAAGCCAGAGATATAATGAGGTGAGTATTATGTCTTAGTCCCAAACAGGGGGGGATTTATTGGATATTTTGATAAGTATCAAGTCTGGACCTCATAGATTGCCCAGAGCAGGCAGATCATGCCACTACTCTGGACTGGCTTATGCTGACTTTTAATAGTGTAGCTTAGGTCGGCTAAAGGTCCCTGCCTTTGCCAGACAACATATGGTAATGTGGACAAGTGATGTAAAAGCATAGATGTCCCCAAAGTAGAGATATAGATAGGGAGAGCTGAACGAGGTGTCTGTCTACGAGAATCAGATAGTATAGTACTATATTGCTGATTCCTGCTAAATAGCGAGTCTGCAATACCTGAGGGTCTAGAGAATTACTGGTATATACTGCATTAATTCACGAGGGTTTCAACAGATATACTAAATTTAGAGTCAAATAGTCCGGCTGGCATCCCAGCAGGTCACTGAGATTATAATCAGCTAGTTGGACTCAGTTATTATACACAGCTTGTCAGTATGTGATAGTAAAAAACCGCTGGTAAAGTGCTCAGCCTGGGTTAAATGATTTCTATAGATAGGAGTCAGAGGACCCTCTAGTATGTATTGCAGAGATAGCTGAAAATAACTTTAGATTGCTAGAGCTTTTTAGAAATGAGCTCAATTAATCTGGCTTAAATGGAGTTAGTACGGCTGGTCCAGTGCGACTGCATGAAACAAAACTCCGCAGGATCAATGTAGTCTGGTCAGTACCACAACCGATAACTAATTTACTTGATAGACTGGTCTTGTTTAGTAAAAGTGTAAGCGGCTCGTTAGCACCTGACTGTGAGAGACCGCTAGTCAAGTTGCTGGTACTGACTAGATAACGTCTCATCAATTGGTCGGAGTCCGAAGACCCACTAGTAAATACTGCGGAGATTGCTAAGAGTAACTAAAAAATTCTAGAGTTAACTAAAGAGCAGTTCAAAATAGTCTAGTGTTGTCTATATGATACTCTTAGCAATCTCCGCAGTATTTACTAGTGGGTCTTCGGACTCCGACCAATTGATGAGACGTTATCTAGTCAGTACCAGCAACTTGACTAGCGGTCTCTCACAGTCAGGTGCTAACGAGCCGCTTACACTTTTACTAAACAAGACCAGTCTATCAAGTAAATTAGTTATCGGTTGTGGTACTGACCAGACTACATTGATCCTGCGGAGTTTTGTTTCATGCAGTCGCACTGGACCAGCCGTACTAACTCCATTTAAGCCAGATTAATTGAGCTCATTTCTAAAAAGCTCTAGCAATCTAAAGTTATTTTCAGCTATCTCTGCAATACATACTAGAGGGTCCTCTGACTCCTATCTATAGAAATCATTTAACCCAGGCTGAGCACTTTACCAGCGGTTTTTTACTATCACATACTGACAAGCTGTGTATAATAACTGAGTCCAACTAGCTGATTATAATCTCAGTGACCTGCTGGGATGCCAGCCGGACTATTTGACTCTAAATTTAGTATATCTGTTGAAACCCTCGTGAATTAATGCAGTATATACCAGTAATTCTCTAGACCCTCAGGTATTGCAGACTCGCTATTTAGCAGGAATCAGCAATATAGTACTATACTATCTGATTCTCGTAGACAGACACCTCGTTCAGCTCTCCCTATCTATATCTCTACTTTGGGGACATCTATGCTTTTACATCACTTGTCCACATTACCATATGTTGTCTGGCAAAGGCAGGGACCTTTAGCCGACCTAAGCTACACTATTAAAAGTCAGCATAAGCCAGTCCAGAGTAGTGGCATGATCTGCCTGCTCTGGGCAATCTATGAGGTCCAGACTTGATACTTATCAAAATATCCAATAAATCCCCCCCTGTTTGGGACTAAGACATAATACTCACCTCATTATATCTCTGGCTTTATATGTCTGACTATTTATTTGTGTATATATCATTGTATATATCATTTTCACTTTGCCCCTACTAACATTGAGACCAGCTATTATCTCTCAGTATAAACACTCAGTATTAGTCTGCACCTGCAGTCTGAGAAACTTACTATTCTAGTAGGGACATATACGTTTATTAACGTTTTCTTTTCCTTTATGTTATGTCCGTCTAGAGCCTGATATCTATTCAGCTCTTATTAAATCAATTCATTAAAAGTTTATTTTTATTAATACATCGAGATTTCATTAAAAGTTATATTTTATCTTTCCTAAGGTCACTGGGCAGTCCAGTTCTTTGTTTTTTCATTCAGTTCTATGGGTTAACCCCTTCATTCACTGTCCAGCTACTCTATCTAGCAGCTTCATTCTATCCTTTACGTTTACTTAAGGCACACTCCTTTCCTTGCTCCTTACCGTTCGAGGTCAGCGTTGAATGACCCTCCCACCACACCACATTTTAACATTTATTTTCCTTTCTATTTCTTTTTCCTTGGTAAGCCCTTTCTCAGGTCTACCTCATCGTCGGTTCCGGTACACCACAACCGACTTGCTCTTTTTTACTATCCTACATTTCATGGTATTTTACTCTGTACTATCATGAGCACCTAACAAATATATACCAACCTTTTTGCCCTCTTTTATTACAGGCCTACCCCATACGTCGGTTCCGGCACACCACAACTGACTGTTATATTCTTATGTACTTGTCTTACTATACGGCTTATGTGGGTACACAAATAGGGGAAATCGCTGTCTGAACCTATAAAAAATTAATAAAACATAGTGAAGACTGTTACAAGTATGCAATAACAGACACGTTCTTGAGTGCACTCACAAGATGTAGGAAGGCAAATCGCTTTGAAATAGCCACCACCTACTCCTGTAGGGGGGTCACACTGAGAATTCACTGGATATAATGGATATTAAAATCCGGAAACCAAAGGTAGAGCAGGAACAAAGTATGGAAAAAAAAGGTATTTATTCTTGGATACAATAAAAGGCACTGGTCCAACGCGTTTCGTTCAATCAGAACTTCATCAGGGACCTTTCAAGTTAAAATAATAATACAAATACCATACATAAAAATTCCCGCTATACCCTCCCTTGTCCCACAGTCCCAATATATAAGACAACTCATGATCCTATTGGTGGTGTGGTGGGTGTGTTCGAACTTGGTTCCGGATTCATCAATCACTTGCCGACTCACAGCTGATCGTCATGTTCTTTTCCCGCTTCTCGGGTTTCCAAGATGTCGCCGGAAGTGACGTCTGCGTTCCAAATCGCACTTACGTGCGTTCCATCTGTGATTACGCGTCCACAAGTAAAAATGGTCTTCGTGAGTCCCCATAGTTATGGATGCACATGCGTAATCGGCAAAAAGCCAAACTTAGACAAAAATGGTCAGTATCTTGCTACTAACACTCCACATTGGAAAAAAGAAAAAAGTGTCAATATCAAGGCATAGAAGCATCAATTGAAATCATCACCTCAAATTTAATTAATTTAGTGTCTATTTTCAATAATTTTAAACCCTTTAATCCAATGCATAAATATTAAAGGATATATATAGTAATACTGATCCTAATATGCACTCTAAATGTAGAATAATAAGTGAAAAACATACAAATAAAACATACAAACACTGATAATAATTAACATAGAATAAATTTCAAACAAAAATACTCCATACAGCTCAAACAATAATTATGATACTACAAATCCCTAGTAGTCGAGGAAACAAATCAAATCAATAGCCACATTTAACCCACTCGGCTCCAGTGTCTGTAAACAGTGTATCCAATAGGTTTCTTTCTGTCGAAGTTGTTTTAATCTATCACCTCCTCTCCAGTGAGGGGGGATATATTCAATGCCTTTACACAAAAATTTTTTAAAATTAAATGCAGGACATGACTGACAGTGTAATGGAACCGAGTGGGTTGTGAGACGCTTTTTAATATTATTTACATGCTCCATAAATCTGACTTTCAGCAATCTCTTGGTGCGTCCCACATATTGCTTGCCGCACGGACATTGCAGTAAATAAACTACAAAGTCCGTGCGGCAGCCAATCAAGGATTTAATGGGAAATGATCTCCCTGTGATGGTACTCTGAAAGGTATCAGAATCTAGTAGAGAGGCCGTGCCACATGCCACACACCCTCTACACGAAGACCATTTTTACTTGTGGACGCGTAATCACAGATGGAACGCACGGAAGTGCGATTTGGAACGCAGACGTCACTTCCGGCGATGTCTTGGAAACCCGAGAAGCGGGAAAAGAACATGACGATCAGCTGTGAGTCGGCAAGTGATTGATGAATCCGGAACCAAGTTTGAACACACCCACCACACCACCAATAGGATCATGAGTTGTCTTATATATTGGGACTGTGGGACAAGGGAGGGTATAGCGGGAATTTTTATGTATGGTATTTGTATTATTATTTTAACTTGAAAGGTCCCTGATGAAGTTCTGATTGAACGAAACGCGTTGGACCAGTGCCTTTTATTGTATCCAAGAATAAATACCTTTTTTTACCATACTTTGCTCTACCTTTGGTTTCCGGATTTTAATATCCATTATATCCAGTGAATTCTCAGTGTGACCCCCCTACAGGAGTAGGTGGTGGCTATTTCAAAGCGATTTGCCTTCCTACATCTTGTGAGTGCACTCAAGAACGTGTCTGTTATTGCATACTTGTAACAGTCTTCACTATGTTTTATTAATTTTTTATAGGTTCAGACAGCGATTTCCCCTATTTATGTACCCATTTGTTCTATTTTTGGCACCTATGTGGAAAGTTGCCGTTGGGAAGCTGTCGTTAAGTTAAGTTTATTTATTTATCTATTATTTATATTGTGTTTGCACAGTCTATTAGAGTGTGTATATTCGGCTTATGTCCCTGACTACAAATATATATATACAAAAATAGAAGTTAACTCTGGGATGTGTATAAATAGATAGTAGCAGACTGAGCTGAATAACAATGATAATAGAAGACAGTGTCCTTTAGAGAATCAAAGCGATCTGTAACAAATATATTACCGGAATGCAACATGGTACGATAACATCATGTTTGCTGTACTGCACCAAGGGGAACCCTCGGCAACTTGGGAGTGCAGTCAATGTACAGCGGCTACTGAAACAGTGATGGGTGAAGTCCTAGAAAGGACTTTTGATGTAGAGTAATCAATAATTGTTATGGTAATGGTGAAAATATCAGTGAAAAAACCCTCTTTTATTACAGGGCTACCCCATACGTCGGTTCCGGCACACCACAACCGACTTATATTCTTATGTACTTGTCTTACTATACGGCTTATATCCCCGACTACAAATAGAAAGGCGTAGCCTGTAATTGTGGGAGGGGTTACCTGGCTATACAAGCTGTGATGCACTTTTATGTCTTTACAGATCCTTTTTTATCAGCTATATATATATATGCTTCACCTAATGTATGTATGATTAAGTAGTATTTTTGTGTGGTTTTGGGGATTCCACTCAGGTGTTTAGAGCCGTTTGTAACACCTCAATATACAAAAAGTACAGTAGAAATGTGAATATACAACAGTGTCTACTCATGCTTCCACTGGCAGTCAGAGCATGTGGACTATATAGCCAGGTAACCCCTCCCACAATTACAGGCTACGCCTTTATATTTGTAGTCGGGGATATAAGCCGTATAGTAAGACAAGTACATAAGAATATAAGTATGTACTTGTCTTACTATACGGCTTATATCCCCGACTACAAATAGAAAGGCGTAGCCTGTAATTGTGGGAGGGGTTACCTGGCTATATAAGCTCATGCCTCCCACCTCACCCCTGTATCACTATTCATGGGTAGGCCCTCCTTTATTACAGGCCTACCCCATACGTTGGTTCCGGCACACCACAACCGACTGTTATATTCTTATGTACTTGTCTTACTATACGGCTTATGTCCCTGACTACAAATATATATATACAAAAATAGAAGTTTACTCTGGGATGTGTATAAATAGATAGTAGCAGACTGAGCTGAATAACAATGATAATAGAAGACAATGTCCTTTAGAGAATCAAAGCGATCTGTAACGAATAAATATATTACCAGAACGCAACATGGTATGATAACATCATGTTTGCTGTACTGCACCAAGGGGAACCCTCGGCAACATGGGAGTGCAGTCAATGTACAGCGGCTACTGGAACAGTGAGGGGTGAAGTCCTAGAAAGGACTTTTGATGTAGAGTAATCAATAATTGTTATGGTAATGGTGAAAATATCGGCATGCTGGTATGTACAAATGCTAAATCTGTGCCTTCGAGGGCACCTACGCTAGAGTATCAAAACTAAGTCTAACGGTCATAGGATAGCACTGCCGTTAATAATCACCATCCCAATATGCTATGTAAAGTAAAAGCGTCGGGAAAGTAATTCTGCTGCAAGGATTTGCTAGTCTGTGCCTTCAGGGGCACCTGGAAGAGAGAGAGAGAGAGAGTGTGTTTGACTATCTCTGAAAGTAATAATTCTGCAAGGATTTGCCAGTCTGTGCCTTCATGGGCACCTGTAAGTAAAGGAGAGAATCCAACTATCTCTATAGAGCAGAACGCCAGAAGGTCTGTTCACCCGAGTCAGTTGAATGGTGGAGCCCCAACGCGCATTTCGCCAGTTGGTTGGCTCTTCAGAGGGAGAATAGTGAATACCTCCCTAATTTTGTGTCCTTATAGAAGGATACCAAATTGTAAAAAATAAAAGCTTTTATGTAACAATAATTTGTTGTCCTTATATATTTTAAATGTATCATTCTGGACAATTTTAAGTTTAACCCCTAATGACAGTCAATTGTTTTGTTGATCAAAACAAAACCTGGAAATAGCGCTACATGTCTGTTCAACCATAATTCACCTCTTTCATATTAAGTGCACCCACACTTATTATATATTGTTTTGTTAAAAAGAAAGGGGGCTTTCATTTCATATCAATTATTTATATATGAAACATAATTTAATATGAATAAAATTTCAAAAAACTTTGAGAAATTAAGTCACTTTGTTATATTTGAAGTTCTACATGGCATTTTAACTGAGAATGTCATAATACTGTTAGCTTTTATTACAATAAAATACACATTTGTGTTCAACTGTATCTCACAAGTACCACAGTACCCCCATGTACAGGTTTTATGTGTTTTTTGAAAATTACAGGGTCAAATATAGTATACCGTTATACACATTCAAATTTGCCAGATTGGTTATGTTGCCTTTGAGACTGCATAGCATCCCAGGAATGAAAATTACCCCCATCATGGCATACCATTTGCAAAAGACAACAACCCAGGGTATTCAAAATGGGGTATGTCCAGTCTTTTTAGTAGCCACTAGCCACTTAGACACAAACACTGGCCAAAATTAGCATCCATATTTGTTTTTTTGCATTTTTCACAAATAAACTTCTCTTTCACTGATGATATCATCAGCATTATAAGTTTTACTGCTCTAAAAACTCGGTAATGTCTCACAAATACAACAGTACCCACCGTGTACAGGTTTCATGGTGTTTTGAAAAATTACATGTTCAAATATAAGACTTGCACATTTACATTTTGTCAGATTGGTTATGTTGCCCTTGAGACCGTATGGCAGCCCAGGAATGAGAAAACCCCCCCATCATGGCATACCATTTGAAAAAGTAGACAACCCAGGGAACGCTGGCCAAATTTAGTGTTCATATTAGTTTTTGCATCTTTCACACAAACTGCATTTCACAGATATCAGTGTGACACATTGTACTGTTTTGAAATACTGATATTTGTGTTAAGTGAAGTCTCCCGAGTGCAACCCCCCCAGTCTTTTTTTTTCCAGTCTTAAAATTCACTATGAATTCACGTTCACATGTAATTCAATTGCTACTGTATATTTTTGCTCTTGGATCACTTAAATTTTTACATTAAGTTGACATTTAATAATTGTTCAGTTCTTATTTCCTCTTTTTAATGTAATAAAAATAAATTGAGTTTTCTGGCTCTTTTTATACCTTTAGCATCCTAAACACTTCTCTTACTATACTTATGCAGAATGCAAAATTTCTAACCTTCAAAGCAAAATTTTCTGAATGGAAATTGTTTTTGGTACCGCTCACATTTGTGAAGGTCTAGGTTCAGTTCTACAAAAAATTATTCTGGAGAAATGAAAATCAGCTCAGACATCTTAGTGGTGCTGCAAGGTTCAATAATGTGCCCCTATTCATAACGAGTGGTGGTGTGTCTGCTAAGGATCTAATACCTAATGGTAGCTTGCAGTAATAAAATACTAGCAGCTGGGAAGCTATTTCTGCCAGGTCACTAATAACTTGTACCTATCTATCTCTACAAACGGAAATCAGGTGGGGGCTTCCATAAAAAGAACGGGGGTTGGATAAATCACTTTTCACCCCCTGGTGACATGGTGGTGCTAAAAAATAAGTGAAACAAGTGTTATATAGTGTCTACTCATGCTCCCACCGGCGGTCAGAGCATGTGGGCTATAATTAAAATGAACTTAGAGTGTTCCCCAAGGCCTTCACTCATGGTCAATGGGTGGGAGCTCTAAATAAAAAAAAATTAAAAAAAATGTAAACTGGTGGGACTTAATGTCTCCTTCCCAGGCCCCAATCATAGGTGTAGTTGGGGGCTGTAATATTGATCACACAGTTAACTTAGTGCCCCCCTTAGGTGGGGGCTCTAAATATTTATAGAAAATGGGTCCTAATTGTCCTTAAGTGTGTCTCCCAGGAGCCAGGTGTCACCAAGCCATTAGCCGCACCCACCCTAATTTAAAAAATATATATTTTTTTGCTTGACTCCCACTGAGCTAAATTGCCCAGAAGTAACAGGAAAACCAGGAGCTTTATATTGAAAAAAATAAAGGATCCTTGAAGCAAGATCTTGGTGTACCTCCTCCATTTCTTCCTGATGGAGAGACATACATTGATCCAGTGGAAAGTCACAGTTGTACATCTTCTAACTGTCCATCTGCACATACCATCCGAGCCAAATTAGTACATTGGTCCTACGCTTATGAGTCATACTTTCTCAGTTTTTTAGTAGCATATTACTGTTTTGCACTTTTATGTCTTTACAGATCCTTTTTTATCATATATATATATATATATATATATATATATATATATATATATATATATATATGCTTCACCTAATGTATGTATGATTAAGTAGTATTTTTGTGTGGTTTTGGGGATTCCACTCAGGTGTTTAGAGCTATTTGTAACACCTCAATATACAAAAAGTACAGTAGAAATGTGAATATACAACAGCGTCTACTCATGCTCCCACTGGCAGTCAGAGCATGTGGACTATAATTAAAATTAACCTCTAGTGTTTCCCAGGCCTTCACCATGGTCAATGTGTGGGAGCTCTAAATAAAAAAAATAAAAAAAAAAAATGGGGGGACTTAATGTCTCATTTCCAGCCCCCACTCATAGGTGTAGTTGGGGGCTTCAATATTGATCACACAAGTAACTTGGTGCCCCCCCTAGCCCACACCCATGGTGGGCAGATAGGGGCTTTACAGATAGGGGCTTTACATATACCTAGAAGGTGTAGGTAATTTCAAGATTGCTTACAATTTTCCTTGATCCATTTCATGGTGCCAAGGTGTCAGAATAAAACCTAGGAATTCTATTCTGGTGCCCTCAAATATGCACTTCTCCAGTTTGTCATAAAGGAGATATTGACAAAGTCTGTAAAGAACGGTGCATTCATGATGGCGATGTGATTCTATAATCAGGAGAATAGATCAATATTTAGATATACAGTTAAAGATGTTCACACCAGTGGTATAAGAGTTCAAAGTTTCACACAGAAGCAAGTCTTCTTCAATCTGTTTGTCAAAATTATATCTAACAAAAACCAACAAAATTGAAAGTCCTGCAACATCTGTGGACTTGTCTAATTGCAGTGAGTACCCATCACATTGATGCAGTCGAGAAATTAATTCAGTATGGATGCCATCAGCAAGAATATGAATACGGTGCAAAACTGTGTTGTTAGAAAGTGGCACAGCTTTAATTTTTTTACTCAACTTCTCACTTAAAATACATGACACGATTTATTTTGCACATGGTTTTATTAGTGATTCTTTTTTTTTTAAATTCTTTATTTTTCTTGTGCAGATGATGACAACAAGCAAGTAGAGCCACAACAGCATCCACAAGCATATTCAAAGCATTTCACATTGTGGCAGTTTAGTCGGCACATTTTTATATTATAGAGTTAACAGGCTAGTAGATGACGCTTAAATAACACGCTACAATAAAAATGCCTTTAACAAAGCTAGTCATGCTTACGGTTAAGGATATGTAGCTTGTATGTTGTTCGACATGTATGTCTCAACATAATATATTGTTAGCTCGCTCAAAATAGGTAAATACAGGAAATTCAAGCATATTTATAGGTTCAACAAGCTTACTTAGATAATTATGCTTCAGAGTACTAGTGAGTATACAATTGAGTAAAACCAATGCTCAACAAGTGTAGTTTAACTTTTCTAGGAGATTTAGCTTATCATAAGAGGTATGGTACAAGTTTAGATATAGTAAAACAGTGTAAGATTAGGCATTGCGCATTGTTTTAGATAAACAGGTTTAAGATTCTATGATTATTACGAGATTGCCACTTGGGGCTGTGAGTAAAAAAAATTAGTCCCAAAAGTTAGGTCTAGAGAACAGTATGCCACGTCCACATAGGGAGACCTGTATATGTTGGGGAGTCTCCAGGGTATTGCAGTCCTGTACTCATGCCGGGAGACAGTCCAGGGTCTTTAGCCTATTCAGCCGATGCCCAGCCTGTCATGTGGTCGTTGGTCGCCCTGCGTTAAGTTGGTGTTCAGCTGATATGTACCGTTGGCAGGGATGTGAGGTGGTATAGCTCCTGGGTGCCTCGTGGTGCTTCTGAGCGCAGGTCTGTTATCTTGTGGGATTGCGCTCGTCTGAGTCCCGGTGGCTTTGCTTTTGCTTCTGTGGGTGGTCTGTCTCGCGGATTCCGGCGCCGCCCAGTGGTCTTCTGGCTGGCTTTGTTTGCGGCCCTCTCCCTGGCTTAGGTGGGAGCAAGTGCCGGTGTCCAAGGGACTTGACTCCGGTTCCTGCTGCATGAGGTGCTGGCGTTTCCCCCCCGGCGCCCCTCTGGAGGCCCGAGGAGGGAACCAGCTCATGCGTCTTCTGGTCGTCGGGCGGATCCAAGCTGCTGCCTCACTCCTCGCCCGCCTAAAGGCCTGTCCCCGGGTGTGAAACTGCGTGCAGAGGTAAGCCATGAGTCTGCCGCAGAACACTGTAATATTTCCTGGGGGCTTGTGTAGTGTGCGCTTTGTCGTCGCCATCTTATTTGGGCCTTTTAGGTCCTGTTTGGTCGTCGCTTGGGTTTGCCGTTTCCCAGGGGATGTTGTCCCCAGATTGGACCGGGATAACCCCCGCCGGTCCGAAGGGGGGGGGTAGCAGGGCATTGCTTATCTCTCGCTTGTGCGCGGGCCCCGAGCCGGGGGATCGGCCGCCTCCCCCATGCTTTAGTCCCCGCTCTGTGTTAGGCCGCATGGCCGGTTCAGGCTTTCCCGTGGCGGTTCGGTACCGGAGTGGAACCATTCTGCTCCGCTTGGGGTCCCGGATCGATATCCAGATAGCTTGTGTAGTTGGCTTTGGTAGATTAGGCAGTTTGGATGTTTGTGTGCCCTCTGGTGCAGGAGCCCTCAGAGGACACGTCCGGCCATCTTGGCTGTCAGGCCCCTTATTAGTGATTCCCCAATTGTGTGTGCTTCTCCTGCAAGTGCTATGCGATAACTTACTCTGTAAGAAGCCTCTGGCTTTTTCATTAGCATTTTTAAATTTTTTGCTCATAAATTTACTCTTCTGATACTCCTTAAGCTTTCACTTAAAAAGTCAATGTCTTTATCTTTGTATTTTGTGTGGTTTTGTTCAAAATGACAACGTAATTTAGCAGGTGTTAATGAACTGTTTGGCAATTTTTTTTTTGCAAAGTACACATTGTGCTTCAGGACAAACTTCATTTTTGGCACTTGTGAATCCAAATGACAAGAAGCTATCATCATATTTTCTTTTCTTTGTTTGAGAAGATTGGCTAGCATTGTGTGATTTTCTTTTTACTTTTGTATTTTTATTTTTATTTTTTACTTGTCACTTGTCTCTGCTATTTGAGGAGCAGTAGATACAACTATTTCGGGCATGTTTTCTGGATTTTTAGTTGTATCTTCTTTCTCAGTTTCTATAAGTGCCGAACAGGTAGAAGTATTAATATTTTTTCTCTCTGAAAAAGTACTAAATTAGTGGTTGTTTATTGGTAAAAAAAAAAAAAAGAAACCACTTTGAAAAATACAGATCTCACAACCTGACTGAAAAGGATGCTGATTTTGATAACTCTTAGAAAGAACTGAACTTAAAGGGACACTCCAGGCACCCAGACCACTTCAGCTCATTGGAGTGGTCTGGTTGATTTGACCCTCTCCCCTTAGCCCTGTTAGTCAAAACACTGCGGTTTCAGAGAAACCAGAGTTTTGATTACAGGGCTAATCCCACCTCTAGCCGCTGTCTCTCAAACAGCCGCTAGATGGTGCTTCCGTGCTCTTAGAAAGGACGTTTTAAAGGACATTCGACGTGCCAATGCTCTGCATGAGGACGTCGAATGTCACGTGGGTCTGATGCAGGGAGCTCTGATGTGAGCATGCCTGCATTAGACAATGGAGAGCTGGGAGTGTGCTAGATTGCGTTCACAGCTTATCCAGACTCCTCACAGGACACTTCTGCAAGAAAAAAAACGAAGAACAGAAAGCTTGAACGAAGAAATCCAGGGTTTCCTGAATCTGGATTCAACTGGGGAGGATCTATCACAAGGTTTCTTTGACAGGAAGTACCCTTTTTTCTTATTGTTGAATGTCTATTACATTTTTATAAGATAATGAATATATAATATTTTTTCTAATTTAATTTACCAATTTTAACCATTAAGAATTGTGTATATATTTATATAATTATTACTTTTATTAATCTTTAAGATATTTTACATTACTATTAATTATTATAATGTATATTCATCTCTTGCATTTTAATATTTTATTAATGTTATTTTTAATTTATTACATTATTAATATTTTTTAAATAAAAAGCCTTTTATTCATCATATATTTGTTATCCCTTTCTTGAGTATTAGTTATTTTTCCCCTCTTTTAATTGTTTTATAAATATATTATAAGTTATATTTTATTCAATTTAAAAATATTAAAACAGTATTTTTATTTATTTATTTTTAGACTAAGAATCATTGGAAGTTCGGAAGTCGAAATGGTAATTTCTCCTTATCTGGTGAGTTTATTTGTATCATTTAATTTTAAAATGTTAATCCAACTATCAAAACTACTACATTCCTTTGTTGTGGTTCTGATGGTTTGATCTTCATGGTCACCTTTCCACAGTGTTGCAGTTGTGCCCGCTTTGTATCCTCCCCCCCCCCCCCCAGGGTGCTCAGGAGCAGAGGTTGCCAGCGTCTTGTGCACCAGGGTGCCGCTGGCTTCTCTGCTGTGTGAGGCCTTGGTGGTGGTCCGAAAATGTCACTGCTGCTAAAATACGTAGCAATATTCTAAGACTCAGTGTCACTGTTGAGCGCACGAAAAGTGCTGCCCTGGATTGTCGCAACTCCAGGGCAGCCTTTTTCACCATCTGAGTGGCAGAACTGCTTTGCTTTCCCTGTTATGTTGTGTTGTCAAGTGCTTTGATGTACTTTTGTGTTTTGTCGTGCATTCTTGTGATGTCAAAATCTCCCAGTTGTAGTTGTGCCCACTTCGTGTGTCCCCCTCAGGGTGCTCCGAAGCAGAGCTTGCCAGCGTCTTGTGCAGCAGGGTGCCGCTGGCTCCTCTCCAATGCATGCCCTTGGGGGCGGTCTAAAAATGTCACTGCTGCTAAAATCCGTAGCAATATTTTAGGACTCAGTGTCACTGTTGCTCAGCGCATGAAAGTGCTGCCCTGCATTGACGCAACTCCAGAGCAGCCTTTCTCATGAGCTGAGTGACAGACATGCTTTGCTTTCCATGTTTGTTTGTTTTTTTAGTATAACTGTCTAGCGAAAGCCACTTCACCACTGAGGTTTGGAGGGAACTTATTGCCAGCCTTTTACCCTGTGACTATGGCCACTTTAATTTATTATGGTTAAAAACCCTTATTTGTACTTATTATGACTTTGGACAATAATTATTTTAACTATCGAAGCAGCACTTCGAACTCCTAAACTCCCGAAGCCATTTAAAGTTCCATTCGACCACGTGGTGGCGGCCATCTTGTTCGCATGATCCAAAACCGCAAATAGACTTCAGAGGGACTTAGCCGCGAATGCCCTGGAACTATTTTCGGCATGAAAACCTTGTGGTTCCCAGTCGGTTCTCCAGTGGCACTTAGCCGCGATTCTATGGAACTGTTTTGGGCATGGGACCATGCCTGCGTCTGGGCAAAACTATTACTTCAATAAAATTTCTGAACCCCTGATTTGATCTGGGTGATTTTTGGATAATTTGTTCACCCAGATCAGGGCTATCAGGGGATATCGGGATATGTTGTGTTTTGGGGTACTTATGGGACTTTATAATAAATGTGTGTTTTTCTGCCTGGAGATAATTGCGTTACATACAGTACTTCATTCAATTATCTCACAGGCAGAGGGGAGGAATTAAAATTGAGTTCTGCTTAACCCTCAACACGTAGCCTTGTCTCGTGCTTGTAGGGGAACGGCTATATAACTACTAGCTCTTGTAAGAGCTGTTCCTGCTACGCTCTCTGAAGTAGGAGAGGTCTTTCCCACACGGTCCTCCATATCAGAGGTTGGTCCAGGGTGGGAGAAAGACGGCGAGATTCCAGCTAAGCTACGGTGGTTGTGGTGTCTACAGTGCTTGTAGTGTCCGGTGCGGTGCTTATGGTACTCAGCATCAGCTAGGAAGCATCTGTTGGTGGAGGTGCACAGTCGGGGTGTCAGGTGATCCATCACACTGTCTATTACAGCAAAGTTAAAGGGACACTGTACGCACCCAGACCACTTCAGCTAATGTGTCCCTATTGCACTTAGTGCTGCAATGTAAAACATTGCAGTTCCAGAGAACCAAGTCTGCCCTCAGTGGCTGTCTACCAGACAGCCAATGGGGGTGCTTCAAGAATCCAAACGGACTTTTGCCCCATTATCTCATGCTGGACGTCCTCATGGACCTCCATCATCAGATTTTCCCCATAGTTTTAATATTTAACATTTAATATTGCTTTACTATGGGGAGGTCTAATGCGCGTGCATCCACTGACACGCATGCACATTAGGTCTCCCCCGGTGGCTGAATTAGGTGGGGGAGGACCGTTGGCCGAGCCTGAACCAGTGCCAAAGGACATCGGTGCTGGATTCAGGCAAGTGGTTGAAGAGGTTTTAAGGAAAAGGAAGACGCAAGGGACCTGTCATGCATTTTTGCATGAATGCATATTTATTTATTCTAAACATATATTTGCATTTTTTTTTTTCACTTTCTATATTTAACACATGTGCTTTGAATCACACTAGGCAAACTTTATATATTTATTGTTTTATGTAATTAAAATAGATATTATTTAAAATGGTTCTACAGTTTTAGAAATACAGCATTGTATTCCAAACACCAGAGTGCACTCTGGTACCAGACCCAGTGGTGTATTCTGGTTTTGTGCTGCCCTAGGCAGGACAAAACTTGTGCAAAGCCCCCTCCTCCCCCCCCCCCCCCCCTTCTAAATTTCACTTCATGAAAGACACATGCACTGATACACTCACTTACAGATGCACAGTCATTGTCACACACACTGTTTAACCAACACACACTTTCAGTGAAACAAACACATTTACAGGCATACACACTAGCTCACTCACATTTACACATACACTCATTGACAAGACATACATGCAAACACGCTGACAGATACACACTGACAAACACACATACACACTCCTTGTCACACACACATTCACTTACAGACATACACATTCACTGACAGACACGGATACACACACTGACACACGCGTACATACACACTCAATGACAAACACACATACACACTGACAAACACAGGATCCTATCCTGACAACCAAGATATTTTATTACTGCAATACCTGTTTCTCGCCTCTAGTGGCCTCCCTAGTCACTAGTCAATTCTCAGTCGCTCTCACCTGCCTCATATCCAAGTATCCTATAAAAGGCCACACACAACTAAAAGGAGTTGCCTTTTACATTAAGAGAAGTTGTGCTCTGCATCTGGCTCTTTCTGATACTTGTTTATGGTCTGATACAGACAAGACGGTTCCTGATAACCTGCTCAACTCTGATTTCCTTTGATCCATCCTGATTCATCCAAACATCCTGCTTTAACTCAAACTGGATTTTGTTTTCTTATTATTTCTTATTTGCTTTGGATCTAACCTTTTTGGACTTTACTAACCATACTATTAATTGCAACTCTCCTGGAAAACACTGATCCACATATCTGGTAACTTCTGTACAAATCCTCCAAACTAAAGAGAGCAGTCACCTTAACCCCTTAAGGACACATGACATGTCATGATTCCCTTTTATTCCAGAAGTTTGGTCCTTAAAGGGTTAAAGGACCACTATAGGCACCCAGACCACTTCAGCTTAATGAAGTGGTCTGGGTGCCAGGTCCACCTAGGATTAACCCTTTCTGCTGTAAACATAGCAGTTTCAGATAAACTGCTATATTTACATATGGGTTAATCCAGCCTCTAGTGGCTGTCTCATTGACATCGGCTAGAGGCGCTTCCGTGCTTCTTACTGTGATTTTCACAGTGAGAGGAAGCCAGCGTCCATAGGAAAGCATAGAGAATGCTTTCCTATGAGACTGGCTGAATGCGCGCGCGGCTCTTGCCGCCCATGTGCATTCAGCCGATGACTGGGAAAGGAGGAGGAGAGTCTTCAGCACCGAGGGAGCCCGGCGCTGGAGAAAGATAAGTGTTTAACCCCTTCCTCTCCATCCAGCCCGGCGGGAGTGGAACCCTGAGGGTGGGGGCACCCTCAGGGCACTATAATGCCAGGAAAACGAGTATGCTTTCCTAGCACTATAGTGGTCCTTTAACTTAGAACAAATCTGAATTCCATTATCCTTTCTAATTCTGTTCAATATTGTCTGATAACATTATGTTTACTGGTTACCTATTATTTATTATTATTTTAATTATTATTCAAGAAAAAGAAAGGTATAAACAATATACCAGCGAGTGGAGCGCTATAATGTATGTAGACCGGCTACACTACTGTAGTTTACTCCTGTATTACTAGCCTGTTACCTCTCATAAATATACAAAATGTGCCGTTTTACCTGCCATGACTATGTTCGCTGTAATGTAGCCCCATGTAGCCAAAGCGCAGCTTAAGCGGAACAGGGCCTTGACAGGGGTTAGGAGGCGGGCCCAGGAGGAACAGACAGGACAGGTGGGTTATGGGATATGTGGGTTTGGCTATTTAAGGGAGGAGCCATTTTGTAAGGTTCACTTCTAATTTCCTACCCGGTTCAGTTTGTGTGCATCCCGGTGCTCTCTATACTTTCTGGGTAGGGTTTCTCTTTTGTCTCCTCTGCAGGGCCATGGATATCGTGGAGAAGCTTCTGGAGGGGATCAGGACAGCGGCGCGGCAACAAGGAGCGGATTGGGTGCAGGCCCAGCTGGGCCCGGTCCTTGCTGCGGCGGCAGGACAGGAGGCCGGAGACTCACGCCCGGCGAGGGCCAGGAGGCCCCCGAGGCGTTTGAGCCCGGGAGGAGAACCGGAGGTCGGTGGCACGGGAGTGCAGGAGACAGCCAGTGGAAGTCGTAGCAGGCCCAGGAGCTGCCTGGTTGAGGCTCTGCCTCCCAGTGTGCGGCCGGGGCTTCGGCGTGGTGAGCCGAGACGGGCGGCTGCCCTGGACATCGCTGCACCAACCCCTAACACGGATGGGGCCGTGCGCGGAGCAGGATCCAAGATGGCGGCCGGACGGCCTAGTGCGGGGCCTGGCGGGGCGGGGTCTCGGCCCAGGAGGGCACCCCCATCGGTCTTGGCGGTGGACTGCAGCACGCGGACTGGGACGGTCCAAGACGGGCCCAACGTACAGCAGGCAAGTGCAGGGGCCCCTTCCGGGGGTCCCCTTGGCGTGGTGGGCAGGCGGGGAGTGAGGCCCGATTCCAGGGAGCGGGCGGACGGGGGGGCGGGTAGGCGAGCGGCCCAAGGGGAGCAGGGGTCGGGCGGAAGGCCCCTGGGGGGGGTGCGGGATGCTGCGAAGGGGTCCCGCGGAGTGCAGACTGGGCGGGCTTCCGTGGGGGAGGATGGGGGGTCTCTCGGTAGTTCTCTTGCGGGGCGGAAGGTAGTGCCTGCGGGTTCGATGGATGTTAGGAGGGTGGTAGAGGGTAAGGGGAAAGGTAAGGCTCCGAGGTCCGGTCGGTCGGGGATAACTGTCTCGGGGAGCGGGGTGTCACCATCCGCGTCCGTGGAGGGCCCCGGGGGAGGTGCCCCTGGTCCGGGTTCCGTAGGTGTAGTGGTGGGTCGGGCTGCAGCGGGGTTGGGGCGCGGGGCGGGAAGCGGGGAGGGTGGGCCTAGTTCGGAGTCGGGTAGTGCTAGCCCCTCGCCGGTTAGGGCCCCCAGGACACGCAGACGGAGGCCCCGGCGCAGGCGCGCAATGTCAGGGAGTTCGGCAGGGTCCGGGTCCCCCAGGTTGCCTCAACGGGGGTTGGCATCCAAAGGCGATGGTAGGAGTCGTAGTCCACGTGGCAGGGCTCTCAGGGCCTTTGGGGCGCGACGGCGGGAGGATACCCGGCGGGAGGCTTTGGCGGTTAGCAGGCGCTCCCCGGTTCGGGACGGGAAGGTGGTGGGGGAACAGTACGCCTTGCCCAGGACTTCTTCTCCTCTTTCCAGGTCCCGGAGTCGCTCCTCATCTGATTTTTCCAGGCACCGGGTGGGATCCCTGGTTGGCGGGACATCGGCGGATGGCGTTCATCCTGGACGGGCAGTGACGGACTGCGCAGCCCCGGGTGTCATCGGCCCCAGGGGCTTGGCCGGTGAGTCTATTGAATCGCTACAGTCCAGTGCACTAGTACAAACACTGCAGTCACTACTCCACTCACTGGGGGCGGGGGGTGGCACACAAGGTAGCGTAGGGCAGGTGTGGACGCAAGGGGGAGGGGAGGTGGGGCCCGGTCTAGGGACCCCGGCGGCAGTTGCGGGCGGGGAAGCTGTGTCGGCTTCCAGCGTGGGTGAGGCGGGAAGCGAACGGGCGGAGTTGACGGGGGGGGTGACGGAAGCAGCGAGGCAACATGCGTATGTGTCCTTCGCGGGCCCGCTGGGGGTGCACCTCAAGCAGGAGGTGAAAGATAAAATCTGGAAGGGGGAATTTTGCGAGATCTTCTCGCTTCTTCCCTTGGAGGACTTTCTTGACCTCAAGGAGGAGGACAAGAAGGACGAAAAGAAAGAGGAGGAGGAGAAACGGCGGAGGTATCGCAAGATACCGAAGTCTTTTGGTAACTGGCTAAGGGCATTCTGTATCCTAGCCAGCGTGATCGGGGAAAAATCGCCGGGCTCCTGCTCGTCCCTGTTTTGCTACTTGGACGGCATATGGGAGGCATACCGCACCTATGGCGGATTGGCATGGTGGCGGTATGATGAGCAGTTCCGGCAGCGGCTGGCGGCGAATCCGGGCATGCGGTGGGACCAGATGGACCTGCCTCTCTGGATGAAGCTCATGATGGCGCAGAAGGCGCAGCCCTTTCAGCACGCGGCTGGCGCTAAGGGTCAGTCCTCCTCGTCGGCCGCCTCGCAGAAGGGCTTATGCTGGCTCTTTAATGAGGGCCAGTGCAAGTGGGGCGCAGCCTGCCGCTTCAAGCACGAGTGCTCGGGCTGCGGTGGGGCTCATGGGCTCCAACGTTGTTTCAAGAAAGGGAAGTCCGGGGGGACGGGAGCCTCTGCCGCGGTTGGCGGCGGAGGGTCTCCCACTACCTCGGGGGCTAACCCCAGTGAAATTAGACGCGATGGAGCCCTGGCTAAACCGCTACGGTAACAGGGCAGACGCGGAGCTGCTTAGAGCGGGGTTTGGGCAAGGGTTTGTCATTCCGTTTCGGGAGAGGGGTGGCACTGCGTGCCCTCATAATCTCAAGTCCGTGGTGGAGTTTCCAGAGGTGGTTCGGGAGAAGTTGGACAAGGAGGTGCGGTTGGGTAGGATGGCGGGGCCTTTTGTGGCCCCGCCACTGGAGGGCCTTCGGGTCTCTCCCCTCGGGGTGGTCCCCAAGAAAGAAACAGGGAAGTTTCGGCTCATTCACCATCTTTCCCATCCTAAAGGGGAGTCGGTGAACGACGACATTGACAGGGACCTATGCTCGGTCTCTTACGCATCATTTGACCAGGCGGTCGAGCTAGTGAAGAGAGCCGGGCGTGGTGCGTTGATGGCCAAGGTGGACATCGAGGCTGCTTTTAGGTTGCTTCCGGTGCACCCGGCGTGTCACCACCTGTTAGGGTGCTTCTTTGAAGGGGGCTACTTTGTGGATTTGTGCCTTCCCATGGGGTGTTCCATTTCGTGCTCTTACTTTGAGAAGTTTAGTTCATTTCTCGAGTGGGTGGTGCGGACGGAAGCGGGAGATAAAGCGGTGGTGCACTATCTGGATGATTTCCTGTGTGTGGGGCCGGCCGGATCTCCCGCGTGCCAGCACTTGTTAGGTACCATTCAATGGGTGGCGGGCTGCTTTGGGGTGCCGCTGGCGGCGGATAAAACTGAGGGCCCGACTGAGTGCCTTAGTTTCCTGGGTCTGGAGATAGATTCAGTGCGGGGGGAATGTCGGCTGCCGCTGGCAAAGCTGGAAGGTTTGCGCGGCGTGGTGGCAGAGGTGCGTCGGGCACGGAAAGTGACCCTGCGCCGACTGCAGTCATTGGTCGGAATGCTCAATTTCGCCTGTAGGGTGATACCCATGGGTAGGGTGTTTAGCCGCAGCTTATCGGCGGCTACCGCGGGGATTAGGTCCCCTCACCATTTCATCCGGGTATCTTCGTCCATGCGGGCGGACTTGGGGGTATGGGATACCTTCCTCAGGGACTTTAACGGGACGGTGTTCTTTCGGCAAGGGGGCGTGTCGACAGCTGAGCTGGAGCTGTACACCGACGCGTCGGGTAGCGTGGGTTTTGGGGCCTACTTCAGCGGGAGCTGGTGTGCAGAAAAATGGCCGGAGGCAGGGGGGCAGAGCCCCCTCATGCGTAACCTGGCGTTTCTGGAGCTGTTCCCACTGGTGGTGGCGCTGGCGCTGTGGGGGGACCGGTTGAGGGACAGGAAAGTGGTTTTCTTCTCGGACAACATGTCCGTGGTGCACGCGGTTAATAATCAGTCTGCAGCATCGAGGCCGGTGGTAACTCTGCTGCGGCGCTTTGTTTTGTTGTGCATGTCCCTGAATGTGGTTTTTCGTGCGCGCCATGTGCCTGGGTACTTGAACGAGGTGGCTGACGCTCTGTCTCGTTTTCAGTGGTCCCGGTTTCGAACGATGGCCCCGGAGGCCCAGGACAGGGGTCAGCCGTGCCCGATCGAGATGTGGCAGCTAGGAGCGTCCTGCTTGGCGGACTCGTGAAGGCTTCGCTGGCACCGGCCACATGGGCCGCATACAGTAAGGTCTGGAGTTCATGGGAACGTTCCTGGGGCGGGCTGGGCCGAGGGGTACGAGGGGAGCCGCCTCTGGATGCCTTCTTGTGGTTTACCTTTCAATTACTGGCGGGGGGCGCCTCCCCAGCGGTGATTGACAGGAACATGGCTGCAATGGCGTTCTGGTTCAAGCTCCATGGGGGAGCGGATCTTACCAAGGCGTTTATTGTCCGGCAAGCACTCAAAGGGTATCGGAGGGCTCGGAGGGCCCCCGACGCTAGGCGCCCGGTGTCGGTGCACGTGCTGGAGGGGCTTGTTCAGGCGCTGCCCTCCATTTGTTTCAATGCATTTGAGGTGTCGCTATTCCGTGTGGCATTTCTTTTGGCTTTCTTTGGGGCGTTCCGCGTCGGGGAGTTGGTGAGTAACACCCGGGCGGCCACGGGGGGCCTACAGGTGTCTGGGGTACGTATACTGGATGGGAAGCTGGTGGTACACTTGGCTAGGTCCAAGACGGATGTGGAAGGTAAGGGCCGGGACGTTACGCTGGGGGCCCTGCCGGGCTCGGCACTGTGCCCAGTAGCTGCGGTGTCGGAGTATTTGGGTCAGAGGCCCGCGGTTGGCGGGTCCCTGTTGGTCCATGCGGATGGCTCGTCGCTCTCTCGCTTCCAATTTCAGAAAGTTTTCAGTCTGGGTCTGGGTCGGATGGGACTGGATGCCGGCACATACGGCACCCACTCCTTTCGTATTGGGGCGGCCACGGAGGCCACACGTCTAGGTTTGGGGGATGAGGTAGTCAAGCGGATTGGGAGATGGGAATCTGTTAGGTTCCGCTCATATGTACGCTTGGGTTTGTTGGAACACTAAGGGGCATTGGGGCGGCCTGGGGGGTACGGGTGGTTTTATCCTGTGTTTTTCTTTCTTCCCCAGGCCGGGTCGCTTGGATCGTGGGTCATTCCTTCATTTTCTGGGCCGGACGGAGGGCTGCAGCTCGAGCTCAAGGCCAGCAGCTGGGCTTTCCGGAGGACCAGCTCGTAGTGCGCTGGTGGGGGTATCGGGGCTTCTGCTGGGGGGACGTCTGCAGGGCAATATTTGGTATGGTCGCAGGCGGGGCGCGGCCGGATATGCTAGTTTTACATGCAGGCGGTAATGACCTGGGCCTCACCCCGCAGCGGAGGCTGGTAAAATGGATGAAGCAGGATCTTAACCGGCTGGTTGATCTGCTTCCCGGGGTGATGCTGGTATGGTCCGAGATTGTTCCGAGGCAGCGGTGGCGTTACGCCCGGGACCCGGTAGCCATTGATAGATGCAGGGGTAAGGTGAACAGCCTGATGGCGAGTTTTGTCAGGAAACTGGGGGGAGTGGTGGTAAGGCACCAGGAACTGGAGGAGGGGTTGGATGGGTATTACCGCTCGGACGGTGTACACCTTTCGGCAGTGGGTTACGACCTGCTGAACTTGGGTCTGCAGGAAGGGATGCGGAGGGCGTTCCTTCTTCGGGGTGGCGGAGCTCAGACAGCTTAAGGGGTCAAGGTCTGAGCTTGTGGCGGGATAGGGAGCTGAGAGAGAGGACATAGGCTCCCTATGAGGAACGTGAGGAACATGGAAAAAATTGGAATTATGGTCAATGGTGGTTTCGAGTCCTGGAGGTGGCTCAGAACCTGGTGGGGCAGGGGTATCCGGGTATACCCCTGCCATGGTTACTTATGGTTGGCACTTGTTCGGTTCAAGTTGGCGAGGTTGGAAAATGTCGTTACATATTGGTATTTGTTATGTTGGGGGTCATTGCCCTCTATTAAAAAGAAGGATACGGATGAGAGGGGCGGAAGGTGGGGGCAATGACCCATGTTTATATGTTAACTTATTTAAAGCAATATTATCGTTATATATATTATAAATTATTTAATAAAGCTGTGGACAAATTTTCCCATATACCAGGTGTCAGTGTGTTATTGGGTTAGGTATGTGGGGGGTTTTTTGTCCAAGGTTCCGCCAGCCCATATGGCGACTATACACCGGTCATGTAGCCCCATGTAGCCAAAGCGCAGCTTAAGCGGAACAGGGCCTTGACAGGGGTTAGGAGGCGGGCCCAGGAGGAACAGACAGGACAGGTGGGTTATGGGATATGTGGGTTTGGCTATTTAAGGGAGGAGCCATTTTGTAAGGTTCACTTCTAATTTCCTACCCGGTTCAGTTTGTCCCGCCCACCCTCCCTATATATATTTATGTTTAGATAAGGGTTTCCCGTTTTTTCACAGCGGCGGGATAGGGAGCTGAGAGAGAGGACATAGGCTCCCTATGAGGAACGTGAGGAACATGGAAAAAATTGGAATTATGGTCAATGGTGGTTTCGAGTCCTGGAGGTGGCTCAGAACCTGGTGGGGCAGGGGTATCCGGGTATACCCCTGCCATGGTTACTTATGGTTGGCACTTGTTCGGTTCAAGTTGGCGAGGTTGGAAAATGTCGTTACATATTGGTATTTGTTATGTTGGGGGTCATTGCCCTCTATTAAAAAGAAGGATACGGATGAGAGGGGCGGAAGGTGGGGGCAATGACCCATGTTTATATGTTAACTTATTTAAAGCAATATTATCGTTATATATATTATAAATTATTTAATAAAGCTGTGGACAAATTTTCCCATATACCAGGTGTCAGTGTGTTATTGGGTTAGGTATGTGGGGGGTTTTTTGTCCAAGGTTCCGCCAGCCCATATGGCGACTATACACCGGTCATGCTACTTGTCACTGCTGTCGTGGCGTTACAAGCATATCTGTTATTCTATGCACGTGAACAATAAAGAGTAAAAAAAAAAAAAAAGAAAAGAAAAGCACTGAACCAATGCTTTTGTATGGGTAAAAATCTGACGCTGGGGGTCCTCATGCAGCGCGTGAGGACACCCAGCGACAGTTACTTTACCAAAAGTCAGTTTCAATGCATGAAGTGCCTCTACTGGCTGTCTTCTAGACAGCCACTGGAGCCAGACTTAGTGCTGCACTGTAAGCATTGCAGTTTCTCTGGAACTGCAATGTTTAATATTGCAGCACCAAGGACAATAAGGACACGACAACCAGACCAATTCAGTGAGCTGAAGTGGTTTTGGTGACTACAGTGTTTCTTTTACATTTTTTTTAAATCACTGGACCTGGCAACCTTTCACATAAACAGAATCCAGGCTACTATAGCATTTGAAATACACTTTTTGTATTCTAAGCATTCTGTAGTGTGACTTTGAATCACAGCCTCAAATTAACCAAAGTTCATCTTCTTATCTTCAAATCGATCAAAAATGCCAAGGTACATTGTAATGGGCTGCAGAAACAGTCATGCCAGAACAAAAGAAAATTGCACATTCTTTAGTTTCCCAAGCATGCCAGAAAGAATAAAGGAATGGCTGTTAGCAAGTGAAGATGATTTTGAAAATATTGACGCTGCCATTAAACTCATAATAGAAAATAAAGATACAATTACTTTCTGCATTTGTTCAGACCATTTTGAACCTGAAATGGTTTGCAGCGCAGTTGTAAAGCATAGAAAGTTAAAGCTAATGGCAAAGCAAACAATTTTTCAAAAGCCCCAAATTTTACTCATACTTCATGATGGGGAAACAAATGGTCAAGATGACCTCGAAATGGCTGACTGTGGAATATCATCAAATGATGAAGAAGACGAGACCATGAAGAGAGACTATGACAATACACAAGGTTTCCAATATCGATTTGCCTTTTTTTTTTGGCTGGACGTGGGGCACCTCGGCTCCCTGACAAACCCGCAATAACCAGCCTAAAAATGCCCCTACTCGCCTGAAAACCCTCAGCTGCCGTGAGAGGGCAAAGGGGACCCGACCACCAACCTTCGGAGCAAGTATCCGCTGGCGATGCGGTCTGGTGGGCGAGTGGGATTGCGGCCTGCTGTGAGGCCCTGGCGGGAGAAGCGGCCGATCTCCTGTACTTGGTCCAGCGGGACCTCCCACCGCCTGCTAAGGGCCCGTTACCCCCCCCTGTGGGCCGGGGGGGTTATCCCGGACCCCACCGGGAATGCAGCGCTCGTTCAGGGCATCCAGGCTGCAGGAGGACTGACTGGGGACCGCATGGGAAAATCCAAGATGGCTGCCGCGCTCATTGTGAGACGGAGAAGTGAAGGGGAAGTACCTAAACAACGGCAGACAGACTGAGTGCTCCTTCCACCCACAGGCTAACTGCAATACTCCACAAGTAAGCCTCAGCACTATAACACTACTATTCCTGGACTCTGACCCTGCCTGAGTACAAGGGGACAAAGAGAATGGGGAACAAGCTTCACTCCACTCCTGACTGTCAAGTCCCCACACACTGAAACAACCAACTACAATCACAGATATAGCACAGCTGCAGGAGGGATCAAGCGGCTTCTAACCATATATGCCTACAGCTCTAACAGACTATGGTGTACCTCTTAATCCAGCACCTCATCCACAATTTTAATGTGTGTCTTTTACATCGGACTCTCTCCCTGCAGTTAGAAAGCAATCAAAATGTCTGAGCCGGTGTTCTATCAAAAAGACATACCCCGTGAAAAAGACATACCCTCGTCACTTCCGGTGACGCAGCCGCACCGGAAGTGACGTTGGGAGGGGGGTGTGCGCCGCCGCGCAAGCGCACACCGACTGGGTAGGGGATTTTTACAGCGAGCAGGGGACATTAAGCCCACAGTGCGCACGCGCCTCATAGTACTCCCGTCGGAGGTACAGCGCGCGTGCGCACTACTGGGCAGGGAGCGCTTCACACCCCGCGCGTGCGCAGTATAGGGGTAGGGAAATTTGATGCCCATTTCGCCTGTGAAATCTCCATACCCCTATACTGCGCGTGCGCGGACCCAATAGACCGCGCGTGCGCAATCTGGGGTAGGGAAATTTCACAGGAGAAATGCCCATTAAATTTCCCTACCCCTATACTGCGCACGCGCGGACTCACATCATCAGCTTAAAACATATCTGGACACAGGTCAGTCTTTCCCTGCTCCCAACACCCTCAGCCATCTGAGGGGAGGGTACAGTAAATTGGGGGGGGTCTGCGCAGTATATTGGGGGGGTCTGCGCAGTATATTGGGGGGTCTGCCCAGTATATTGGGGGGGTCTGCGCAGTATATTGGGGGGGGCTAAGCAGTATAATGGGGGTTGCGCAATATGATGGGGGGACTTAGCTGCATAATGGGGGGCTGTGCAATATGATGGGGCTGCGCAGTATAATGAGGGGGTGGTGCAGTATGATGAGGGGGCTGCACAGTATGATGGGGGGCTGCGCAGTATAATGAGGGGGCTGCGCAGTATGATGGGGGGCTGCGCTGTATAATGGGGGGCTGCGCAGTATGATGGGGGGTCTGTGCAGTATCGGGGGGGACTGTGCAGTACCGGGGGGACTGTGCAGAATTGGGGGGGTCTGCACAGTGTATGGGGGGCTGCTCAGTATATTGTGGGGGGTCTGCGCTGTATATGGGGGGTCTGTGCAGTATATGGGGGCTGCCTGTGCAGTATATTGGGTGGGTCTGCACGGTATATGGGGGGGCTGCGCAGTATATTGGGGGGCTGCGCAGTATATTGGGGTGGCCTGTGTGTTAGATGTGGGGGGCAGTGTGTTAGATGGAGGGGCTGTTCGTTACATGTGGGGGGGCAGTGTATTCTATTTGGGGGCTGTGCGTTAGATGTGTACAACCCTATTTTCACAGAAAAATATTTATTTCCTAGATATCATATGCCATGGTCTGCTTTTTGCTACGAAACCGCAGCCATCTAGTCATTCGCCAGAGAAGGATTAGAAACTGCACCCCAGCGAGAGGGACTGCCCCACATCTGCAACCAAATCCGTCGGTCACCGAATTTAGTAATCTCCGTCTCTTTGTCCATTCTGTATGTATGGTACTCCCAATTCTTATATTTAATCCGGTGTGTCTCCCACAATCTTTGTGTCTGTCTGCTGTATGTATGTGGCACGCAAGTCTGCATGCACTGTGTCTTTTATGCCAGCCACTCTAACCAGTTTATTTCTTTTTGTGTGTGTCACAGCTCTGACAAGCATTCTCCTATGGGACACGAAGTACATGAAGAGGAATGAAGAAGCCCATGTTTGATGCTCGTCTCCAGGGTGGAGAATTGAATTTATAAGTAATGAAGTGGCATCTGACATGTGACAAGCTGCTCCTGTTTGCACAGCAACTTCAACATTGTGTACTGTGATCACGGCCTAGTTCAGAGGTAGGTAACCTTGGGCAGTCCAGATGCTGTGAATTACATCTCCCATAATGCTGGCAAAGCATTATGGGAGGTGTAGTCCAAAACATCTGGAATACCGAATGCGTATGAATGAAAAGTATGGTGTGTGTGAATGGTCAGTAACAAGGGTTGAAGCCTTGACGTGGCGTTACTGCTCACATGTGTATCCATGTGCCAATTCAACCAATGTGAGTCACTGTAATACTTATGAGGTAACCATGGAGAATTAAACGCCTGTATCACCTACACATTGCTTATACTGTGACCGTATCACCTAAACATTGACTTATACTGTGACCGTATCACCTATACACTGCTTACACTGTGACCGTATCTCCTAAACCAGGGATAGGCAACCTTCGGCTCTCCAGATGTTGTGGACTACATCCCCCATAATGCTCTTACACACATAATGCTGGCAAAGCATCATGGGAGGTGTAGTCCAAAACATCTGGAGAGCCGAAGGTTCCCCACCCCTGTCCTAAACACTGCTCATACTGTGACCGTATCGCCTAAACACTGCTCACACTGTGACCGTACCAATTAAACACTGCTCACACTGTGACCGTATCTCCTAAACACTGCTCATACTGTGACCGTATCGCCTATACACTGCTTACACTGTGACCGTATCTCCTAAACGCTGCTCATACTGTGACCGTGTCGCCTAAACACTGCTTATACTGTGACCGTATCTCCTATACACTGCTCACACTGTGACCGTATCTCCTATACACTGCTCACACTGTGACCGTATCTCCTATACACTGCTTACACTGTGACCGTATCTCCTATACACTGCTTACACTGTGACCGTGCCAACTAAACACTGCTTACACTGTGACCCTATCGCCTATACACTGCTCATACTGTGACCGTATCTCCTATACACTGCTCATACTGTGACCGTATCTCCTATACACTGCGACCGTGCCACCTAAACACTGCTTACACTGTGAATGTTATTTTTTTCAAGTTAGTTTTAGTGTTTGCAGTTTCATTAAGTTGTTAACCAGTATCCTTAATCTTCTGTTCTGAGTTTTCTTAGATTTGTGGGAAGAACAAGGTGATCCTCTCAATTTTACATTCCTTTACTGATGGTTCCAGTGCCAGAGAAAAACCCACCACCATTAACCTAGACCTGCTGAAACAGAAGAGATTACCTTCTTCTACAGAAAACTTCCATATGACTGCTTCGGAACACATGCTGCAGACATGAAGTAACCTTCATCTTCCAGTGATTAATAATCCTGGACGGCCCAGGTAGAGAGACACTATTATATTATAAAGATACCACCTTCCTAATGCCATACAGCCTTTCTGTACAGGTGATTGAACTTTCTCCATGTTGGATACGACACTGCTTTTTTTGCCAGTTTCCGCATTAACTTTTATATTTTTTTCACTATACATATAAACTGTAAACTGCATATTAACTTTGAATAAAGTATATTGCTGACACCTTAACATGCTATTTGTGTTACTTCGCTATAAATAATAACAGCACTTGCTGTGTCACATTGTATGACATCACTGAAATTCTACAGCAGGGTGATGAGATGGCGGATTTCAGAGGAGAAAACACAAAAAAACAAAGACCTCAGGTTCTATTGTTGAACACAGATTGGAGTGCCTTTTTAGCGTTATAGATGTTTTGGGAACCTATATAAATTTAGAAATGGGGTAAAGACTCTTTGTTTTAAAAACCTATGGTGCTAGGAATATCAAACTGTATTTCTAACACCCTCTTCACCCTTTTTGTCAATTACCTGATTGTTAGGTCAGGCTCCGCCAACATCAGGTCCCTCCTGCGCACACATTTGGGCTTCCACATCGGAAAGCATTAACTCAAGGCTTTTCTATAGCGTTTTTAAAGACACTGGTTGTCCTCATGCAAAGCGTGAGGATGTCCAGTGTAATTTCACGTAGTTGGTCTCCGCTAAGGACCTGAAGCGCCTCTAGTGCCTGTCTGGTAGACAGCCAATAGAGGATGAGATAACCTTTCAAGGTAATTATTGCAGTTCCTCAGAAACTGCAATATTTCACATTGCAGGGTTAAGGGGACATAGGCACTGCACCCAAACCCCTTCAGTGAGATCAACCCTTGGTGCCTATAGTGTCCCTTTAAAGAGCAACTTCTTACTCTGCTTATTGCTATCTTTTGAAAGTCATCACTGTTATAAGCAAAACTTTCCATAGGCACAGTGACAAGAGGACCTATGTGCACCATAAATTATCATAGTTTGATACAAAGCCATATTTCCAAACAGTCCTGGATTGTTTGATAGAGTACCAGTTTGGGGTTGCTCTCCATTATCCCACAGTAATTAGCAGGTTAACGTTGATTACAGATACACATTTCACTGCACATTTCAAAATTGTTTGGAGTTTTAATATTATTTTTTACAGGGAACAGCAGTAAACAAAAGTTCTAACAATATTTGTTAATTTCTAATGTAACAAAATAGTGAAAAACTATGTTGTACATCAATTACATTCATAATAATTGCACGTGGCCTATTATCAGATATTGTTAGCCGCCTCATATACTCCTGACTAGGACTTGGATGATGCTGTGATGAGATCTTCCTTTAGTACAGCCTTCTGTATCCAATAGTCTCTTATGCAGGGACTCCTCAAGGCGGTTTGCTCCTTCCCTCGGGAGCTGTAAAAATAAAAAAATTAAGTTAAAACTCACCAGAACGCATATTACAATCTACATATTTTCTATTATTACAAACTACAATTTCCATGTTGAGGATTGGAGGCATAGAATAGAAAGAATGATAGAGCGCTTTCAATTTTGACTTAAAGCATCCCTGCGACGCCCACAAATTAAGAGCAAACAGGAACAACTTCATCTTAAAGGGACTCTATAGTCACCATATAAAAGCAAGAAAGACAGGTCCCCCAGCCTTCCTTCTTGCTTTTATATGAACTTTCATTCATTAAAAAAAAAAAAATCGGTGGTTTTATATTAAAAACTTACCTCCGTTCCAGCGCCGAGCTCCCCGCTAGGCCGCGCCCCCTTTTTCGTCAAAATGACGAAATCGCGGGGCCCAATGGGACGGCTTCGCGCTGGACCAATCGCGTTCTTCATAGAGCGGCATTGAATGCCGCCCTATGAAGAACCTGAGCGCTTTACCGCGCATGTGCGCGGAATGCGCGTTCGCGAGCTGAGCTGTCTGACTGACAGCTCAGCTCGCTTTCTAAAATTATCAATAATAATTTAGGGCCCCCACCCGCCCTGTGCGGCGGGTGGGGGCCCTAAAATTATCAATGAGGGGGGGGACCTACTGTCCCCCCCCCGGCCCCCACCCCTGTGCGGCGGGTGGGGGCCCTAAAATTATCAATGAGGGGGGGACCTACTGTCCCCCCCCGGCCCCCACCCCTGTGCGGCGGGTGGGGGCCCTAAAATTATCAATGAGGGGGGGGACCTACTGTCCCCCCCCCGGCCCCCACCCCTGAGCGGCGGGTGGGGGCCCTACAATTATCAATAAGGGGGGGGACCTACTGTCCCCCCCCGGCCCCCACCCCTGTGCGGCGGGTGGGGGCCCTAAAATTATCAATGAGGGGGGGACCTACTGCCCCCCCCTGGCCCCCACCCCTGAGCGGCGGGTGGGGGCCCTAAAATGATCAGTAAGGGGGGGGGACCTACTGTCCCCCCCCGGCCCCCACCCCTGTGCGGCGGGTGGGGGCCCTAAAATGATCAATAAGGGGGGGGACCTACTGTCCCCCCCCCCCCCCCTGAGCGGCGGGTGGGGGCCCTAAAATGATCAATAAGGGGGGGGACCTACTGTCCCCCCCCGGCCCCCACCCCTGTGCGGCGGGTGGGGGCCCTAAAATTATCAATAAGGGGGGGGGACCTACTGTCCCCCCCCGGCCCCCACCCCTGTGCGGCGGGTGGGGGCCCTAAAATGATCAATAAGGGGGGGGACCTACTGTCCCCCCCCCCCGGCCCCCACCCCTGAGCGGCGGGTGGGGGCCCTAAAATTATCAATAAGGGGGGGGACCTATTGTCCCCCCCGGCCCCCACCCCTGAGCGGTGGGTGGGGGCCCTAAATACAAAGGGGGGGGGACCCTAGTTAACCCTCCCCCCCCCAAAAAAAATATCTCCCTACCTACCCCCCTCACCCTAAAAATAATGAGGGGGGACCATTAACTAAAAACCTGTAAAAAAATGAGATAAAATCAACTTACCATTCGATGTTTTCTTTCTTCTAAAATCTTCTTTCTTCAGCCCCAAAAAAGGCCAAATAAAAATCCATAATAACCGACGCAATTAAAAAAAAAAAAAAAAAAAAAACGAGCGCAAAAAAAAATAATCCATCTTCACCCATGGAGGGCTCCGCGCAGACTGAGCTCCGCAGGGCGGGGGAAGGCTTATAAAGCCTTGCCCCGCCCTGCAATTAGGCTAAGAACACTCTGATTGGTGGGTTTAAGCCAATCAGAGTGCTCTTTGTCATTTTACAAGCGTGGGAAAGTTCTTTGGAATTTTCCCACGCTTGTAAAATGACACAGAGCACTGTGATTGGATGGATTTCAAGCCATCCAATCACAGTGCTCTGTGTCATTTTACAAGCGTGGGAAAGTTCTTTGGAATTTTCCCACGCTTGTAAAATGACAAAGAGCACTGTGATTGGATGGATTTCAAGCCATCCAATCACAGTGCTCTTTGTCATTTTACAAGCGTGGGAAAGTTCTTTGGAATTTTCCCACGCTTGTAAAATGACACAGAGCAATGTGATTGGATGGCTTGAAATCCATCCAATCACAGTGCTCTGTGTCATTTTACAAGCGTGGGAAAATTCCAAAGAACTTTCCCACGCTTGTAAAATGACAAAGAGCACTGTGATTGGATGGATTTCAAGCCATCCAATCACATTGCTCTGTGTCATTTTACAAGCGTGGGAAAATTCCAAAGAACTTTCCCACGCTTGTAAAATGACAAAGAGCACTCTGATTGGCTTAAACCCACCAATCAGAGTGTTCTTAGCCTAATTGCAGGGCGGGGCAAGGCTTTATAAGCCTTCCCCCGCCCTGCGGAGCTCAGTCTGCGCGGAGCCCTCCATGGGTGAAGATGGATTATTTTTTTTGCGCTCGGGTTTTTTTTTTTTTTTTTTTATTGCGTCGGTTATTATGGATTTTTATTTGGCCTTTTTTGGGGCTGAAGAAAGAAGATTTTAGAAGAAAGAAAACATCGAATGGTAAGTTGTTTTTATCTTATTTTTTTTTTCTTTACAGGTTTTTATTTAAAGGGTCCCCCCTCATTATTTTTAGGGTGAGGGGGGTAGGTAGGGAGATAAGTTTTATTTTTTTTTGGGGGGGGGGGGGGGAGAGGGTTAACTAGGGTCCCCACCCCCTTTGTATTTAGGGCCCCCACCCACCGCTCAGGGGTGGGGGCCGGGGGGGGACAATAGGTCCCCCCCTATTGATAATTTTAGGGCCCCCACCCACCGCTCAGGGGTGGGGGCCGGGGGGGGGGGGCAGTAGGTCCCCCCCCTTATTGTGAATTTTAGGGCCCCCACCCGCCGCACAGGGGTGGGGGCCGGGGGGGGACAGTAGGTCCCCCCCCTATTGTGAATTATAGGGCCCCCACCCACCGCACAGGGGTGGGGGCCGGGGGGGGACAGTAGGTCCCCCCCCTATTGTGAATTTTAGGGCCCCCACCCGCCGCACAGGGGTGGGGGCCGGGGGGGGGCAGTATGTCCCCCCCTTATTTTTTATTTTAAGGCCCCCACCCACCGCACAGGGGTGGGGGCCGGGGGGGGACAATAGGTCCCCCCTTATTGATAATTTTAGTGCCCCCACCCGCCGCACAGGGGTGGGGGCCGGGGGGGGACAATAGGTCCCCCCTTATTGATAATTTTAGTGCCCCCACCCGCCGCACAGGGGTGGGGGCCGGGGGGGCAGTATGTGCCACCCTTATTTTTAGGGCCCCCACTCACCGCTCAGGGGTGGGGGCCGGGGGGGGGGGGGGAGGAGAGTAGGTCCGTCCCCCCCCCCCCCCCCCCCCTTCAACCACTATTGTGGCCGGACAGCATCCCTGTGGGTTCACAGTGCTTTGTGTGCTGATAGCCCGTCTGATGCATTCACCCAGAATGCATCGGACGAGAGGCCTTTTTAGGGCCTCTGAACTCGGAAGTCCCTCTGGTGGCCGTCTGATTGACTGCAACAAGAGGTGTTCCAAGCTTCCAATGTAAACACTGCATTTTCTCAGAAAATACAGTGCTTACAAGAAAAAGGCTCCGGGTAGCTGTAGCACTCACCTAAACAACCTCATTAAGCTGAAGTTGTTCAGGTGACTATAGTGTCCCTTTAAGTATTTTTTCTACTTTGACAAAAGAGAGCTAATGCATACACTTGAGTAGAGCGCTTCCGTTGACTTCTGGCAGATTAACGCTCCAGGAGCTGAAGAGGACATTGAGAAAGAAGATGCATACAAAGGACATTTTAAGGTAAATAAAAACTACCTTCACCTGCCCTTCATGGCCACTGGAATACAAGTGGAACAGTGACCATCTGGGCTCTATGCACAACATTCAAAATACATAAATAAAATATAAAAATATTAAGTGCTTTAGGGTTCGGTCATAATATCAGAATTGGGTCTAATGCAACAGAGGTTTCCATTTCAAGAACCTGTTGAATTCCTGCTGAGCCGCCAGTCATAGATGATGCACAACTATCCTCTTGTTAAACAGAGCGATGGTCTCTATCCCGTACTGGGACACCAGATCTAAAATACAGAAAATGCACTTAGTGTATAATGCTTTAAGCTGCCTCCCACATCAAACAGAAACTTGATCTGGAATTGAGAAAACAGTATATATAATGATTTAAACCTGACCAAACTGGGGAACACTTTATCTGGAACACTTTATTACCCCCCCTGACTAAAGTGGCATGGAGTATATAACCCTAGATTTCACCTTTGATGGATCCCGATAAGTATAAGCAGTTTTTATGATACAGTCACAGTGTAAGCAGCGTTTAGGAGATACGGTCACAGTGTAAGCAGTGTATAGGAGATACGGTCACAGTGTGAGCAGTGTTTAGGAGATACGGTCACAGTGTGAGCAGTGTTTAGGAGATACGGTCACAGTGTGAGCAGTGTTTAGGAGATACGGTCACAGTGTGAGCAGTGTTTAGGAGATACGGTCACAGTGTGAGCAGTGTTTAGGAGATACGGTCACAGTGTGAGCAGTGTTTAGGAGATACGGTCACAGTGTGAGCAGTGTTTAGGAGATACGGTCACAGTGTGAGCAGTGTTTAGGAGATACGGTCACAGTGTGAGCAGTGTTTAGGAGATACGGTCACAGTGTGAGCAGTGTTTAGGAGATACGGTCACAGTGTGAGCAGTGTTTAGGAGATACGGTCACAGTGTGAGCAGTGTTTAGGAGATACGGTCACAGTGTGAGCAGTGTTTAGGAGATACGGTCACAGTGTAAGCAGTGTTTAGGCGATACGGTCACAGTATGAGCAGTGTTTAGGACAGGGGTGGGGAACCTTCGGCTCTCCAGATGTTTTGGACTACACCTCCCATGATGCTTTGCCAGCATTATGTGTGTAAGAGCATTATGGGGGATGTAGTCCACAACATCTGGAGAGCCGAAGGTTGCCTATCCCTGGTTTAGGAGATACGGTCACAGTGTAAGCAGTGTATAGGAGATACAGTCACAGTGTAAGCAGTGTATAGGAGATACGGTCGCAGTGTATAGGAGATACGGTCACAGTGTAAGCAGTGTATAGGTGATACGGTCACAGTATAAGTCAATGTTTAGGTGATACGGTCACAGTATAAGCAATGTGTAGGTGATACAGGCGTTTAATTCTCCATGGTTACCTCATAAGTATTACAGTGACTCACATTGGTTGAATTGGCACATGGATACACATGTGAGCAGTAATGCCACGTCAAGGCTTCAACCCTTGTTACTGACCATTCTCACACACACACCATACTTTTCATTCATACGCATTCGGTATTCCAGATGTTTTGGACTACACCTCCCATAATGCTTTGCCAGCATTATGGGAGATGTAATTCACAGCATCTGGACTGCCCAAGGTTACCTACCTCTGAACTAGGCTGTGATCACAGTACACAATGTTGAAGTTGCTGTGCAAACAGGAGCAGCTTGTCACATGTCAGATGCCACTTCATTACTTATAAATTCAATTCTCCACCCTGGAGACGAGCATCAAACATGGGCTTCTTCATTCCTCTTCATGTACTTCGTGTCCCACAGGAGAATGCTTGTCAGAGCTGTGACACACACAAAAAGAAATAAACTGGTTAGAGTGGCTGGCATAAAAGACACAGTGCATGCAGACTTGCGTTCCACATACATACAGCAGACAGACACAAATATTGTGGGAGACACACCGGATTAAATATAAGAATTGGGAGTACCATACATACAGAATGGACAAAGAGACGGAGATTACTGAATTCGGTGACCGACGGATTTGGTTGCAGATGTGGGGCAGTCCCTCTCGCTGGGGTGCAGTTTCTAATCCTTCTCTGGCGAATGACTAGATGGCTGCGGTTTCGTAGCAAAAAGCAGACCATGGCATATGATATCTAGGAAATAAATATTTTTCTGTGAAAATAGGGTTGTACACATCTAACGCACAGCCCCCAAATAGAATACACTGCCCCCCCCACATGTAACGAACAGCCCCTCCATCTAACACACTGCCCCCCACATCTAACACACAGGCCACCCCAATATACTGCGCAGCCCCCCCTATACTGTGCAGACCCACCCAATATACTGCACAGACCCCCCCCAATACAGTGCAGACCCCCCCATCATACAGCGCCGCCCCCTCATTATACTGCGCCGCCCCCCATCATACAGCTAAGTCCCCCCATCATATTGCGCAGCCCCCCCATATACTTCACAGAAACCCCCATTATACTGCTTAGCCCAGTATAGGGGTAGGGAAATTTAATGGGCATTTCTCCTGTGAAATTTCCCTACCCCACATTGCACACGCGCGGTCTATTGGCTCCGCGCACGCGCAGTATAGGGGTATGGAGATTTCACAGGCGAAATGGCCATCAAATTTCCCTACCCCTATACTGGGGTGTGAAGCGCTCCCTGCCCAGTAGTGCGCACGCACGCTGTACCTCCGACGGGAGTACTATAAGGCGCGTGCGCACTGTGGGCTTAATGTCCCCTGCTCGCTGTAAAAATCCCCTACCCAGTCGGTGTGCGCGGCGGCGCACACCCCCCTCCCAACGTCACTTCCGGTGCGGCTGCGTCACCGGAAGTGACGAGGGTATGTCTTTTTGATAGAACACCTGCAAGTATATCCGACGCTCTGCTGCCCCCTGGTGGTTAAACTTAATTAAGCTTATCTAGCTTGTTCCAACATAAAGTGCCTCTTAAAATGTTGTTATATTTGACTTCTTTTCTTTCACTCCAGCATAATCAGACTAGCTTGTAAACCTCACTTCATTCACGAATACCTAACTTGATAACATAAGCTTGTATCATAAAAAAAAAAAAAAGTGGCTGCCTTGCTTAGGAGTACCATTGTTGTTTTATGTTGCTGTGTACGCTATTTACTGCCTGACTTAACTACTTGCCTGATATTATGTACACTGTGAACTCTACTGTTACCACTACCTAAACCTATCTATACTATAAAATTGTGCATGTTACTCGTATGTCCCTCATGTAAAGCGACGAAAATGTTTGAGGACTGCTTTTGGGGCACCTCAGGCCTGCCTCTACAACTTCTATGCACTACAAAAATAAAGAATTAAAAAAATTTTTTTAAAAAATTGTGTTCGAATTAAAACATTAAATACAATGCGTTTATTTCACATTTCCTTTATTTAACATACATTTTTTATAAAATGGTTTTTAATTTAAATAACGGCAGAAGGGCCCTCCACTAGGTTGTCTTTCCTGGGAATGGAAATTGACACGGTGGACATGGTTTTTCATTTGCCAGATGAAAAGCTCATTGTGCTGCAGAGGCAGGTTGATCTGATGAAGTCGACACGGAAGGTTCAGTTACAAACAATGCAAGTGTTGCTGGGTCATCTGGCTTTTGCTTGTAGAGTTGTGCCGATGGTGTAACGAACGCTGGTATAGTAGATAACCGTTCGCCTATTTCCTTCCGAACTGCCAGAGCCTGAGTGATTATAGCTTGCCGTTCAGGTGTTGAGTCGAACGATTCTCCATGCGAATATCAGCCTCCCAAGTGTATTCTCCCAGTAAAGTAGACAGGTACCCAAACATCAGCCGAAACTAGATGAAGGGTGCAACAGGAAATTTTAATGGTGCCACACTGGCTTTTATGCAAGTCCCCATGCAAGGGTCACTCCCACATGGACCTTGTTGGGGACTCCAATACAAAGTTATACACCAATCACAATAGGGTTACAAAGTATAACACTCCCACAGTAAATCTCTCCTCTCTGCCTGGGAGTTAATTGGGTCAGATACTGTAATTACTCAATTATCTCCAGGCAGAAAAACAAATTTTTCCCCCCAAACTTCGAAAGCATACCAAAATACATAGCAACTCTATAAATGTAATTTCCCCTGATAGCCCTGACCTGGGTGAGCAACATATCCAAAAATCACCCAGATCAGTTCAGGAGTTGCACGGAGGTCTTAGTTTGATTGGTGCCCAGAAACAGTTCCTTGAGTTCAGGTTGTGCGGTCCGTCTATTTCAGAAAGTCTCGAAACTGAATAAATTAATGAACAGTACCCCCTGACCCGGGGCAAGTATAATGGGCGGTCATGCTTATTGCGGGAAGCGGTGTCCAATTCAGAATTGGACCTCTTCACGGATTCATCAGGATCTGTAGGTTTTGGGGCCTTCTTTCTGGGTAAGTGGTGTGCGGCAGCGTGGCATTCGGACTGGTGTGGGTTGGACGTGATTCGTAACCTAACATTTTTGGAACTTTTTCCCCATAGTGGTGGCTCTGGCATTATAGGGGAGGATCTTCGGGAACGAGTGGTGGTTTTTGATACGGATAATTTGAGTGTTGTCCATGTGATTTAATCGATCATCGTCTGGGTCACATCCAGTTCTGGCTCTCATGCAACATCTGGTGCTGTTAAGCTTAAGGTTTAATGTGTGGATGCAGGCACGACATGTCCCCGGGGAGTTGAATGTAGTGGCTGACTCTCTTTCACGGTTTCAGGGAGTTGGTTCCGAGAGTGGATCGACAGAGTCTTCTCTGCCCTTCATACTTATGGGACCTAGTTATGGAGGCTTCACTTCCTTGGTGTCAGACTTGTTGTCTGCCTCTACGTGGAAAACATACAGGTCGGTACATCTGTCGTCTGAGACGGCCCAGTTTGAGGTTACTTTTAAATATTTGAATAGGTTACTGGCGCAGGGTCACTCTTGCGCAGCGGCGGAACGAGCGTTGTCTGCTATATCGTTCGTTTCGCTTTTTGGGATGGCGAGACATTACAAAAGAGTTTTGCTTGCAACGGGTCTTGCGTGGCTGGAGGAGTCGGAGGCATCCGGATCAACGTCGGCTGACTTCTGTGAATTTGCTGTGGCGCTTGATGGCTGCATTGCCTAGCGTTTGCGGTTTGGATAACAAGAGTGTTATTCCAGGTGGCATTTGCCTTCTGTTTTTTCAGAGCATTGCGGGTTGGGGAGCTTGGTTTCCCCCGTTATTGTTATCGGATGTGTGTTGGTTGGATAGTTTACATATTCGCAGGTCGAAGACGGATCAGAACGGTAAAGACATTTGGCTCCAGGTGGGTGATACTGGGGGTGAGTTTTGTCCTGTTCGGGTGTTTCATTGTTATATGGCCAGAGGCGCTCTCTAATTAAGTGGTTTAGGCGACCGCTTAAGGCCTCGCACTGACTGGGGCCTCACGGCCATATAAACCGCCTGAGGGCAGACTGTGTCGGGTCCTCAGTCAGTGAACGAAGCCCCGACACCAGGAGGGGGCCCGGTGGCTTGTTCAGTATGCCGCCGGGTGCGAGGCCCCTCCTGTCTGCCCAGCCAGCCATCACAGACACTGGTCTGCACCTCCGCAGGGATACAGACCATGTGTCTCGCGAGAACTGGCTAATCAGAGCGTTGCCACAGGTTACCACGGCAACGCTCTGACAGGTCTCGCGAGATACATGGTCTGTAGATCTGCGGCCTGGATGTAATGGCCACCGGACCACCAGGGAGCCCACCGGACCACCAGGCAGCCCACACTGGACCATCAGGGAATAAAGGTATTTAGTAATCCCCCCTCCCCCACACTCCCTCTCAATATCACCCCCTCCCTCTCCCATCACCCCCCTCCTCTCACCATCACCCCTCTCCCTCATCACATCACCCACCTCTCATCATCACCCCCCTCCCTCACACCATCACCTACTCACACACAGGATCATCCCCCCCCCACACACACGGTCAGCCTCTTCATGCATCCACTCACATTAACCACTCCTAATCCTGTTAATTTCACTCCCTCCAAACTCACCTGCCTTTACTCTGCTACACTCACCCTGTCACATTAACTCCCCTTAATCCTGTCACACTCGTCCCTCCTACCATGCCACAATTGCCCTGACACACTTACCGCCACTCATCCTGTCACACTTCCTCATCAAATCATGTCATACTTCCTCTACCTCATTCTCTCACAACCAGCATTTCCCGCTGCTCTATTACATTGTCTGCCTACCTTTAAGTCATCTGAAATAACCACCCCTAAATCCCTTTCCTCAGATGTTGAGGTTAGGACTATCAAATATTCTGTACTCTGCCCTTGGGTTTTTACGTCCAAGATGCATTATCTTGCACTTATTCACATTAAATATCAGTTGCCACAACTCTGACCAATTTTCTAGTTTACCTAAATCATTTGCCATTTGGCTTATCCCTCCTGGAACATCAACCCTTTTACATATCTTAGTATCATCAGCAAAAAGACATACCTTACCATCAAAACCTTCTGCAATATCACTAATAAAAATATTAAAAAGAATGGGTTTAAGTACAGATCCCTGAGGTACCCCACCGGTGACAAAACCAAGCTTCGAATATACTCCATTGACTACAACCCTCTGTTGCCTGTCACTCAGCCACTGGCTCACCCATTCAACAATATTGGAATCCAAACTCAAAGATTGTAGTTTATTGATAAGCCTTCTATGTGCAACAGTGTCAAAGCCTTACTGAAATCTAGGTAAGCAATGTCTACTGCACCACCCTGATCTATTATTTTGGTTACCCAATCAAAAAAATCAGTAAGATTAGTTTGGCATGATCTCCCTGAAGTAAACCCATGTTGTCTCTGATCTTGAAATCCCTGTGATTCTAGATGTTCAACAATCCTATCCTTTAACATGGTTTCCATCGCTTTCCCCACTACTGAAGTAAGGCTTACTGGCCTATAGTTGCCCAACTCCTCCCTACTACCTTTCTTGGGAGAGTTCTTGAACCTGAGCATGCAGTTGTACTTGACTTTACTGCAGATCCTGAAAGAAATCAGGAAGCACAAGCAGTAACAGGGATGTAGCACAGAACAACTGAGCAATGACAGCTCAGCTGTTAATGGTTTAAATAGAGTACCAATTATTACACACACCTACTGGTACAGAGTCCCAAGGGGACTAATGGAGGGTGATAAGTAAAAGCTGAGTTACAGGGAAGAAGAAAATATAGGCACACTTACAAATCAACCAAAAAAGGCTGGGACAGACAGAGCAAGAAGCCGTCCAAACGCTAACAGGTAAGTGTACAAACTGCAAGAGTCAGTGGGGACAGTAAAAAAATTGTAAATCACGGGCAAACTGGCCGCCGCAATGGCAGAGCATAATCCGGCAAGATGGCCACCGGAAGGGAAGTGCCGCCTTTATTATTGATTGGAGCCTGGGCAAGCCACTCCCTGGCATCCACGCAGTTCAGTCAGACACCTCTTTTAGAGCAGTCACATGGCCCCTGGGGGTCCTAAATTGCAGAAGGGGGAGTCTCTGAGCTCAGCCCAGACAGTCCCCCCTAAGAAGACCGATCGCCAGCAGGGGAACAGCAGCAATCGGTAAGTAGAGAGAAGGAGAGGTAGGGTAGGGTTTAATTTAAAAAAAAAATTATATTTAAAAATAAAAATTATTTTTTTATTTTTACTGAGTGCCTTGACCCCTTGAGGCACTCGGTACAGGCAGAGCATCGGAAGCCTGCCTGATGGCTTCCAATGCTCTGCCTCACTGCCGGTCTCCACGTGGAGCAACCCAGAAGTGATCCTGGGCGAGCGATCACCCAGTGTTCTCCGGCAGCCATCGGCAGTGTGGGGGGTATTGCAGCGATGCTTCAACATTGAGGCATTACTGCAATAACATTAGAGCTGCTGGAAGCGATTATGATCGCTTCCAGTGCTCTAATTACCCTCGGACATATCGGGTACGACCGCGGCCCTTAAGGACTGTTTGTCGGACATACCTGATACGTCCTTGGTTCTTAAGGGGTTAAAGTACCGAACTAGACCGACCACAAGCTCTGATTCTCTTGAACTGTTTTGCGCATGGGACTATGCATGCAGTCAGTCAAATTATGACTTCCAGGAAATTCCTTAACCCCTGAACTGTTCTGGGTGATGTTGGTCACCCAGATTGGGGCTATCAGGGGATGTAACTTTTGTGGGGATTTCGTATTTAAAAAGGTATTTTAGCGGTTTTGTAAAAATGTATGTTTTCTGTGCCTAGAGATAATTGAGTTTAATACAGTGCTAACTCAATTATATCCAAGGCACAGGGGAGGGATTAACCTATTTTGTATGGGAGTGTTCTGGACCTGAGAGCTAATGTAATCGTGTGTATGTTTTTTACTGTAGTCTACTCTCCGGTTCAGAGGGGCGTGCCCCTTGCATGGGGACCTGCATGTAAGGCCAGTTGTGGCTGCCATTAAAGAGATGTGTTTTCCCCTTCATGAAGTCTAGGCTCGTGTTTGGGGGATTGGAGAGTTATATTCACTCTGGGGATTGCTATAATCACTATACTCCCGTGTCTTACAACAATTGCTCTTGTAAGAGCAGCCTGCTTCACGCTCTGGACTAGGAGAGGTCTACCCACTGGAAGCTGGATCCTGGTCTTGGGTCCAGTGTGGGTGGAGGACAGCGAGACCCCAACCAAGCTGCGGTGGTTAGTGGGGTTTACGGTGTCCGGTGCGGGGCTTATGGTACTCAAGGATTACTAGGAAGCAGCGATTGACAAAGGTACCCGGTCGGGGTGTCAGGCAGTCCGTCACAGGGGGTAACTGTAAATTTTCCAGGGCTAGAAGAGTGGCTTTGGCGTCTTGAAGGTAGGAGGTTAGTTTAGTAAGTTCGGTTAGGCAATCGTTGCCAGACACAATAGGTCTGCCTGGTGGTGTTTTTCGATTTGTATGCACCTTGGGCAAACAAAAAAGTTTCAATAATTGGATTTTTATTTGGCAGAAGATATTTGTATTCATCATTAGTTATGATTTGTTGTGATAGGGCTTTTGACAGTAAAAGATCTAGTTCAGATATGTATTCTGTAGTCGGGTCTGATGTTAATGCTCTATAACATAGATGGTCATCAAGGTGAGCCATACACATTTTTACATAATTGTCTCTTGTAAGAAATACAATATTGCCACCCTTATCAGCAGGTTTAAAAATCACATTGTCAAGCTGTTTTAATTCCTTAAGGGCTTTTTGTTCGTTGAACGTAAGGTTATGATGACTAGGGGTTTCTACAGTCCTACTTTCAAAGTCATTAGTGGACATTTGCACAAAAAGATTGATATGGGGAGTCTGCCAACTTTGAGGTTTGTAATTAGTCAGTCAGAGGTTTCTTGATTTATTTATTTTTTGTTCCTCTAAGAGGTCTGTAAGAGTTTGAGCTAATCTGAAGTCTTGTAATGTTAGACCCAACTCCATTGCTGAAATAGAGTCTTTTTAGTTTGCATAATGTTCAAAGCAAGTTTTCTGCCGAATAAGTTTATATCTTTGGAGCAACTGGATTTGTTGTATGATGGTGTAGAGACAAAAGAAAAGATAAACTCCTGCTCAGCAGAGAGATATGGCGTGGCTGTAAAACAATATCTGATAGATTAATTATTCTGTTGGGTGCTAGAATTTTCGAGTTTGATCCTGGGTCTTGTATGCCCATCTTTCCCTGTCCCTCAATCTCCCCCTCTAATGTCGAGGGGGTTCCTGTTCTAAAAAAGGGGACAAGGATGTGAATGGAATGCTTGTATTGTCTGTATCTGTGGAAATTTGTTTAACAAGAAAAGATACAGTTTTGTCCATGTGTTTAAGGATACTTCTATTGCCTGGAGATTGTGAGGTTTGCCTCTTTTGATAGGATCCTCTATTGCCAGTAGGTCTCTGATAACCAGAGGAGATACTGTCAGTGTCCGACCATTTAGTCTCGCCAGAAGAGCTCCTAAAGTTATTTTGTCATTTACGGTATTTACGTTTTTGTTTAACCCCTTAAGACCGCAGCCAAATGTACAAGTTGTGATCAAAACAAAACGTAAACAAAACCTGGCATTTGCGCTATATGTCTGTCCAACCGTAATTCACCTCTTTCATAATAAATGCACCCCCCTTATTATATATCATTTTAACTTAGTCAAACGTGGTCAGCAGTGTGTGCAGCCAAATCTATGGAACTGTTTGCGGCTACCCAATTGCACGAACACCGCTGACCCAGACCTTCTTCGACACCGCGGCTGGAGACTAAGTCCCGTTCGAAGATTCGAATGCCTGTTCGAATGGGACTGAAGTCATTTTCTCGGTGTAAAATAGACCGACCACACAGCCCAAATCCCTGGAACAGTTTTGGGCATGAAAATGTGCCCAAAAGTTATTAATATTGGATGTATGGTTTTAGAGTTATGAAAGTTGGGTAAAAAGTATGTTTAAATTGTACGGATAATCGGGTTACCTCTCAGGCTAAGGGGAGGGAATCTGTGGGATGTAACCATTGTGTGATTGGATAATGTATAATTGTATGTGGGCAAATCCCTTGCAGGGAAGAATTGCATTTAAGCAGAGTGTGTGTAATTAAACCGGAGTTCTACTTTACCCTCAATTTGGAGTGCCGTCTCTTATTGGGGGAATCTGCTACAAGGGATTGCTATGCTTGACTTATTCCCTTGCTAAATCACTGCTAAGCTCTTGGAATAGCTGGTTCCAGTTTTGCTCTCTGGAGGAGTCTACGGTGGTTATGGTGTCTGCTGCAGTGCTTGGAGTCCTCAGGAAGTGCTAGGAGCATCCTTCAACGGAGGTACCCAGTCGGGGTGCCAGGCGATCTGTTACAAAGACCACTTAACCACTTAAGGACTGAGCCAAATGTACACGTTGTGAACAAAACAAATCGTAAACAAATTTGCGCTATATGTCTGTCCAACCGTAATTCACCTCTTTCATATTAAATATCATTTTATTCAGGGGAAACAGGGCTTTCATTTAATATCAAATATTTATCTATGAAACATAATTTAAATATGAAAAAAATGGGAGAAAATAAGAAATTGTTATTTTTTTAGTTCTACATGACATTTTAACTGTCAATGTCATAATACTGTTTGCTTTTACTGCAATAAAATACACATTTGTATTCAGCAAAGTCTCACGTGTAAAACAGTACCCCCTATGTACAGGTTTTATGGTGTTTTGGGAAGTTACAGGGTCAAATATAGCATGTTATAGTTGAAATTGAAATTCGCCAGATTGGTTACGTTGCCTTTGGGACTGTATAGTAGCCCAGGAATAAAATTTACACCCATAATGGCATACCATTTGCAATAGTAGACAATCCAAGGTATTGCAAATGGGGTATGTCCAGTCTATTTTAGTAGCCATTTGGTCACAAACACTGGCCAAAGTTAGCATTAGTATTTGTTTGTGTGTGAAAAATGCAAAAATGCCAATTTTGGCAAGTGTTTGTGACTAAGTGGCTACTAAAAAAGACTGGACATACCCTGTTTGCAATACCTTGGGTTGTCTACTATTGCAAATGGTATGCCATCATAGGGGTAATTTTCATTCTTGGGCTACCATAGGGTCTCAATGGCAACGTAACCAATCTGGTGAATTCTAATGTGAAAAAAATGAAACACAAGCCTTATATTTGACGCTGTAACTTTTGAAAACACCATAAAACCTGTACATGAGGGGTACTGTTGTACTCTGGAGACTTTGCTGAACACAAATATTTGTAAAAACACAAATATACAGTAAAAAGTATCGCAGCAATAATATCATCCGTGTAAGTGCTGTTTGTGCGTGAAAAATGCAAAATACGTCACTTTTACTGCCGATATCATCGTTGTAATACATTTTACTGTTTTGAAACACTAATATTTGTGTTCAGCAAAGTCTCCCGAGTAGAACAGTACCCCCCATGTACAGGTTTTATGGTGTCTTGGAAAGTTCTAGCGTTAAATATAGTGCTAGCAAATTAAATTCCCTATACTTTCGGCATGGGTTGTCAGGCAGGTCCCGCTAATTGTAATTAATTAAGATTCCTAATTATGTAAAAATATTACATAAATATATATGTGTATATATACACATCGCGAGACTTACAGTGGGAGCTGACAGAGGGAGCTGCACAGAACGCGCGGAGGAGGAGGGAGCTGACAGGAGCTGCAGGAAAGGTAAGTACAGCTCTGCCAGCCCCCCTCTCCCCCACTGAACCACCAGGGAAGGAGCCCCCCTCCCTGCTATGTATCAAGCAGGGAGGGGGGACGAAAAAAATATATAATTAAAAAATAAATAAATAAATAATAATAATAATAATACAAAAAAATATATAAAAATAAATAAATAATATATTAAATGCCCACCCCCACCAACACATACACAAACACACACTGCATCAAACACTCACACTTCATTCATATACACACACACACTGCACTCATTATATACACACACTGGAAATAAATATTCAATTAATATATACGCACACACACTGCACTCATACACATACACACACACACACTGCACTAATACACGCACTGCATTCATTATATACACACTGTAAATAAATATTCAATTAATATAATTTTTTTAGGATCTAATTTTATTTAGAAATTTACCAGTAGCTGCTGCATTTCCCACCCTAGTCTTATACTCGAGTCAATAAGTTTTCCCAGTTTTTTGGGGTAAAATTAGGGGCATCGGCTTATATTCGGGTCGGCTTATACGGTATATATATATATATATACACACACACACACGTATGTGTATAATATATATATATATATATATATATATATATATATATATATATATTATTTCGTTCTACGCGTATTTTGATATAAATATATATATATATTAATATCTCAATACAGTTAAAACGAAATAACACACATCTATATATTTTTTAATTTTTTCTACAAAAGACTTTATTCTTAAATACCGATAGGCCTCTATTTGAGAAAGGCCAAATTCTTTAGACAAAGTTAAAACAATCTTTCATTTTGTCCCTTATTATTATTATTATATCATCCAGGATTTGAATATTCCGATCTTTCCAAGAATCTCTTTTTAAGTCAGGTATTAGGGCTTCCAGTAATTCTCTCTCCATAAAGCCAAAAATATTTCCCAAAATTTTTAGTTTTTTCCTTAACTTGAACCAATTATTAAATAAATGTTTTAGTATTGTATTTTTAACTTCCTTTCCAATATTCTTGGGTTGCCAAAGATATTTAAGTAGTTCCTTCCTTTTTATTAATTGGGTCTCAAGTCCAAACCAGTTTTTTCAGAATCTTTTTTGCCCAATAACTGGGTATGATATATAAAAGTGGCTTCATAATGACTTATAATATTTGGGAAGTTAACCCCTCCTTGCCCTATGGTGTTCGTTAATTGGTCTAAGCTAATCCGAGGCTTTTTCCCCTTCCAAATAAAATTCTTAACTAGCCTTTGTATTATCTCTAGCCATGGTACCGGAACTTCCAACCGGACCATTCTAAAAAAGTAGGTCCATAGGGGGGGCGGAACCAGCAGGCAACCCAAGCAGACGTGCAAGCACTGAGCTCCGGGAGAAATCGGGAGTTCAGATAAGCCCAATCACCACCAAAGCTGGTCAGAACACAATGGGACGTAAATCCAAACAGCTCCATAATGAGGGGATGCCGTCCTCCCAAAATATCGGAGATTTACTCCGAGCAACGCCGCGGCCTACCAAAATGGCGCCCGCGCGGGAAGCCTATGATCACTCCTCGGATGACAGCATGGAGGGGGCAGCCGAAGCAACGACAAAGAGCAGGAGTAATAGAGGTGAGATTACCCCACCTCCTGAACAATTGCCGGCAAGCAAGGCAGACATTCTCCATCTGCTTAAGGAGCTTAAAGCTCAATCAGCAGCAGACGTGGCCCTAATCAGGGAAGATCTGGGCACCATGACAGCCCGCATACAGGCAGTGGGGGTGAATGAAGCTGCTACCACAGCCAAAATTGAAACCCTGCAAAGAGAAATGACCCAAATGCAGAAGACCAGCACTATATTGGAAAATAAAGTGGCGACACTGGAAGATGCTAGGCGCCAACGAAACCTCAGGATAAGGGGGATACCAGAGGCTGTGCAAGATCCCGAGATCACACACTATTTACGCAGATTACTAGCCTCCCTGCTACTACCAGCTAAAGCAAAATCCATCTTGCTGGAGTTTCATTTCCGCATACCTAAACCCCCAAGAGCCCCAGCAGATGTCCCGCGGGACCTACTTATCCGCTTTCAATCCCTAAGGGGCAAACTACTAGTACAAGAAGCCGCCCGAGAAGCTAACACGTACGAGTTTGAAGGCTCTGAGCTATCTTTCTATAATGACCTCTCCAGGGCGACAGTCCAATGGCGACGCTCCATGAAAGCAGTCACCCAAGCACTGAGAGCCAAGGGGATACAATACAGATGGGGACCAGGGTGCAGGCTCTGTCAGCAACGAAGGCAAACGAGCACACATCACCCAAGCTAGTGACTCAGTCACATTTCTGCAAACCTTGGGAATATCCCTATGTAGGTAGGCCACTACAAGCACTACCTCCGCAGCAAAGACGCCAGCGACCACATCCAGGATATGGGACGTCAAGAGAATCCAACCTTTCTTCCCAAGAAAAAGCGGTGCCGCAGACACACCTCAGCCGCAAACCTGAATATCGCAAGTACGTTACAACCTGGACTGCATGACACAGAAACACCTTAGACTATCACCTTGCTTTAAGTCCGACCCCACCTTTCAAATTTTGCTCCAGCGGGCCCACCGCCCAAAAAACCACCCACGAACAGCATTACCGCTACCACTACCTCCCAGATTGCTCATACCCCCAAGAGGAAGCTATCTACAATAAGCAAATGCTAATTTGTCCTACTTAAATTGTGCAACCACGAGCAAGAAATTTATATATAACTACTAGTATGCCACAGTACCTATGCTTTACCTAAACTGTAATGTTTACCTATTACCTGTGATTCTGCATGCAAAGGTTGCATTTAAAAAAAAAAAAAAAAATTAGCAAACTATGTGTGATGTTATGTGTACAATTGCTATGCTACAATAAAAATTATAAATATAAAAAAAAAAAAAAAAAAATATATCCCAGTGGATTTCAATAGCCTACTAAAATTAATCTCTACCATTTTTTCTATATTATCCGATATTAATACTCCCAAATATTCAAAGCTACCATTAGCATCCATAAAACCATGATGCTTTATAACTTCATCCTTCCACTCTTTTTTACAATTTTTATACATCACTATTAGTGATGTCGCGAACACGAAATTTTCGGTTCGCGAATGGCGAACGGGAACTTCCGCAAACGTTCGCGAACCGGCAAACCGTGCGAACCGCCATTGACTTGAATGGGCAGGCGAATTTTAAAACTCTTTCTGGCCACAAAAGTGATGGAAAAGTTGTTTCAAGGGGACTAACACCTGGACTGTGGCATGCTGGAGGGGGATCCATGGCAAAACTCCCATGGAAAATTACACAGTTGATGCAGAGTCTGTTTTTAATCAATAAAGGGCATAAATCACCTAACATTCCTAAATCACAATGGATATGGATTGACACCTGACATATGACATATTGACACCTGTCCTCAGAGACCCTGATACACAGCAGAATAGAGACTGTTCCCCCTACATAGGGTCACTTGGCAGATATGGATTGACACCTGCCCTCAGAGATCATGATACACACTGACACAGAGCAGAATAGAGACTGTTCCCCCTACAGAGGGTCACTTGGCAGATCTGGATTGACACCTGTCCTCAGAGACCTAATTGTGTAATAATGGTAATACTATTACCTATTATATAATTTGGCAGGGGCAAGGAAATTCCCTCTAAATAGATGGGTATAGGCAGAAAGTATGGAGACCGGAGTGATAAAGTGTCAATAAGGTGATATAAAGTTAAATGTATCACAGACACACAGCCACCCTTTCTCTTAGCTAGTTTCCAGAAATGCTGGATAGGTAGAAGGGCTATAAAGACCCAGAGAGGTCTAAGAAGAATCCTCTAAACTAGTCCTAATCTCCTTAAACACCTTCAAGGGTGTTCTAAGCTAAAGCTCAATCTAAATGTTTAGATGACTGCCTGATTTCCCATCACAGATGCTGGCTAGGAATAACAGTCTGCAACACAAAGAGTGGGTCTAAGTGCCGATAGTGCAGTAAAGTGTCCCTAGTGAAGTGAAAAAGAGAATAACGAGCTGGCACCCTATCAGGGGACGTGTATATGGCATCGATTTTAGGAACCGGGAGATGGAAAAAGATGCTTGGTCGGTCCTCCTACTTCAAATTTGGGGCACTGCACGTGCAATCTAATGTGCCACCAGATAGGAGTGGTGTATTAAGTAGTACTATTCCCATCAGTTTAATCTCTGTTATGTGCCTTTTTTTTGGTTTGGTTTTTGAAGCCACAGTGCAGCACCAGAGGGCCAAAAAATTAGGCATGTACACATGCCTGAAAAATTAGGTATTGTTGCAGCCGGTGCTGTAGCAGCGGCCATAAAATCGATGTTTGTTTCCCAGGCAGAAAGTGCCCTAAAACATTGCGGCTTGAACCCTAGTTGGTGGCGGATAAGTCACGCAAGTCAACCGGCATTCAGAGCTAAAATACAGCAGCGTGTGGACCATTTTTAGCCCAAGGCAGCTCAGCTCATCAGGCCTTTTTTAGTCGAATGTATCGCCCACTGTCAGTCCCTTCGGGATCCATCCCTCATTCATCTTAATAAAGGTGAGGTAATCTAGACTTTTTTGACCTAGGCGACTTCTCTTCTCAGTGACAATACCTCCTGCTGCACTGAAGGTCCTTTCTGACAGGACACTTGAAGCGGGGCAGGCCAGAAGTTCTATCGCAAATAGGGATAGCTCAGGCCACAGGTCAAGCCTGCACACCAAGTAGTCAAGGGGTTCATCGCTCCTCAGAGTGTCGATCTCTGCAGTTAAGGCGAGGTAGTCTGCTGTCGGTCGAGTCGTTCTCTGAGGGTGGATCCCAAAGGGCTGTGGCGATGCGTAGGACTTAAAAAGGTCTGCATGTCCTCCATCAACAACACGTCTGTAAAGCGTCCTGTCCTTGCCGGCATGGTCGTGGGAGGAGGAGGAGGATGACTTTCACCTCTTCCCCTGTTAGATTCCCATTGTGCTGTGACATCACCCTTATATGCTGTGTAAAGCATACTTTTTAAATTTATTTTGCAAATGCTGCATCCTTTCCGACTTGTTGTAATTCGGTAACATTTCCGCCACTTTCTGCTTATCCCGGGGGTCTAGTAGCATGGACACCCAGTACAGGTCGTTCTCCTTCAGCCTTTTTATACGAGGGTCCCTCAACAGGCACGACAGCATGAAAGACCCCATTTGCACAAGGTTGGATGCCAAGCTACTCATTTCCCGTTCCTCCTCCTCAGTGATCTCAATGAAGGTATGTTCTTCCCCCCAGCCACGTACAACACCACGGGTACCAGATAGGTGACAACGAGCACCCTGGGATGCCTGTTGTGGTTGGTCTTCCTCCTCCTCCTCAAAGCCACATTCCTCCTCTGACTCCTCTTCCTCACAATCCTCTTCCAGCGTTGCCGCAGGTCCAGCAAGCGATGCTGATAAGGCTGTTTCTGGTGGTGATGGTGACCACAACTCTTCCTCTTCATGCTCATCTACGGCCTGATCCAGCACTCTTTGCAGGGCACGCTCCAGGAAGAAAACAAATGGTATGATGTCGCTGATGGTGCCTTCGGTGCGACTGACTAGGTTTGTCTCCTCCTCAAAAGGACGCATGAGCCTACAGACATTGCGCATGAGCGTCCAGTAACGTGCCAAAAAAATTCCCAGCTCCGGTGTCCTCTACTCGTATGATGACGTGATCACGTGGGCACGTCGAGAGGCGGATCTATGAGGAGCGGGTGAGGGCTTGGTGAGGGGAGATGAGGTGAGGATGGACGCTGAAAGACGCGAAGCTGAAGGCTCAGAAAGATTTGGCAGCATAAATTACACGGAGACGAACAGAAAACCGGAGGGGGAAAAGAGAATCAAAAGCGTTGGAAAAGAAAAAAGTAATCAGGATGAAAAGAGGAGACTAAAACTACGGTCTAAAGATAAGTGCACACTAGTCTTATTAAGAGGGCTATTAAGCGTTGTGCTAAGGCTGGGAGCCGGGGGGCCGCCTGTATGTCAGGAGTCCAAAATATTGACGATATAATTAGTGCATAAATAAGCTATATATATATATAAAAGATTAGAGGATAACGATACTGGTTAATATTGAAGTCCTATTTAAAGGAGTACTCCCATTTCTAAACTTAGAAAGAGCTCCAAAATGGCGTCTAAAAAACAAATAAAAACCAGAGATAAAAAAAAGAGGACTCTCCGCCAACGAGACTATCCGGGTTTTTTTCACCTAATAGAGAAAAACAGGGCTTTAACCCCTTAAGGACCAAACGTCTGGAATAAAAGGGAATCATGACATGTCACACATGTCATGTGTCCTTAAGGGGTTAAAGAAAGCGATATGATCTACCAAGACCAGAACACACAAACAATAAGCATTCAAAATGCAGAACAGAAGAATTATGTTTCTCAAGATTTTCTGGTGACTAAACTGGACGAGCAAGTGGCACTTATAGCCAATCAGATCACCAACAGTATGAACACAATTAAAACAGAGATGGAGAGAATGAATACAAAACTAAGCTCGGCATTAGAAAAAATTATGATAATGGAAGAACAAATAAAGAACCTGCAAACCGAGAATATCCAAACAGATGACATACTACAGCAAATGAATTCGCAGATTAGAGACTTGGAGGATCGGTCGAGGAGGTGCAATGTGCGATTCAGAAACATACCGGAATCTATAACTCAAGATCAATTAAAGGACTATTTATTATTATTTTTTCAAGAAGCTGGCTTACAGAGTGAAGTTCATGTTCCCATAATAGAAAGAACACACAGATTAAGGAAACCTAACGAGGTTCCGTCTCATTATCCAAGAGATGTTATCGTATGTTTCTTTTCCTATTCATGCAAACAACAAGTGCTGAATCTGTTGAGGAATAAAGAATTTTTTTCTGAGAAATTCAAAGATATTACCACATTTCAAGATATTTAAATTCAAACTCGACGGTGGATACAGCCATCTAAAATAATTGTGTGGTGGGAAGAAAGATGGAGATCATTCACTTTAGCCAAAGATCTAGAGGACTGGACTAAATCGTGTATGCTCTCAAAAAGTTAAATTAGCCAACTAATATTTAATCGACTAATTAAGGAATCTTTTTTTTTTTTTTCTTTTTTTTTGGGTGGTTCACAAGGGTTAAAATAGGTTAACAATGTTACTTAAGTGTAAACTAAGAATAAGCAGTAATTATAGAATAATATATGGCACAAGATGACTTATTACAGAAGGGGCATTTAAGAGCACTATAATTACGGTATGATGCAATTAGCTGGTATAAAGGGTATTTATAAGGGTATAAGAGTATTTATAATTTGTCATGGGATGCTATTTCACATAAAGCACGGAAGGTTAAATTTGAAATGGGTGTCTACTATAGAGGTATAGAAAGTGGTTTTTAGTAGAGTAATAGTCACTATAAAATAATAGGTGGTAATACCTCGTATAAACCAACACAAGGAAAGAGTCACTACGATTATAATAGGGTGACATACTATAAAATGGGTAAGAATGGGTTAATTAGAAATAAGCATTCACTACAGAGGTATAGAAAAAGGCTTGCAGCAGAAAAATAGCCAATAGAATTATACAAGGTGGAAACAATTTGCACAAACTAGCATTATGAACAACTGCACTATAAATAAGGAAATACCTACAAAGGTTTATATAATAGATTAGGGACGATTAATGAAAAAAAAAAAAAAAACCTTTTTTTTGTTTTGTCTGTCTCTCCCCTGGCCGGTGCCCTAGGATGCAACCTCATGGACCTTTTTCCAAGCACAAGTCTCGGAGTAATAGGTTACTCTCGAGACGGGGTCTATCCACAGAGGTCAGGTTTCAGCCTCTTGTGAGATAGGTTTAGTTGTGGGACTACAAGATGTCCCTAGTTTATGTCATGTTGTTTGTTAAATATTTGTGGTATCTGCGGGGCCTTAAAGTCAGGAGGGGGAAAAAGAGAAGGAGAGGACTAAAATATGGTTAAGTTCATGTCTATAATAAATGCTCAGGGCCTGAATATGATGTATAAAAGATCCCTAATACACAACAAAATGATAAAAGATAAAATTGATATCTGCTTAGTACAAGAGACTCACTGGAGGCAAAATGAGAAACCAACATGGGGGGGAAAGAAGTTCCCAATTATTTTACATGCTTCCATGAAAGAAAAAAAAAAAAAAAAAAAAGAGGAGTAGCATTAATAATCTCAGATAGGGTTAAGTGGGAGACACTCTATCAAGAATTAGATAAAGAAGGAAGATTTATGATATTGGTGTGTTTGATAAATGAAGTAAAATACAACATAGTTAATATATACTTACCCAATTTAGCCCCAGTTTCTCAACTGAATAAAATATTAAAGAAAGCAGATCAAGTCAAAACAGGGTTATATATAGTTGCAGGAGATTTTAAATGTATATTAGACCGACTAAAAGATAAAAAACTGATGAAAGGGAGTGTTATTAACAATACAATAATAAAAAATGCCAGCTCACTAACCAATACTAAAAATAAATTTGACTTATTTGATGCTTGGCGTCTTCAAAATCCAGAATTAAGGGACTATACCCATTTATCTAAAGTCCATTTTACATATTCAAGAATCGATATGATATGGGGCAATTCAAATTTAGTGAACAATTTGGTAAAAATAAATATAGTAGAAAATGTATGGTCAGACCACAGTTTGTACATATTTGTAATAAAAGATAATTTGACAACTAGAAATAATTCAACGTGGAAACTAAACAATTACTTGCTATATAATAAAAACTGCAAGACTAAATTGGAGAGACTGATAGTTTGCTTTTTTAAGGAGAATGATCCCTCAGATACATCAAACTTAAATACTTGGTGTTCTTTTAAAGCAGTTTTGAGAGGCTCTCTCATAAAGTTAAATCATGAAGTTAAAACCAAAGAAAAACATATGATACGGCCGTTAACCGGGAGACAGGCAGAAGCTGGCAGAGACCGGCGTGAACCATACTACCAGGATGGGTTCCCAAGCCCTCACTGAACGCTAGTTAGTCCACTTTGACTCTCCCAAAGGTTTTGTTTGCAGTACTTTCTTTCATTATATCCAGTATGGGTCACAAAGCCCACAGCGATACTAGAGCCAGATTACCGCTCTGCGCTGCCCTGAAAAGTCCACCCTCCTCCAGGGACGGTCTTCAAGCGCACATCGGGAGCATCACAAGGCGGCACTACAGGACATAAAGGTACCCACGATGGGAGTCGGCTGACTGTTACGTGCAGACATGAAAGACCCCTACAGCTATGGACGCTCGGCAGAGAACCATACACTATATAGGGGGCGAGGAATGGACAGAACGCAGACCAGCACCTAAAACACTGGTTGGGGATCCTTGTTAGGTGATACAGTGGACTTTTCGTATTCATTTATAGTTTACTTAAGTTTGTTAAAGTGTTATATTGAATTAATTTTTTGCCTAAATAACAAATAATTGTGCACAGTATTTCCGATGCCAAAATGCCCTACAAGTGTTATACTGCTGTACAAATGTGCGTCTTACACCAGATGCTGGGACAGTGCAAACCTGTTTATGACGAGATGTTAGACTGTCTGATCATGACACCCTCATTTCGACATCTACATGCCTGATAAAGTACTTATGTCCATAGTTAAAAATGTGATACGCAGGGCATCACACATAGCACCCTAGCATAAATTACAAGTGCATTATAATCGTCTATATTGCGGTCAGTACCTATAAAAAGGGCAGTAATAGTGACAAGTTAGATCCCAGCTACATTTTGCCATTACCAGTTTTGCCTCGTAGGATGTCTCAGCAAACCTGTTTACCTTAATTATAAAAAGTGATGTAATCCCTACATTTAATGCTCTAGCTTCTACCTAATATTAGTGTCATGTATACTCTCATGATAATGTCACCATGTTCTCCTTTACTAAGCATTCATGAGGGAAAAATCCGTGATGTACAAGCAAAGTTCTCATATGTTTATGTACCTATAGAAAATGAACAGCATACTCTACTAACCTAATCACATGCATAATTTAGCCTGTTAGCTAACTAATTTGTTGTTTTCTATAATCGAACTACATCAAAGTTTAAATGTGTACCTATCTATTATAAACACGAAAAGTGCAATACTAACTACGTAACGACCACATAGCCAGACATGTATAAGCTAACTACTAACTACGTAACGACCACATAGCCATACATGTATAATCTAACTACTAACTAAATAACGACCACATAGCCATACATGTATAGTCTAACTACAAACTACGTAACGACCACATAGCCCTACATGTATAGTCTAACTACTCTACATAAATCCCACTCAAGTACTCCAAGCGTGTCGTCTCACATAAAAATTAAATGTGCTGACTACTATGCTATGATGTTGTATGCCGCTGTATAGCTTGTATTTGCTGTCGTGGCGCTTCAAGCTTATGCACAAGAAAAATAAAGAATTTAAAAAAAAAAAAAAATGATTAGGAGATCTATATATTGAACTCTATAAGCTCACAGAGGATAACAAAGAATATCCTACAATAGAGAAAGGAAGACGAATAACAGAGGTTCAAAAGAATATTGTACAATGCTTGAATATTAAAACAGCAAATAATATAAAAAAAATAAAACTGAGATTTTATTGTAGAGGGAATAAAACAGACAAGATGCTAACTAACAAGCTGAGGAAACAGCCTGCTAATACTCAGATATTAAAGATTATATATAATCAAATAACTTATACAAATCCAAAGGATATTGGTAATTGTTTTAGAGAATATTATGGTACACTATATAACATCCCTGACGAAGCACCTATAAATAAGATTAACCCCTTAAGGACCAAACTTCTGGAATAAAAGGGAATAATGACATGTCACACATGTCATGTGTCCTTAAGGGGTTGAACAATATTTGACTAGTACAAACCTACTAAAAATAGATCAGACTCGGAAAGATAGTCTCAATAAACCGATTACAGAGGCGGAGGTAAATACGGCTATAATGAAAACTCAGAAACAGAAAACACCTGGTCCAGATGGATTTTCTAATTTGTTTTTTCATACATTCAAATCTATTCTGAGTAAACAACTGGCATTAGCATTTAATAATGCGGTTCAAAAGGGTAGTTTCCCTGAAGAGATGACTAGAGCGAATATGCTCCCCATCTTGAAACAGGGAAAAGATCCAACTGCCGTTGCTAGCTACCGCCCCATATCTTTAATTCTGATGTAAAAATATTCTCATCCATTCTAGCAGACCGTCTTAAGAGTATCATTAGAACTCTAATCCATAACGATCAAATTGGTTTTGATGTAGAATTATTAAAAATCTTTATTGAACCTGTATTGAATTATTGCACTAACTCCATTTTAACCCCATACTGACACAAATCCTCCATTTTGTCCTCATAACCTGACTTCTCCATTTTAAAACTACATTACATGACAGAATTTCCCAGCACATCTAACACAATGGACAAAGACTGTATTTTCTATAAAGACATGACTAACTCAGGAACTGCTGAATTTCCCCTAACTCGCAACATAGTATAATTTGAAGGCCATGAGAACACTGTAGTAATGAAATGTTCTATTCATAAGAGACCTTGCACCTGACCACAAGACCTGACATCACTGACCGTGTAAAATGACGCTCAAGCCCCCCTTTCCACCGAGTAAACCTCATGCTAAGGGAAATGGCGCTTGAGCCCCTTGTCCCCACCCGTGTCCAAACAATACCACCTCTCGGTGGGTGGACACTTAGCTAACCACTTAGTTTTTGAGCCAATTAATTATATTGATAGGTGGACACTAACCCAGACACTTAACCATTAATCCAATTAATGATGTTTATTTACTGATATCTTGATAATCAATGATGACGCAAAATGCCTCTTAAAAGGGCCTGCGAGCCCGCTCTTGCTTCACTTGCCAATAAATTTCCTCGAAGTTATTTTAACCTGAACTCCGTGTGTCAGACTGAATTACTTCAGCGTATATACGCAATTCAATTTTCTTTAATTTGGACAGGAACAGATAGACATTTAAACATTTTGGTTTACTGCTAAAAAGTACCATAACAGTTTTATACCAGAGAGATGGGTGGGCTCTAATTCAAGAAGAATTATAGATATTATAGATAATGCCAATAAGAAACACATTCCCCTTATGACTTTAGCAGTCGACGCAGAAAAAGCTTTTGATAGGCTGAATTGGAAGTTTTTAGAATTATCTTTAGAAGCATATGGAATAGATGGCTGGATGCTAAGAGGTATTATGTCTTTATATAAAAACCCTTCAACTAGAATAGTAGGCCCAAATGTCTGTTCAGATTGGGTATATGTAAATAATGGGGTGCGACAAGGCTGTCCACTTTCGCCATTATTATATATTCTTTCAATAGAACCCCTAGCGGAAAACATTAGGAAAAATGAAGATATAAAAGGATACAGAATAAGGGATAAAGAATTTAAAATCAGCCTATATGCGGATGACATCCTTCTATCAATTACTGACCCAATTAGCTCTTTGAATTATGTGATGGAGGATATCAGAAAGTATAGCCATCTAGCCAACTATAAGTTAAACAATGAAAAAAACAGTTGTGATGAGTATTGAAATAGATAAGAAATCAAGGGAAGAAATTGGTAATAAATACGCATTCACATGGGTTTCTCAGAAATTTGATTGCCTAGGTATAGCCATTACTAAGAACATAGAAAGAATGATGGAAGAAAACTTTTTAAAATTATTAAAAAGTACAAACTTATTACTTAAAGATTGGAGAAATACGCAGATTACTTGGTGGGGCCGTATTAATGTCATTAATTCTTAGATCATTCCTAAATGGAATTACTTATTCCAAATGATCCCCCTTAAGATCACAGATACCTGGCTGACGTTATTACAAAACAATCTAGAAAATTTTATTAATAAGGGTAAGAAAAATAGAATTAATAGAAATATTCTCATTGAAAACTAAGGAAGGGGGACTAAATTTCCCCAATATAAGAGTTATGTATTGGGCAAATGTGATCACTCATATGTATAGGTCCCAGACGGTGATAGCTAAAGAAGAAAGCTGGTTTAATATTGAAATGGAAGATCTGGGACTAAAAAATCCAGAGGGTCTGATATGGAATACGAAAAGTGCAGATAAAATGGGGATTGGTATTAAAAATAATATGATATGGGCCCAAATGCTGCCCGTGTGGGAGGAAATCAAAAAGAAATTAAACCTTAAGTATATAATTAAGGACTCGGCAAACCTGAGGATAATAGAAGCTAATATGACAGATTTGTCCTTAGACGTCTGGAGAGCACAAGGAATAAATAAAGTGTCACAGATATTATCTCCAGATAAAATAATGACTTTTGGCTCTATTGTACAAAAATATCAACTCCCCAACGAGAGAGCTTTAACTATCTGAGGCTTAAATATTTCCTGCAGAAACATCTTGGTAGAAAGTCCGGAAAATCGTCTACAATGTTGAAATTTATATTCTCAAATCAGATCATACCTAAAGTTCTAGCTAAAGCCATAGAGGTAATTAGAAATATTAAATAGGTATCTAGTTTTCCCCAGAAGAATAAATGGGAAAAAGACTTAAACTGTGTTTTGGATTATCAAGATTGGTGTAAAGCTATAAATAATACCCGTAGCCAGGTTCAATGTTTAAACCTACTATAAGGTCATCTATAGATGGGATTTAGTTCCTAGTAAACTATCTCAGATATATCCAGGAGTTACCTCTAGATGTTGGAGATGCGATAAAGAGGTTGGATAATTTCTCCACGTATGGTGGAGCTGTTCAAACATTCAGATCTCAATTGAGAGAATGTTAAGCTTTATTAAAGACATAACTGGAATAGAACTAGATAAGAAACCAGAGGTAGTTTTGTTGCATATGCATTGGCCGAATAGGTCATATACAATCAGATGTTTTATAATCCACTGTTTTATTGCATTTAAAATTGTTTTGGCACGGAATTGGAAATCTAATCAAATATTGCTTTCGGATGCTATTAAAATTCAAATCAATCTTCAGGTGAAGATGGAAGGAGATTTAAGCATACCATACTTGAACTCCCCAAAAAGATTGGACCTATGGCAAAGTTGGGTTAATAAATTAGAAACTAAATAGAAACGGGCATATACAGACCTGTTATTATCTAAGTAGCTAGAGGCCTGAGCTTAGATAGTCCCCTCTCCTGGCCTACCATCGCAGATAAGGGTGTATTTTGTAATTTGTCTGCCTATTGTGAAATATGATTGCTTTGATTCTGTAATTATGTAACACAATGTGAGTTTTGTTTGTCGTTTTTTGTACCTTTGTCAAAAATAGAATAAAAGAATTTATAAGATAAAAAAAAATAAAAAAATCCCCAGCTCCCCAGAGGCTGTCCTAGCACCTAGGTCATACAAATATTCATTAACGGCTTTTTCTTGTTGGAGCAGGCGGTCGAACATTAGGAGTGTTGAATTCCAACGTGTCGGGCTGTCGCAAATCAAGTGCCTCACTGGCATGTTGTTTCGCTGCTGGATATCTGCAAAGTGCGCCATGAAATGGCCACACACCTTCCTGGCCTGCTTCACGACGTCCTGTAAGCCTGTGTACTTATGCACAAAGCGTTGTACGATCAGATTACACACATGTGCCATGCACGGCACATGTGTCAACTTGCCCAAATGCAATGCCGCCAACAAATTTGTTCCGTTGTCACAAACCACTTTGCCGATATCCAGTTGCTGCGGAGTCAGCCACTTTTCCACCTGTGCGTTCAGGGCGGACAGGTGTGACTCTCTGCTTTCAAGCAAGTCAAACCCAAGACGGCGTGACACTGCCGTATCCGGGATGTGGAATAGTACCTGGGGAGCTGGTGGGGTACTATTGATGTGGAGCAAGTCGCAGCAGCAGAAGAGGACTCAGCCGAGGAGGTTATGGAAGAGGATGGAGTAGAGCAGGTGGCAGCAGATCTGCCTGCAAGTCGTGGCGGTGTCACCAACTCCTCTGCAGAGCCACGCATTCCATGCTTGGCAGCCGTCAGCAGGTTTACCCAATGCGCAGTGTAGGTGATATACCTGCCCTGACCATGCTTTGCAGACCAGGTATCAGTGGTCAGATGGACCCTTGCCCCAACACTGTGTGCCAGACATGCTATTACTTCCTTTTGCACAATCGAGTACAGGTTGGGGATTGCCTTTTGTGCAAATAAATTTCGTCCGGGTACCTTCCACTGCGGTATCCCAATAGCCACAAATTTTTTGAACGCCTCAGACTCCACCAGCTTGTATGGTAAAAGCTGGCGGGCTAATAGTTCAGACAAGCCAGCTGTCAGACGCTGGGCAAGGGGGTGACTTTCTGACATTGGCTTCTTACGCTCAAACACGTCCTTGACAGACACCTGACTGTGGGCAGATGAGCGGAAACTGCTCAAGGCGAGAGATATGTGTATGTCTGTATATATGTGTGTCTTGTCTTTGTATGTATGTCGTGTGTATGTCTTGTGTGTGTCTGTATGCATGTCTTTGTATGTGTGTCTGTCTGTATATATATATATATATATATATATATATATATATATATATATATATATATATGTGTGTATGTATGTGTCTTTGTATGTATGTCTTGTGTGTGTGTGTGCCTGTCTGTCTGTATCTATGTGTGTCTGTATGTATGTATGTGTGCCAGTCTGTTATAGTGGGATACCTAGCTCAGCCTTCCTACTGGGCATTGCTATAAGGAAGGTTAAAAAGGGGGGGGAAAAAAGGTGGGGAGGGGAATTGAGGTGGGAAAAGAGGGGAGCTGACGCACAGATGAGAAATCATATTATGCGCAAACAGAGAAGTCGTCTGAATATCACCGAAAGAGGAGACCTTCGTTTGTTTCTTAAGAAAATCAAACCAGATATAAAATATTTAGCCTTGCAGCATCAACCTCAAGGATCTCATTAATCACTAGTAAAGGTAATTTCAATTTACTTTATTGTTTTCTCATTAAACTTTATAAAGTTAAAAACATTATAAACATGCATTAATTGGAAATAGAAAGATAAATGTACGTACATTTAATTTTTTTAAAACACCCTCCTTTCGAAAAAAATATTCCGCACTTGCGCGAAAACTGGTGGGCGGTAAGGAAATTTTTTCAACCAAAAAGATGCATTAGTGGGCGGTAGTTAGAAAAAGGTTGACTACCACTGATTTAGACGATCAAAAGTCATCTAAGCACCAGGAAGTCCCTCTAGTGGCGACTAGAGGAGGAGTTAACCCTAGCAGGTAATTATTGCAGTTTATAAAAACTGCAATAATTACATGCTCAGGGTTAAGGGTGATGGGAGTTTGCACCCAGACCACTTCAATGGGCTGAAGTGGTCTCCGTGTCTACAGTACCTTAAATGTGTAGGTATATCTGTTATACGTATGTGGCAGTGCATGTGCATACATCCAAGCAAATACCAACAAAACATGCAAACACACCCCTGCAGAGTTTATTTGTAACAAAATTTGCTATGTTTTTACAAATCTGGTATTTTCTTTGTCATTATGGGGTATTGACTTTGAGTGTAGCTTGGTGTGATAAAAAAAATATATATATATATTTAAAACAACTACAGCATACGACTGCAACACAACACATGTGAAAAAAAATGAGGTATGAAGCCACTGTATTTCATATTTTGAAATCCTCAAACAGTATTTTTTTTATAATATGGAAATATATTTTACACAAAAGATGGGGTATAACACATTCTTAGTTTACTGGTAAGTGTTCTGTGTGCTTGCTGTCAAACATAAATAGGCAACATGTGTCACACCAGCTGTGGTTAAAAGTTAAATTACTGGCCGAGCATCGTGGGAGTTGCAGGTCGTGAGCGTGTTTTCAGTACTCTCTAGTTTGTCCCAGTTTTAGTAAACTAATAATAGCAGTTGTCAAGTGCTGTGTCAAGCTATTGTTTGTGTGGGGGTGCACATCCCAATAAAATCTGCTAGTTATGATCCTACTTGTGCGGCTGGCTGAGCACAGTGGGAGTTGCAGGCCTGTCTCTGCGCTATGTGGCTGGGTTGGAGCGGCTGATCAGTGCCGGGGAGGAGCAGTGAGGAGGAGGTGGGGTCTGTGTGTGTTGCTGTATGGGAAGGCTGAGTACCGAGCCGGACATGAAGTCTCCCAGCACGGGATGTTAGTGAGGGAGAGGACCATGAAGGAATGGCAGAGCGGCAGCGAGGATGGGGGGGAGGAGGACCGCCGGCCGCTGCTGGGAGACGCCGAGTCTGGCTCCTGTCACATACAGCAATACCCGCTACCAACACCGGCAGCCAAAGGTGAGCGCCCCCTCCTTCCCCAGCAATACGCTGATCGCTGCCAGGCACACAGAGTGCGGAGTGCGGTGCGGCCGGGGAGCATGCGCATCGCCAGCACTTCCCATATCTCCGGCCGGGAGGGACAGGGTTAATCCTGCTGTCATGTGATGGCCCCATGCTGTATTAGTACATGGACAGTAATGCGGGCTGGGGGATTGTATGTGGCATTACTTTATATATCAGTTACAGGATTGCTTCCACCTGGCACTTGTGGTTACTCTGCTGCCTGCACCGTGTCAGCGTGCTGTTCTGTCAAGGAGGAATGTGTTTATCAGGCCTCTTGCAATATAAATGACCAGATACTTTATTTGGGGGCAACATCCAATTTTAGTGTTTCACTATATCAGAGGCAGACTTAAATGGCACGTATTAAAGACAAAAAGGTAATTAAGGGCCAACGCACGCAAGCATCCCATGCAAATCCTTTGTGCAGAAGAATGCAAATTGTCTGCCAGTATTTCTGATAACATGCTGCATTCATCTTGCCATCAATTTTCACAAGATTCCCTGTGCCTTTATTGGTCCCACACCCCCGAAACATCAGTGACCTACCACCATGCTTCATAGTGGGGATGGTATTCGTTTCACTATAGGCATTGTTGACCCCTCTCCAAACATAGCAATTATGGTTGTGATCAGTAAAGGAACACTAGTCACCCAGACCACTTCAGCTCAATGAAGTGGTCTGGGTGCCAGGCCCCCCAGGTTTTAACCCTTCAGATGTAAACAGCTAGAGGCGCTTCTGTGATGCTGGATGCAAAATTCGCATCCAGCGTGCAGAACGTCCATAGGAAAGCATTGAGAAATGCTCTTGCCGTGCATGCGCATTCCCTCCACTCGGGATCTGAGAGCGGGGGAGGAGAGGTCACTAGCGCAGAGAGAGCCTGGTGCTGGATAAAGTTAAGTGGCTGAAGGGATTTTAACCCCTTCAGCACTGAGGGTGGGGGTTCCTAAGGATCCTATAGTGTCAGGAAAATGAGTGTTTTCCTGACACTATAGTGATCCTTTAAGATCTATTTTGGTCTTGTCACTCTAAATTACAGTGTGCCAGAAGCTGTGTGGCATGTCAAGGTGTTGTCAGGCATATTGTAACGCAGTAAAAGCTTCTTTCTGGCAACTTGACCATGCAGCTAATTTTTGTTCAAGTATCGTTGTATTGTGCTCCTTGAGACAACCACAGAGCAGCCTGTATTTCTCCTGAGGTTACCTGTGGGCTTTTCTTTGTATCCCGAACAATTCTTCTGGCAATTGTGGCTGAAATCTTTCTCGGTCTACCTGACCTCGGCTTGGTATCAAGAGATAAGTGATTGGACAGTACAGACTGGCATTTTCAAGGCTTTGGATATCTTTTTATATCCCTTTCCATCTTTATAAAGTCCCATTACCTTGTTATGCAGGTCTTTTGCCAGTTCTTTTCCACGTGACTCAGTGCATCCACGTGAGAGCTAAAAAAAATAATAATTGACTATTTATACACGGACACTAATTGCAATTTAAAAAAGCCACAGGTGTGGGAAATTGCCAGTTTAACCTGTGTGTGTCTGTAACACGGCCAAACATTCAAGGGTATGTAAACGTTTGATGAGGGCCATTTGGGTTATTTCTGTTATCATTAACATTTAAAGAGGCACTGTCATGCCGAACTTACCTTTCGCCAAACGATTCCTCTTCTCTCATTCTGTAAGGATCTGTTCTTCTTTTCTTCCTGTCTGCTCTAGCTTGCTTTAAGTCTTAAGACAAATGTAGGGACTATTTCTCTTATGGAGATTTCCTACGCTTGACCAGCGGAGGAACAAAGTGCGCGAAGTGTAAAAATCCCCCCTGCCCCTAGTCACTCCCCCACCCAAATAAAATTAAATGAATCCCTACCTACCCCCCTCACCCAAAAAAAAAAAATAGTGAGGGGGGGAGGCAATAAACCTAAATACCTGGGGGGAGAGGGGGGGAGAAACAAATCATACTTACTATTAGATGTCTTATTTTTTCTAAAACCTTATTTTTTTCAGCCCCAAAAAAGGGCAAATAAAAAAACATAATTCCGGTCAGAATTTTTTTTTGCCAAATAAACGCTAAAAATGAAACCATCTTCACCCGGGGAGGGCATTGCACAGATTGCGCTCTGCAGGGTGTGGAAAGGCTTATAATTCCTTCTATCACCCTGCAATTTGAGGGGAGGACAATAGGTACCCCCTCCTCTTATTGTAATTTAGGGCCCCCACCTGCAGCTCCGCACTCGCGGGCCATGGCCATGACCATGACCTATGGCCGCCGCTCAGGGGTGGGGGCCAAGGGGCACCCTATGTCCCACATCTAGTTGAATAGCCCACACTCTCAGGCCACATGCTGCTCACTGTTTAGATTTTAATTATTTAGATGTTTAGATTTAAAATTATTTATGCTAATATGGGGGTCATATTGACCCCCACAGAGTGAGGATAGACATGGGGGGGCTTAGCAAGTGGTGGGGAGCACTGCTCCCTGCCGCTTCTTTAACATTTTACAAGGAGGGAGCTGCGAGCCGGTAGCTCCCTCCTTGTAATACACAAATTCAGTGTTTGTTTGTTTGTCTGACATTTGTATTCATTCCTTCGTCTTTCTGACGAATGAATAGACGAAATTCCCATTCGAACGCCCAAGTGTTTAACTGGGTTTGCGCAGGAATTTCACAGCACTATCTAGTGTGGGCAGATGACGTGTCCCAAAGGGACTTCATCTACCCACACAAAGATGGTGGCGCCCAGGACCTAGGTCCGGGCACAAAATAAAGATTAAAAAAGAGGCAATATAGAGGCTTAGGGGCATTTGGGGGTGACTAGGGGAACAGTTAGATGTAGTGGAGTTGGGAGGGGGGGTTAAAAAAAAAACTAAAAACCTGGATTCGGCCATGACAGTGCTGCTTTATAAAGGAGCCAAATCAATATCTGATAATAAATTGCTTCATATGATCACTATCCTTTAAAAAAAAATACATTTTTTGCATTAATGGTCAATGGCAGAATTTAACAAACTTTTGAGCACAACTGTTTAATCGTCATGATACATTTTACTGTTTTAAAACACTACTATTTGTGTCCAGCGAAGTCTGATTAGTAAAACCGTACCCCCTCATGTACAGGTTATATGGTGTTTTGCAAAGTTACAGGGTAAATATAGGGCTTCCTAATTAAACTCTCTGGACATTTTTCCTGGGTCTTCAGGCAGGTCCCTCAAACCCTAATTCATAAAATCAAATAATTACCGTATGTAAAACGGATCGTGGCGGCAGGTAAGTTTACATACTGCTGGGGGCTGCTGAAATGCTGGACATTCTACCGTGCCACCCTGCAGTACTGCCTAGAATACCCTGCATCATTTTTTTTTCTGTTTTTTTTTTTTTAAGGGATAGAACGATATTGAATTTTTTTTTTTTTTTTTTTGAACCGATACCAATAATCTGTGAACTTTCAGGCTGATAGCCGATAACTTACCAATATTCTGTACATTTACCCTTTTGAAAAACATTAACTAACTATTTCTAAAGGTAAATGCACAAAATATACATGCCACATGTAGTGGATGCAGTGTGTGTGTGTGTGTGTGTGTAATGAATGCAGTGTGTATTTGTGTAGTGTGCGTGTGTGTATATATATATATATATATATATATATATATATATATATAATATGAATGCAGCGTGTATTTGTGTAGTGTGTGTGTGTATATAATGAATGCAGCATGTATTTGTGTAGTGTGTGTGTGTGTGTGTATGTATATATATATAATGAATGTAGTGTGTGTATAGTGGATGCAGTGAGTGTTTGTGTAGTGTGGGTAAAGTGAATGCACTGTGTGTGTAGTGTGCATAAAGTGAATGCAGTGTGTTTGTGTAGTGTGTGTATATAACGAATGCAGTGTATTTCTGTAGTGTGTATGTATATAATAAATGCAGCGTGTATTTGTGTAGTGTGTGTATATATTGAATGCAGGGTGTATTTGTGTATATATATATATATATATATATATATATATATATATATATATATAGGAAACATGGGGGGATGGTTGCACTCACCTAAACATGCTTAAATGGGGTGCTGCTGGGGGCCATATTATACAATAAATACACAAGATCCAGCGCACTCTCCTATCTACTAAACAGCAACTTCAATGTTGACAGATTTTATTAGTTTGTAAAAGTTTTTTTTTTTTTTTTTTTTAAAAACACCTAATCTAGGCAAAAAAATGGGGATTTAGTTACATTATATGATCATACATTGCATAAGCCTGCCACAACGTCAATGTACCCCATCTTTGGCAGGTCCTACTCTCACAGTCTAATGTCTGCTCTTATGAGATTAACCACTTACTTGGGAAAAAATTCCATCTGAGGCTCTCTGCAGTACAAGGCTAAATAGGGACCTGAGATGAGGCACCTGTAACAGGGAGGGGTGCAGAACCAAGGAGTTGGCTAGACTCCCAAATATATATAGGAAACATGGGGGGATGGTTGCACTCACCTAAACATGCTTAACCCCTTAACGCCGTTACGGCGTTCTATGCCGTCGCGGCTTTAAAGGGCTTTAAAGCCGTTGCGGCGGCATAGAACGCCGTAACGGCTTGCAGCCCCAGGAGCAGAGGTGTACTCACCTCCGCCGCGATCCTCTTCTGGGGGGCTGTCTGAGAGCCCAGGCAGCCCCCCTCCGGCAAATGAGGCCCCCGGGGGCCATGTGATCGCTCTCAAAGAGCGATCACATGGCCCCCTATAGCTGGCTATGGATCTGCCAGCAGGGGGACTGTTTAAAATATTAGACAGTCCCCCTGCTGGTAGGTAGTGTAAAAAAATAAATATAAAAATGTTATAAAATAAATTAAATGCCTTTTTATATATATATAATATGTATATATATTATATATATAATATATATACATATTATATATATGTAACGTCATACGTAATGTATTTTAATATTAATATTAGTATATATATTAATATTAAAATACACTTAGAATGACGTTACATATATATAATATGTATATATATTATATATACAATAGATCTACATATATATATTATATATATATACGCATAATTACAATAATAAATAAATAAAATAATTAAATAAATAAATAAAATATTGAAACAAAATATAAAATAAATTATATATTCATATGTAATTTCATTCTAACTGTATTTTGTTATTAATATATATATATTGGAAACAGAATACACTTAGAATGACATTCTATATATATCTATCTATATATAAAATACAAATAACCGCAAATATATATAGAGAGATAAATACATATAATTACATAAAAGATTACATTAGTATACACGTAGAATTTATATACCTATAAATGCATATATATTAAAATTCTACGTGTATATTTAAGTAATTTTTTAACATAATTATGTCATTTGATTAATTAAAATTTGATTGACATGCCTGACAACACAGGGAGAAAGTGCAGAGAATTTAATTCGCATGCACTATATTAGACCCTGTAACTCTCCAAGACACCATAAAACCTGTACATAGGGGGTACTGTTTTACTCGGGAGACTTCGCTGAACTCAAATATTAGTGTTTAAAACTGGTAAATTGTATTACAACGATGATATTTTAAGTAAAAGTGACGTTTTTTGCATTTTTTACAAACAAACGGCACTTTTATGGACTATATTATTGTTGTAATATGTTTTACTGTTTTAAAACACTAATATTTGTGTTTAGTGAAATCTCCCGAGAATAACAGTACCCCACATGTACAGGTTTTATGGTGTTTTGGAAAGTTAGAGAGTCACATATAAGGCTTGCATTTCATTTTTTTGACATTGAAATTTGCCAGATTAGTTATGTTGCCTTTGAGACCGTATGGTAGCCCAGGAATAAGAATTACCCCCATGATGGCATACCATTTGCAAAAGTAGACAACCCAAGGTATTGCAAATGGGGTATGTCCAGTCATTTTTAGTAGCCACTTAGTCACAAACACTGGCCAAATATTAGTTTTTTGCTTTTTTCACACAAAAACAAATATGAACGCTAACTTTGGCCAGTGTTTGTGACTAAGTGGCTACTAAAAAAAACTAAACATACCCCACGTTCAATACCTTGGGTTGTCTACTTTTTCAAATGGTATGCCATTATGGGGGTAATTCTCATTCCTGGGCTACCACACCGTCTCAAAGGTAACATTACTAATCTGGCAAATTTCAATTTGAAAATGGAACGTTCTATATTTGACCCTGTAACTTTCCAAAACACCATAAAACCTGTTAATGGGGGGTACTGTTGTACTCGTGAGACATCGCTGATTACAAATATGTGCATTTTGTTGCCGTAAAACCTAACAGTATTATGACATTTACAGCTAAAATGTGAGGCGGAACTACAAATTTTAAAAAAAAAATCAAATTTCTCACAGTTTTTTTTAATTTTATTCATAACAAATTGTTTCAAATACAAATATTTTATATGAAATGAAAGCCCTGTTTCTCCTGAACAAAATGATATATAATAAGTGTGGGTGCATTTAATATGAAAGAGGGGAACTACGGGTGAACAGACATATAGCGCAAATTCCAGTTTTTGTTTACGTTTTGTTTTGATCAGAACGTGTACTATTGACTCCGTCCTGAAGGGGTTAAATGGGGTGCTGCTGGGGGCCATATTATACAATAAATACACAAGATCCAGCGCACTCTCCTATCTACTAAACAGCAACTTCAATGTTGACAGATTTTATTAGTTTGTAAAAGTTTTTTTTTTTTTTAAAAACACCTAATCTAGGCAAAAAAAATGGGGATTTAGTTACATTATATGATCATACATTGCATAAGCCTGCCACAACGTCAATGTACCCCATCTTTGGCAGGTCCTACTCTCACAGTCTAATGTCTGCTCTTATGAGATTAACCACTTACTTGGGAAAAAATTCCATCTGAGGCTCTCTGCAGTACAAGGCTAAATAGGGACCTGAGATGAGGCACCTGTAACAGGGAGGGGTGCAGAACCAAGGAGTTGGCTAGACTCCCAAATATATATAGGAAACATGGGGGGATGGTTGCACTCACCTAAACATGCTTAAATGGGGTGCTGCTGGGGGCCATATTATACAATAAATACACAAGATCCAGCGCACTCTCCTATCTACTAAACAGCAACTTCAATGTTGACAGATTTTATTAGTTTGTAAAAGTTTTTTTTTTTTAAAAAACACCTAATCTAGGCAAAAAAATGGGGATTTAGTTACATTATATGATCATACATTGCATAAGCCTGCCACAACGTCAATGTACTAGCCAACTCCTTGGTTCTGCACCCCTCCCTGTTACAGGTGCCTCATCTCAGGTCCCTATTTAGCCTTGTACTGCAGAGAGCCTCAGATGGAATTTTTTCCCAAGTAAGTGGTTAATCTCATAAGAGCAGACATTAGACTGTGAGAGTAGGACCTGCCAAAGATGGGGTACATTGACGTTGTGGCAGGCTTATGCAATGTATGATCATATAATGTAACTAAATCCCCATTTTTTTGCCTAGATTAGGTGTTTTTAAAAAAAAAAAAAAAACTTTTACAAACTAATAAAATCTGTCAACATTGAAGTTGCTGTTTAGTAGATAGGAGAGTGCGCTGGATCTTGTGTATTTATTATATATATATATATATATATAATGAATGCAGTGTGTGTGTGTATATATAATGAATGCAGTATGTATTTGTGTAGTGTGTGTATATAGTGAATGTAGTGTGTGTGTGTGTATAATGCAGTGTGTATTTGTGTAGTGTGTGTGTGTGTGTATAATGCAGTGTGTATTTGTGTAGTGTGTGTGTGTGTATAATGCAGTGTGTATTTGTGTAGTGTGTGTGTGTATATAATGCAGTGTGTATTTGTGTAGTGTGTGTGTGTGTATATAATGCAGTGTGTATTTGTGTAGTGTGTGTGTGTGTGTGTATATAATGAATGCAGTGTGTATTTGTGTAGTGTGTGTGTGTGTATATAATGAATGCAGTGTGTATTTGTGTAGTGTGTGTATATAATGTAGTGTGTGTATTTGTGTAGTGTGTGTGTGTGTATATAGTGAATGCAGCGTGTATTTGTGTAGTGTGTCTATAATGAATGCAGCGTGTATATCTGTACTGTGTGTGTGTATATAATGAATGCAGCGTGTATTTGTGTGTTGTGTGTGTGTATATAATGAATGCAGAGTGTATTTGTGTAGTGTGTGTATATAATGAATGCATCTTTTGTAGTGAGGGGGCAGTGGGGACATCAAGGTGTGTTTTCATTCCTCTACTAAACCAGCCTGTGTTGGAAGTGTGTCTGGTGGCATTTACAGAAATAGAGGGGAAGTAACAATTCTTGGATGCTGGTGATGGGGGGTATAAAATCTAATGTGTCTTTAATGCTGCCTCATATTATATAGGTTTACAGGTATTTACATTTACCGTCATTACAAGCCCGGCGGTCCTGGGGGGGCGGGCAGCAAGCGTTTACTCACCTCCGTGCAGCTCCTCCAGCTTCCCAGTGTAAATCTCGCAAGACCCGCGGCCAGCTCTGACGTCAGAGCTGGCCGCGGGTCTCGCGAGATTTACACTGGGAAGCTGGAGGAGCTGCACGGAGGTGAGTAAACGCTTGCTGCCCGCCCCCCCAGGACCGCCGGGCTTGTAATGAGCCCGGCGGTCCTGGGAGGTATAATCGGAGCACCCACTCGAATATTTATTAGAGTATAACGCGCACCCCTAATTTTAAATTAAAAATCGGTACAAAATTTTGCGCGTTATACTCGAATAAATACGGTAATCCTGCTACAGTCAAGGTTTGGCTATTTTATCAACGTTTTTACAAGTTTGATTTCTGTTAACTACAATTCTAAGTGAACTGTTATTCTCCTGTTTAGTTTTATTTTTAAGTTCAGTTTATGTCCATTTTAAATAAATTACAACCTGTTACTAGATGACCCAGAGCACTGCACATGCACTCCTTAGCAAGTCATTCCAAACTATTAGAAGTTCAACAAACTCCCCTAGCACAAAGGTAGCTAATAGGTAGATCCTCAACTGTCCTACAACTCCCATAATGCTTTGCTAGCTGGGGATCTACAATTTGCCCATTCTTTAAACCCTGAAAGGTCTTTTTTTTTTCTTTTTTTAAGGAAAAATTCCTTCTCCCTCTTTCTGTCACTCGCACTTCCTCCCTTTAGTCAAACAGTCCAAACTAAATGCCTCTTTATGGAAAGCATTTGAGTGGACCAAAGAGAAGGAAGTCAGTGATGTGGCACTGGATTCCATATAAGTTTTTTTTTATTATATTTAGCTGTTTTTATTTCAGTAAAGGAGGTGGACATAAAGTTGCCAACTGTCCTGTTTTTGCCGGGACAGTCCCGGCAAGCTGAAGTCTGTCCCAGGCGATTTACTCTCCCGGGGACAGTCCCAGCAACTTGCTGGCCATGTGTTTTTACTATTTTCAGGACAGAGATGCTGTGGGCTATAGAGGTGCTGGGGGCCAGAGGGAGCACTGAAAGTCTCCCTTCCGATTTTCCAGCAGCTTCCCCAGCAAACAGGCGCCTGCTTTGCCTCGCGGATGCAGGCTCTGTCCCCATGTCCAAAGCTCCGCTTCTCTCCATCAAGCTCTGCCCCCACACTAAGCAAGAGACCTTGCTGCAGAAAATGGCTACTTCACCTCTCAGCAACAGCCTCCAGGGCCAGATAGGTTTGATATACACAGCTGTATGTATGTGTATGTGTGTCTGCTAGTGAGAAAACGTGTGTGTCAATGAGCTTGCCTGTAGTGAGCTTGTGACAACTTACCACCACCAGGGCACAGCACCCCTCACAAACACACACAAAGCACCCCAGCACATACACATAACCTTCACACACACACTGCACCCATCACACACACGCGCACACACACACACACACACACACACACAACACCCCTAAACAAAAACATGCACTGCAGTCTGTGTGACTGTGTTCAGCAGTGTGTATGTGTATGTGTATATGTGTGTGTGTGTGTGTGTGAGCCATAGCCAAAAAGTATACATGTAAAGGAAAGGCTTGCACTCACAGCCTTGAGGTATAAATGTTTTTCTTTATTCAAAGCTTATCCATAAAATCATCACACCAACGTTTCAGCCCTCGTCCGGGGCTTTCCTCAGGATGAACTGACAATACAAAACTAAATAACAGTGCCTAATTATATACCCATAAGAAGAGAGATTAACTCACCACAGGTGATTGTGTTCAGCATACCGGCGTCTCTCCGGATCTTGTGCACATGTGCAAACATGCAAAAACCGGAAGTAGTAAAGGCGTACGTGACCCTGTTACCATAGAAACATGCTAACGCCAGAGACTGCCATAATAATATAGAGATCGAAACAAAGTGTATAGAGAAAGTTAAAACAGTGCTCTAAATATAAATTGAAACATATTATACATATGTAACACCATGTAGTGAAAACTACCGTATATACTCGAATATAAGCCAAAGTTTTTCAGCACATTTTTTGTGCTGAAAAACCCCAATTCATCTTATACTCGAGTCAATGTCTGTATTATGGCAATTTACATTGCCATAATACAGACTGGGGGCTCTGGGGGGCTGGCAGCGAGCGCTTACCTCTCCTGCAGCTCCCTTCTCCTCCGCGCCGGTCCGTTCAGCACCTCTGTCAGCTCACAGTGTAAGTCTCGCGAGAGCCGCAGGGTCATAGTGTGGCTCTCGCGAGACTTGCAGTGTAAGCTGACAGGGGAGCTGACCGGACCGGCGCGGAGGAGAAGGGAGCTGACAGGAGCTGCAGGAGAGGTAAGCGCTCGCTGCCAGCCCCCCCCACTGAACTGCCAATGCCACTGGACCACCAGGGAGTGAGAGCCCCCCTCCCTGCCATGTATCAAGCAGGGAGGGGGGACGAAAAAAAAATAACAATAATAAAATAAAATATTAAAAATAATATTAAAAAAATTAATATAACAAAAAAATATTAAAATTTTAATAATTAAAAAAATAATAATAAAAATGCCCACGCCCCACCAAGGCTCTGCATTACACTCTGCATCACACACGCACACTGCACACACACACACACTGCACTCACACACACACACTGCATTCATTCTATACACACACACTGTAAATAAATATTCAATTAACATAATTTTTTTTAGGATCTAATTTTATTTAGAAATTTACCAGTAGCTGCTGCATTTCCCACCCTAGTCTTATACTCGAGTCAATAAGTTTTCCCAGTTTTTTAGGCTAAAATTAGGGGCCTCGGCTTATATTCGGGTCGGCTTATACTCGAGTATATACGGTATAATAAATCCACTTGTTTAAAATCATTGATACAGCAAGACCATTGAAGTAATATAAATGTAAATGATATGCACTCATATATAGAGTGCAATATTGCAGCATAATTACTGAATACAAGAAAGTATTCCCTATTTGTGATCTTCGTGTACAGAGTGATTGGAAAAGGCATTAGAGAAGGCAAAGAATGCTCATGCCAAAATAAAATCCACAGCATCATCCAGGTTAGTTTTCCCAATGACATACCATAACAGAGCCAATCAAGTTACTACTATTGTGAAGAAGAATTGGAACATGTTGTCCTTGGATATTACTTTACCTCCAGCTTTTAAGGAACCTCCCATGATTTAATGTGGATAAGTGCAAGATAATGCATCTCGGACGTAAAAACCCAAGGGTAGAGTACAAAATATTTGATAGAGTCCTAACCTCAACATCTGAGGAAAGGGATTTAGGGGTGATTATTTCTGATGACTTAAAGGTAGGCAGACAATGTAATAGAGCAGCAGGAAATGCTAGCAGAATGCTTGGTTGTATAGGGAGAGGTATTAGCAGTAGAAAGAGGGAAGTGCTCATGCCATTGTACAGAACACTGGTGAGACCCCACTTGGAGTACTGTACACAGTACTGGAGACCCTATCTTCAGAAGGATATTGATACCTTAGAGAGAGTTCAAAGAAGGGCTACTAAACTGGTTCATGGATTGCAGGATAAAACTTACCAGGAAAGGTTAAAGGATCTTAACATGTATAGCTTGGAGGAAAGACGAGACAGGGGGGATATGATAGAAACATTTAAATACATAAAGGGAATCAACACAGTAAAGGAGGAGACTATATTTAAAAGAAGAAAAACTACCACAACAAGAGGACATAGTCTTAAATTAGAGGGACAAAGGTTTAAAAATAATATCAGGAAGTATTACTTTACTGAGAGGGTAGTGGATGCATGGAATAGCCTTCCAGCTGAAGTGGTAGAGGTTAACACAGTAAAGGAGTTTAAGCATGCGTGGGATAGGCATAAGGCTATCCTAACTATAAGATAAGGCCAGGGACTAATGAAAGTATTTAGAAAACTGGGCAGACTAGATGGGCCAAATGGTTCTTATCTGCCGTCACATTCTATGTTTCTATTTGCTACCGTAGGAATAAAGACTTATGTGATTTGCTTGTAAAAACCGATCCAGTAAAGAGTTACCATCAGGAGCATTATGTACAAATAAGAGGCTGTGTTGGGTGTCTTGGCTGCGTGACGTGTGGCCATATGGTCCCGTCACGTACCTTCAATCATCCACATAATAACAAACGTTATAACATAAGGCACACTATTACCTGTAAGACCCCGTATGTTATTTACAAAATTTCTTGCCTATGTGGTTTAACCTACATTGGACGGACACCCCACTATGTGAACGTATCAGGGGACATAGGTGCAATATTAGGACTGCCGATAGAGATGGCCACTCTGATAAAGCAGTTGCCAAGGACTTTTTGGAGTTGAGTCATTCTCTGGCTACTCTTAAATTTGTCGCTATTGATCATATACCACAACCCCTTAGGGGTGGAGATCGCAGCAGATTGTTGTTGCAGAAAGAAACATACTGGATCCATGAACTGAATACTTTGTCGCCATATGGATTGAATGAGTTACTGTCCTATCATCCTTTTATATAACATCAAGCTTTATCAGATCATCAAAAAAAAATCTTTTTTCAAAAGTTTTTTGCATTTTTATTATTTTGTTATTCTTACAGTATAGTATTTTCGTATTAATTCATTAATATTCATTGATTTTTCACATGTTTATGATGAAGCCGCCTTAATCCAATAATGATTGGTTGGCAATATGACAATTATGTATATACTCTACATGTGGTAGTGAGTAGAGTTTGAAGATGGAAAGTGTTGGCCTGTATGAGGTCGTATTCTGCATAATTGATTTTGTTTTTGTATTATTGTTTTTCTGTTACTGTTTTACTTTAGAACAGCATAGTATCACTCTATACACTAAGATCACAAATAGGGAATACTTTGTTGTATTTAGTAATTATGCTGCAATATTGCACTCTATATATGAGTGCATATCATTTAGATTTATATTACTTCAGTGATCTTGCTGTATCAATGATTTTAGGTTTAATACTTTTTTATTGGGATAACTTCCTTTTTTTTTTTACAGTACAATGACATAAAAAAAAAAAAAACATTCATAAATATGCATATATCACTACATACATATACATTCGCCTACGTATATTAATGATACGATGTGGGTAGCTCCCTGTTGAGTGACCTACCCAGATGGTATCATCACATATCCTAACAAACATTTAACAATACCTGAATAGAGCAGGGAATAACAAGCATGGGTCAATTAACCAAGATGAGCTTCCATATTAGATACCACATTATTAGAGTAATAAATCTATTATCTATCGTTATTAAAGTATCCGGCACTTTTTTTTTTTTTTTTCATTTTGAGCCAGACTACTAAATGAAACTTTGTATAAGTACATTGCTTTGTAAGTACATTTTTTTTTTCAGCTGATATCAGTATAGTTAATATTAAACAATTTTTAATAGAAAGAGAGAGAGGGTCAAATCAACTAAAACAGTCTCTAATTTTAAGTATCAAATTATCTAGATGATGTATATACTTCCTGTTGTTGTTAGAATATGCAACTCCTCTTTCCATTTCTAGTTGGTGCAATAATTGTACTATAAACTGTCTGCTGTCAGGTATGTGGGTTTGTTTCCAAGTTCTTGCAATTAATATCTTTGTTGCAATAAAAGAGTGAATAATTAATATTAAATGAACTCTTGGGAGTCTATCACATTTAAGGTGTAATAAGCCTACTTGTGGGCATTTTTTGACTTTGATATTAAAAAACTCAAAAAAACTGTATGTTTGGTCCCACAAGTTAGAAATTAATGGGCAGGTCCACCATATGTGTAGCATATCGCCTTCATGCTTATGGCATCTCCAACATAAAGAAGAATTAGATATAGATATTTTAGCTAATCTTGTTGGTACTAAATACCACCTATGATAGACTTTAAAAAAAGTTTCTATTAGGTTTAAACAATGTATATGTTTTCTCAATATTTTCATAGGAGTGCACCAATCGTAATCAGTCAATACTATATTGAGATCTTTCTCCCATTGTTTTTTAGCAGTAGGAAGAATATCCGAATAAGTTTGTCTGATCAGATCTATAGCCATGGAGCAAATCGATTTTGTTGTTTGTTTCTCAAAAATCTTATATACCAAATTATTCAAGCCACTATCTCTTCTTAATAGAGATTCATTTATAAATCCTCTAACTCTTAGATAAGTAAAAATCTCTGTATCAGACAGATTTAGACTGGATTTAAGATCCTTAAACGGCAATAAGCTTCTATTTTGGAGAAGGTCTCTGACCCATATCTCCCGTTCTCCTCTCCACTTGGAGAGACTTATGTCAGGGATAATCCTTTCGATGACCCTTATGTTTGCTCCCTCGATTATCTTTGTGGATATCTTGAGTAATTTTTTGATTCGCTGCCATTCTCCGATCAAATTAGAAACGACCATAGAATTGGTCTGCATTAAATGTATATTATAATTAGTTTTATCATCCCAAATCATAAGTGATAGATCTTTCTCTTTTATCCTTGTTGATTCTATCTGATACCAGGGTTGTCTCCTTGAGTCAGAGCTGTAGAACTTATGTATATGTGAAATTATGTTAGCGCTGTATATATCTTTAATTAGTGGGAGGGCCATTCCTCCTTGATTAATTTTTTTTGTTAAAACTTGTGATTTTATTCTTGGTGATTTCCCTTTCCAAATAAAATTAGAAAAGGAATGTTGGAGCATATCCAACCATGGTTTTGGGACTTTCAATGGAATCATATTAAACAAATAGGTCCATTTGGGGATAACATAAGCTTTTATTGTGTTGACTCTTCCCCACCATGAAATTTCCAGAGGACGCCATTCCCTTAAAATTTTGTTGGTATTTTTAAGTAATTTTAGAAAATTACATTCTAATATGTTCTGAGGATTCGCCGTTACCATAATTCCCAAATATTGGAACTCTTTTTTTGTCCAGTGAAAATTATATTTTTCGTGGAGATATGCTAAGGTACACAAGTCTATATTAATTGTTAAAGCTGTGGTTTTATGGAGATTTATCTTATAATTAGATACATCCTCGTAGTTCTTAATCTCTTTCATTAAATTACCAAGAGATATCTTCGGATCTGTTATTGAAATTAATACATCATCTGCGTATAGGCATATCTTTGCTTCTACTTCATCAATTATCACACCTCTTATTCCCTTATTTTCTCTGATAGCAGTAGCTAACGGTTCAATTGAGAGAACGTATAACAGGGGAGACAATGGGCACCCCTGTCTCGTTCCATTGTTTATATCAAACCATTCAGAGCATATATCATATCCTATTATTCTCGCAGAAGGACCCTTGTATAGAGCCTTAATCGCATGTGCAATCCAGCCCTCAAAACCGAATGCACTTAGAACTCCGTTCATATATCCCCATCCGACCCTGTCGAAAGCCTTCTCTGCATCAATCGACAGGGTCAGAAGGGGCGTCTCCGTCAAATGAGCGTATTCAAACAAGTCGATGATTCTCCTAGAATTATCGCTCGCATGACGACCTCTGACAAACCCTATTTGATCTATATGTATCAAATCGGGAAGTATTAAATTGATTCTATTAGCCAGTATGGCAGCATATAATTTGATATCTATATTTATTAGAGAAATAGGCCTATAGTTTGTTATTTCTGTTGGTGATTTATTTGGCTTCAAGATAGGTTTTATGTTGGCTCTCAATAGTTCTTGAGTTATTTTACCAGATGAGGCAGCCTCATTAAACATTGCCGTCATATTAGGACTTATAGTTTTTTTAAATAATTTAAAGAATAAATTTGAAAATCCATCCGGACCCGGAGCTTTTGATAATTGTAGATTATTTATAGCTTCCTCTACTTCCATCTGGGATATTTTTTGATTTAATTTTTCTTTTTGAGCTAATGTAATTTTTGGAATTTTTATTTTATTTAAATATTTTTCTATTGCTTGTTCTGTAGATATATATTGAAGATTGTATAATTTTTCATAATATTTCCTAAATGAATCGCCTATATCTTCCGGAGACAGCAAAACTTTCCCACCATCAACAATTTTATAAATCTTATTGTCCATTTTGTTTTTTTTAAGACGATCTGTCAGTAATTTATCTATTTTATTACTTCGATAATAAAATTTAATTTTAAGTCTTTTCAAATTAAATTCTATTCTTTCAAGAATCTTTTGATTTATCATATTTTTATATTTTTTTATCTGAGTTATTGTATCTTGAGAAAAATTTTTATTATTTTGAGCTTGTAATTTGTATAATTGTAGATAAAGTTCAGATATTGGGGCCCCTCTGATTTTTTTTTCATAGCTGGCAAGCTTTATAAAATAACCTCTGGTGACTGCTTTATATGTACACCATACATTTTGATTAGATGTTGTTTCAGGAGTATTTTCCTTGAAAAACATTTCAGAAAGATTTTTTATATGTTCTATATTTTGTTTTTTTACTAATAAAGAATCATTAAGTTTCCATGGTGAAAATTCTTTTTTCCCGTTTTCTTTGATTTCTAGTATAAGGAGATCGTGATCTGACCATGTATTAATTTCAATTTTGATAGTTTTTGTTCGTTTTAAAAGATCCAGGTCTCCCCAGCACATATCTATCCTTGCTGAGGTTTTATGGGCCGTAGAAGTATGAGTGTAATTACGGTCACTGGGATGGAATATTCTCCATAAATCAAAGATATCATTTTTTTTTGCTAATTTACTTAGGGAGGCTGCTTGGTTTACCAGGTTTCCATCTATGTGTTGACCAGGTTTTGTTTGTTTATCTAATTTAGGGTCAGCCACACAGTTGAAATCACCCGCTATCAGGAGTATTCCTTTGCGGATTGTTTCTACTCTTCTCATTATTTTCATTAGATGTTTAACTGGGGCTTTATTTGGTAGGTATATGTTAAGTAAGGTATATTGAATCTCATTAATCTTTCCTATCCAAATAATTGATCTCCCTTCGATATCTGTTTCGGAATAGTCGCATGAATAATTAATCGAATTAGAAAACAATATTGCAACCCCCTTTTTTTTTTTAAATTGATCTGAAGCTTCAGCAATAATATTAAACTTTTTATAGTTCCAGTGATGATTATCTTTTTTTTTCCAGTGTGTTTCTTGGATAAAGGAGATTTGGGCTTTTTCTTTTAATAAGGTATTATATAAATAAGCTCTTTTGTTTGGGGAGTTAAGTCCCTGCACATTAATTGATATTAATTTTAACATTTTTAGTAGTTGGTTTCCATAACGAACACCTTAGTTTAGCAATTCCCATTAACCATTCCCTTTTCAACCAGGTATATATACAACAACATTTAAAAACAAACAACAAATCATTCAAGATGCTAAAAAGCATCCAAGCTGCGTAGGTGCTGGCGATTTTGCAGCACCTCCGTATTGGAATACAACTAGATTCCAACATCAAAGTATCATATAGATACCCACAGGGAGGGAGCCTTTGTTGGAGACAGGAGGGGATAATATGTCACAAAAAGGAAAAATTGACAAATAGTTAAATTGTTCCCTGGTGTTACCACCTTGCCTTTTTTTCTACTTCAAAACAATTATAATTTTAGACTTCTAGTGCGTACTTCCTGTGCTATATTACTTTAGCGTAGCCTCATTTCTAATACTATATTTCTTTAACTTACAGTGTATGATTTGTCTTATTATATCACCTTAGATTAGAGTGCGTAATTTCATATGTTATGTTTCATTAACTTACTATACATAATTTCCAATGTTTTCTATCATTAATTTACAGTGCCTAATTTCTAATAATAAATTGCAATAATTAACATTTGTGATCTCTTACATTAATTCATTAACCTTAATTAACAGTGTTTAATTTATCGTGATATATTGCTTTAACTTCCATTGTGTAGATAACCGTACTACTTTCCATGAATTAAAAGTGCATAGTTTCTCGTTATATTTTGCGCTAGCTTACATTACTTAATTACCAGTGCATATTTTCCTTGTGTTATATTATATTAAATCTTATACTGTAATAATACATTATGGTATATATTTTCTATTTGAAATTCTGCCATAATATTTTCAAACAAATTGTGATTCAAGTGTTTAGTGTTTGGTGGAGAATTACGGTAAGTCTAATCTTATAGTCCTGTAAATAGCCTATAATGTATGGATACTTTAGGTATTTTTCAACGTCTTCTTTTTTTTTTTTTTTCTTTAATATCCTTCCAGGACTATGATGTTAATATGCTATTAATATGATTTTAGCGTTTGATACTCATGATGGAGTAGTAGGCAATTTGTAGTGAATGTCTGATGTTTTAATTTTCCAGTCCGTTCTTTTTTTTTTTTTTTCTTTTTTTTTTTCTTTTTTCTTTTTTCTTCCCCTCTTGCTGTTTTTCTATTTTCTTTTTTTTTTTTTTCATCCTTCCTCTCACATCCTCTTTCCTTCCTTTTCTTTGTCTTCTTTATTTCTTTTTTCCTTCTTCCTATCATTCCAATCTTTCGTTTTTAGTTTTCTATTAGTTGTAATAGCCACTCATTGGCTTTCTCATATGTTGTAAATGAGAACCATTCATTCTGGTGATATATTTGGAGAGAAGAAGGATGTCGCCACCTAAACCTCAGATTGTGTTTTATTAACGTTTGAAATATTGGTGAGAATTTTCGTCTTTTGGCTCTTGTATAATAAGAGATATCTGGAATAGCAAATATCTCTTTAAATTTTCCTTCTGTGGATCTATTATTTTTTAAGGCCAACAGAATTTGGTTTCTAGTATCATATGAATGAAACGCCACTATTACATCTCTTGGAAAGTCGTTTTTGATATTTGTAGGTTTAAAAATTCTGTGGCATCGATCCATTGTTAATTCATGGGGATCTGTTGATATCTTGAGAGAAATGAATAATTCTTTAAGGAAATCCTTTAATTTTTCATTTGTTATACTTTCTGGAATATTTCTAAATTTTAAATTTGTTCTTCGAGTCCGATCTTCCAAGTCTGCCAATTTGACTTCCAGTTGTTCCAATTTGCGCTCCATTTCTTTATGAGAATCTTTAAAGGATTGGATCTGAAATTCTGTATGATCCTGTTTTTCTTCTATTGTTTGTATTCTAGTTAGTACTTTAGAAATATCATTTTTAAGGTCGATAGAATTATCCTGGATCTCTTTTTTTATCTCTTTTGAGGTGTTATCCAACAGTGATTTTATGATTTCTATAGAGATAATCGGTGGTTCTATAGCTGGCAGGATCATCTCATTGAAGGAGTCTGGAGAAGGTTCTTCGTTGGTATCTTGAATTTTTTGAGGAGAAAAAAATGTGGAAAGTCTCTTTTCTTGTTTTAAAGATTTCTTTTCAGTTTTTGATGAAACTTTAGGTTCCTGCGATCGTTTAGAAGCCATTTTAGGAGGAAACTAAGGTGGGTATGGCTTTAAATTCAGACTTAATATCCGAGGTTTTTTTTTTTTTTTTTTGGAGTGGAGTTTACCGTTCTGGACTCGTCTTTGTATAGACTTCTCCTTTATTTTCTTTATTTTCTTGCTTTTATATTGTTTCTCCGATTATTTTTAACAATTTTTAGCAATTTAGCCAATTTTTAGCAATTTTTAACAATTTAGGCGATATGTCCATTAACTGTTTTTCGTCTTGGTCTCTTGCTCCTTTTTTTTTTTTTTTTATGAAAGGAGTTGTTTTAGAGCTATCGGAATTGTATGGGGATAAGTCCTTTGTTTAAATATTGGGGTGTGGGGTGTATATGGAGTATATATTTTTCACTTAATTTCGCCCCTTGTTCTTACCCCTTCTTACCCCTTTGCTTTATCTTTTTCCCACTTTTTCCCTTTTCATCCTCTTTCTCGTCTCCCTTTTTCTCTCTTTTCCCCTCTTTCTTTCTTTGCCCTCTTTTTCAGGCAAGTATATATTATATATATTTTTTTTCCCCCAAAGAAATACCTCTATGTGATACACTTGCCCTTTTAGTTCCACCTTCTCCTTCGATGCCTTCCTTCAAATGACCACGGGACAATAAACAGCGCTGAACCGAATCAGTACAGGTACGCTGGGAGCCTCATCCCTCGATCCGCATAACGGCGGCAAACAGAAATCTCCTTCGTGCAGGGCAGCCCCCCCCAACTCAGCCCCCGACAGGCAAGACAAAGCAGGAGGTAGGTAGGGTTATTTAACGATTATTAAAGCCGTCCTTCCACTGGGGATTAAGCGGTTTAAGCAGTGTGCTCGGCATGTACCATAATATCGTGCTTGGCGTGGTTTGGCGTGGTTTCATGAGGCTGCTACCAAGCATCGATCATCTCCAACGGCTCCCTCCCCCTTGCGGTCCGTACACCTTACGGTCTACGTCATCACGTCCTCGTATCAATGATTTTAAACGTGTGGATTTATTATTGTTTTCACTACGTGGTGTTACATATGTATAATGTTTAACCCCTTAAGGACACATGACATGTGTGACATGTCATGATTCCCTTTAATTCCAGAAGTTTGGTCCTTAAGGGGTTAAATTTATATTTAGAGCACTGTGTTTTAACTTTCTCTATACACTTTGTTTCAATCTCTTTATTATTACGGCAGTCTCTGGCATTAGCATGTTTCTATGGTAACAGGGTCACGTACACCTTTACTACTTCCGGTTTTCGGATGTTTGCACATGCGCACAAGATCCGGAGAGACGCCGGTATGCTGAACACAATCACCTGTGGTGAGTTAATCTCTCTTCTTATGGGTATATAAATAGGCACTGTTATTTAGTTTTGTATTGTCAGTTCATCCTGAGTAAAGCCCCGGACGAGGGCTGAAACGTTGGTGTGATGATTTTATGGATATGCTTTGAATAAAGAAAAACTTTTATACCTCAAGTCCGTGAGTGCAAGCCTTTCCTTTATGTGTGTGTGTGTGTGTATGTATATATATATATATATATATATATTAGCCTGTGTCTGTGTATGTATTCAGAAGTCTGTGTGTATTCTGTGTAATGTATATGCACTCTGTATGTCTGTGTGTGTATTCAGCAGCCTGCCTGTGCGTGTGTGTATATAATATATATGCCTGTGTGTGTGCGTGTACTCGGCAGTCTGTGTGTGCGTGTATGTATTGCATTTATTGGAGGTACCAATAAATATAAACTTCATTTTATCGATAATACAGGTTTTTTTGCATAATATCCTGGTACAGTCAGTGCTCCCTGTATAGTGATGCTCTCTGTATAATACAGGTCATGGTGTGTATAATATCCCGGGACAGTCAGTGCTCCCTGTATAGTGATGCTCTCTGTATAATACAGGTCCTGGTGTGTATAATATCCCGGGACAGTCAGTGCTCCCTGTATAGTCCTGCTCTCTGTATAATACAGGTCTATGACTGACTGTATAATATCTCAGAATAGTCAGTGCAGCTCTCTGTTTCGTACAGGTCTGTGTGTATAATATCCCGGGACAGTCAGTGCTCCTTGTATAGTGATGCTCTCTGTATAATACAGGTCCTGGTGTGTATAATATCCCGGGACAGTCAGTGCTCCCTGTATAGTCCTGCTCTCTGTATAATACAGGTCTATGACTGACTGTATAATATCTCAGAATAGTCCGTGCAGCTCTCTGTTTAGTACAGGTCTGTGTGTATAATATCCCGGGACAGTCAGTGCTCCCTGTAAAGTGAGAAAGGGCTGTGGCTCGCAACTTTGCTGTTTGAATTTTGTCCTCAAATAAACTGCAGTAGCACCTGGGTGTGCAGACTTATAGTGGATGCGCAGGACTCTTTGTATAAACAGGTCTGTATGTAGAATAAGCTGGGACAGTCAGTGCTCCCTGTATAGTGCTGCTCTTTGTATAATACCAGCAGACTATAGGAACTAGAAGAAGCAGTAGAGTGGTGACTGAAGCCTTAATCTGAGACATTCAACATGTTGAATTGGTGGCATAAAAAGGGGATAATGGAATATGTGCATATGTTCTCCTTTTGCTTCCATTTCTCTCTTTAATTATATTCTGTACATTCTCCTTCTATATCTTTAATTTCCTATTTTCAGCTAGGTTTTTTTTATTTTGTGTTTTTTTAACGATATTCACTCCCCAATATAATTATTTTTGTGAACTAATGTATGTTCTATGGTGTAGACACAACTCTCTGACTCAAGCACATCTGCACAAGGTCTTTCTATATTTGTACTAACAGTGTCACCACTGATACCCAACTCACCTAAAAGTGATAAAGTGTACCTGCCTGATATAGATGCCGTGCTGTGCATGTATCTATCGCAAACCATGGATACATGGTACTGTTGGTGGGAACTTGGTGTTATAAAGGTCTACTCAATAAAGAGAGAATCACAGGGAATTGTGATGGGATTTTCAAACTTTAGTTCGAAATAGTGCAGCTGAAAGGGAGAATTTTTCCAACTCTGCTACTTTGACTTTAAGTTTAAAATTCCCATCTCAATTCCCTGCAATTCTCTTTTTATTGAGTAGACCCTGTAGTCTAAAAAGTAGGTGGAGATTAATTATGTGGGTTGGACATAGTGGGCAGAGCTTTGCGGCAGTGGTTGTGGTATATTTTCAAGGTAGTAACTGATAGCTGTGCTGCAAAGTGTCCCTGGAAAAATGTTTTAAATGTTGGCAACTACACAATAGGGAACTATATATAATAAACATCAATTGCAAAGGAGTGTGGTAATCCTTTAAAGAGTCACTCCAGGCACCAAAACAATTAATTTGAATTAAGTTGTTATGGTGACAAGATGCCCCCATGTGCTCCTACCTTCATAGCTTCTCAAACCCAAAAGATGCATCAGTGGTGATCTCCACTCCCCATCCAGGCAGCATCCAACTTCTAAAGTTTTGGGAAGAGCCCAGTGCCGCTGACAGCGGCGCTGCTGATTGGCTAAGAGCAGTAAGCTGATGCTCTAAGCCAATCTGTAACTCCCCATTCACAAAACTGTCTTGGAAAAGGTACGTTTCCACACTTCCTGAAACTAAAATTTCAGAAGTTGGATAGCGACTGGGGGGAGTGGAGACCGGCACTGGAAGCAACTTTAGATGAAGTTTTTCTGGTGCCATAAGCATCCTAAACTGTACCTTTAAGGCATATTAGGGCAATGGAGTAAATCATAATGTGGTTGTAGCTTTACCTATTCACAATGCAACATTGTTTTAGTCATTGAGTAATGGCACAGTGGCCAAACAAAGCATATCACAAACTCTCAATATCAAAAGTAGAGAATTCTTGATCTTCTCAGTAAAGGATGTCATTAAAGATCATTGAAGGTACGTTGAGTTAAATCAAGTCTTGCATCTCTTTATACTAATAATAGTATAAATAATAATATGTTTCTGAAATAAATGGTTGACAAACCTTATGGAAATATAGTAGAATGTTTTAAATATATATATATATATATATAGCAGAAGTTATTAGAGAGGTAAATGTAAAATGTAATCTTTCTTTTTAAAGGGTTTTGCCAAGCACCATGACCACATGTGATTCAAATTGGTTTTGGTGCTTGGAGTCAGTATGTGCAGCACATACTGAGATCTTGCCCTTCATCATTAAGGGACACAATAGGCACCCAGACCACTTCAGCTCATTGAAGTGGTCTAAATGCAATGTCCCTGTCTCACTTAGTCCTGCAATGTTAATTATTGCAGTTTATGAGTAACTGCAATAATTACATTACAGGACTAAGATTGGCTCTCGTGGCTGTCAATCAAAGTCACTAGAGGCACTTCCTGCTTGCTTAGGCGACTTTTGGTGACTGTCTGACTTTTAAGCAACTCTCCCTCTGCATGAGAACATTGAGCTTCAAAGAAAACCCAATAGCAGTGGTTCCCAAACTGTTTCCCTCGCTCTCCCTGCCAGCTCTGCAGGATCTCCCTCCCCGGCCCGCTAGCACTGAAATGCTGCAGCTGGCAGGGGAGGGAGGGAGAGAGAGAGAACTCGGGGGAACTCTAATCTGCAGCCCTGCCGGGTTCTCCTCTTGCGTGCTCGTAGCGTTGCGGTTACCACGGCAATGCTCTGAATCTCGCAAATGTGAACTCTAGCCTCAGTAGCTGCTAGTGTTCACTCTCACCACTGGGACCATCAGGGCTTCTCCACTGTCCCCCCTCCCAAGTAAAGGTAAGAAGGGAGGGGGGGGATATGAAAATACACACATCCTTGCATGCATTCGTGAATTGACACACTCCTAAACATATTTGCCAGTTAAATTGCTCTAGCTCTCCTACGCCATTCTACTTAGTTTAGTCGACATTGAGCAGCGAGTAACCAATGAGACGTTAGTATTTGTTGTTAAAGGGAAACTCCAGTGCCAGAAAAACGATCCGTTTTTCTGGCACTGGAGGGTCCCTCTCCCTCCCACCCACCAATCCCCGGTTACTGAAGGGGTAAAAACCCCTTCAGTCACTTACCTGGGACAGCGGCGATGTCCCTCGCCGCTGTCTCCGCCTCCGCGATGCTCCTCCTAGTGATTACGTCGGCCGGTGGGCGAGACTAATCTCGCTCACCGGCCGAGGAGACCTAATGCGCATGCGCGGAAATGCCGCGCATGCGCATTACGTCTCCCCATAGGAAAGCATTGAAAAATCATTTCAATGCTTTCCTATGGGGTTTTGAGCGACGCTGGAGGTCCTCACACAGCGTGAGGACGTCCAGCGACGCTCTAGCACAGGAAACCTGTGCTAGAAACAAGGAAGTGACCTCTAGTGGCTGTCTAATAGACAGCCACTAGAGGTGGAGTTAACCCTGCAATGTAAATATTGCAGTTTATGAAAAACTGCAATAATTACAGTTGCAGGGTTAAGGGTAGTGGGAGTTGGCACCCAGACCACTCCAATGAGCAGAAGTGGTCTGGGTGTCTGGAGTGTCCCTTTAATGGGGAGTACGATTTTTAGCTTTAAATTGATAAAGAAAAAATAGCGCTGTTTAAATTTATTAACATAAGTTGTTGAATGCTTATAGTTCTAAAAACATTGTAAAATATGGTCGAAAATCAGAAACTGGGTTTTTGGTTTCACAAAACTTAGCATTTCATCTTATTTTCATTTTTACTAATGTTTCTTTGCAAATACATTATTGAATCTATGCATGAGTCGTCTGTAATATTCTCATGGAATAATTGGAGCAGGATCCTGTTTACTCTACTAGATATCCTGTTCTGAAACCTGGTTTGACTTCTCAAATTGACTGCTTGCATCCAGTCATGTGGCTTCTGTTAATTTGTTCATACACTGGAACCTGCTTAAGAGAACATCTTGCTCTGAATGTTATTGAGGAATCTGCTGTTGGGCAATGTGAGTTTAAATCCGTCTGAAAAATAACCAAGTTGGGGAAAATATTTTCTTAAGCACTTTAGCACTTTTTTTTTTTTTTTTTTTAACGTCTTCAAAATAAATGTTTTGGCAATTTTAAGCTTGCACAAATACTGACACTCATATTCCAAAGTATATTTTGTTTAACATTGAATAATTATTGATATTTTCAGTTTTATTGTTTTCACATTCTATTTGCTAAACCGGTTACTGAAATAACTTTGTACTAGGGATCGACCGATATTCGTTATTTTCGGCAGTATCGGTATCGGCCAATATAGATTCCGAAATTGCCGATAATACCTCCTGGGACAGCCGGGCTCATTACAAGCCCGGCCGTCCTATGGGGGGGGGGCTCGCAGAAGCTCTTACTTACCTTCCCAGCAGCTCCTTTCAGCTCCCCTGTGTAAATCTCACGAGTCCCGCGGCCGTCAGAGCGTGATTTACACAGGGGAGCAGAAGGGAGCTGCTGGGAAGGTAAGTAAGAGTTTCCCCCTCCTCCCCATTGCTCAGTACATTCCACCTTACCACCAGGGAATGTTATATCCACCCCCCCAACCCCCCCCCCCTTCCTGGCCAGGTAACAAGCAGGGAAGGGGGACAAAAAAATGTAAATAAAACATAAATATTAAAAATAAAATTAAAATAATGTTACACAAATTACATCCCTTCATAAACAAACACACACTCTGCATTATACACAGACTACACAAACACACACTCTCTGCATTATATCCATACACTACACAAACACACACACTGCACTCATATACACAGGCAACACAAACACACTGCATTCAATATACACACACAGCATTTACTTTACGCACACTACACACACACAGCATTCACTTTACGCACACTACACACACACAGCATTCACTTTACGCACACTACACACACACTGCATTCACTATACACACACAGCTCCCCTGTTTAAACACACTGCATCCACTACATGTGCCATGTATATTTTGTGCATTTACCTTAAGAAATAGTTTGTTTGTTTTTCAAAATGGTAAATGTACAGACTATCGGCACATTATCGGTATCGGCTCTAAAAAAGTCAATATCAGTCGATCCCTACTTTGTACTTACTATCTCTATTTTTATAAAGCACGTGTTGTCGGTTTCCTATCCTCAAGTATTTCCAAGTTCTTGTTGCGACTATTTTAAAGAGGAGGGCATGAAGCAATAATTCCAAGATGACTTTTGCAGGGAACCTGAGAGTTAATCCAGAACCTGATTACCTGTAGTATGAGATACACAATTAAAGACATAGTCCATCCTGAAGCTGATTTATTCCTTTACAATACATTATAATAATAGGCTTTGCATCTTCTGCAGTGAGCACAGATCAGGAAATGACTCAACCAATCATTATACATCTTTTAATTATGATGGTAGTGCTGAGTGCATCTCATAAGCAGGAATTTTTGTAAGTTGTAGTTTTTTTTTTTTTTTAGCCTTTCTAATGTAATCTGAATCTAGCAGGCCATATGTATATCAAAAAGATTTGTAGGCTGTATATGCCAGGAATTCAGTAAATTTACCTCCCACATTTACAATGCTAAACATATCAAGACTGACTTGACTGCACCCAACACTATTTTTCTACTTCTGAACTGTGTGAACTGTCTTCACCAACCACAACACGAATGCATCATGAGACTTGCTGTCAGGGCAGTATGATCATGCAGAGCGGACTGCTGACGGATTCTGTGCATGGTGTGTCCTGAGTAAAGCCTGTGGTATAAATACAACTATCTTTTACTATATGTACCACTTTATGCCACTTTATGTGCTGTTTTGTGCCACTTTATCTTTATATTTGCCACTTTATATTATGCCACTTTATGTGCTGTTTTGTGCCACTTTACCTCTATATTTGCGCTGTCCTTTTTTGTTCCCGACATGCGCGCAAATGTTTTGGAGTGTCTGTACACTTTAAAGTCCGTGCGCATGCGCGGACGGTACTTCAGTTTTTCGCGCATGCGCGAAGGCAGTTTTGGAATACTTTGATACTCTAAGTCCGTGCGCATGCGCGGACGTCACTCCTAATCCGCGCGAACAATGCGAGACATGCGCAATTGCGAGATGATCTCCATACTTTAAGTCCGTGCGCATGCGCGGTCGTCAATTTTGCGCGCATGCGCGAATGCCATCTTGGGAGTATCTCTACACTCCAAGTCCGCGCGCATGCGCGGACGTCACTTCTAGCCGGCGCACATGCGCGAATGACGGACAGATCTAACGGCGATCAGTAACAGCTGATAGGAATCACGGGAGGTATTTAAATGGAGAAAGGGGGGGTGTTTCAAATTGATGCATTTTATCCAGCCCTTGAGAAAGGCGGTCAGTCCGCCGAAACATGCGTCGGGCTTCCTTACCCGATGTAATCTTTAACTTTGATTTTGATTTTACTCTACCAATAGTGGACTCTTCAGTTTATTACAGCCTTTTTGGGGTGATTTGAGGTGATTGGGTTTGGCATATATTGTTGGGGTAGTTGAGCCTATGATACAGAGCTATTATTAGGTTGCTTTATTCAGCCCCTGTGTATTTGAATTTATCCCTAATCTATATTTTCCTCTTCTACTACATGATCTCCTCTATCCTTTCGATTTCTATTATGTGCTAGCTATTTTGCACTCCCTGACCCCATACAAGGTCTTGTCTGTATTGTAATCGTCACTTTTAAGCATCTACTTGTTTAAACTGCTACATCTAATAGTGATCTGTTATTACAATTATCACATTTAGCATTAACTCTATATAAGTCTTAAGCGATTGATACATACTATCCCCTTACCCCCTCTTTCTCCCCCCCCCCCCCCCTTTTTTTTAACTTAAATTTTGGGCTGGTCATTTTGCAATCCTTGGCCTTCTGTGAGGTCTAGTCTATATTTGCAACCATCACTCTTAGCATTTAACTTAATTTAAGTTTAGATTGCCACATTCAATAGTGGTCTATACTATTTTTACCACTTCTGGCATCAACTTCGCCTAAGTCTATATTGCTACATTTATTAGTGACTGATACACCTTGCAGTTAACCCCTTAAGTGTGACATGTCATGATTCCCTTTTATTCCAGAAGTTTGGTCCTTAAGGGGTTAATAGGCCAGACCTTTTTGATGAGTCCCAAGGCTATTTGGTTTTTTTATACTGTTATTCTTAATAAAATTTATTTATTTTCTATAGACGTTCATTTTGGGGTGGTTTGAAGGAGAACGACCCGTCTTGTTACGAGGTGGTTTCTCCTTCATTCCTTATTCTTTGTATATTTTGTGCTTTATGCAGGGTTATGCCCTTGTTGCCACCCCTATAACCCATTTCTCTCTGTACCTCCTGCTAGTTTTCTAGCTAGGGAGTACTATTATCTCCTGAGTAATGCTGCCTGGCATGCATTCATACATTTTGTTGGCAGACAGCCGACTTCATAGACTGGCTCTGCCCCACTGAGCATAATGCAAAGGTAGGTAGTGGTATTATATTATTTTTTTGTAAATCTGTTTTTATTGAAGATTTGACAGTAGAAACAAGATACAGTAGAGTATATCAGGTGGGACACGCAGGTCCCCAGCATAACAAGTTTATGAGCATTACGTTTGTGTGACGTGTTCTCGTGGTGTTCCCATGGGAGGCTTGTGTATCTCTGATTGTTTGAGCCTGAGGCCACTGCATGTAGGTTCCCATGTGATCTCTATTCACTTCCGCATGTGTTATGCAGTTTATTTCCTTTCACTGGGCTTACCGTATATACTCGTGTATAAGTCGATCTCATGTATAAGTCGAGGGCAGTTTTGTGACCAACAATTGTGAAATATGCTATGCCTCGTGGATAAGTCGAGGGTAAAACTTGGGGCTATGAAATTGTGATTTTTAGAACTATATACACACTCATACAAACACACTCTGCATTATACACACACACACTCATACAAACAATCTGCATTCTACACACACACTTATACAAACACACACACACTCTGCATTATATACGCACACACTGTGTGTATATAATGCAGTGTGTGTGTGTTTGTATGAGTGTGTGTAGAATGCAGATTGTTTGTATGCGTGTGTGTGTGTGTGTGTGTGTAGAATGCAGATTGTTTGTATGAGTGTGTGTGTGTATATAATGCAGAGTGTGTGTTTGTATGAGTGTGTGTGTATAATGCAGAGTGTGTGTTTGTATGAGTGTGTGTAGAATGCAGATTGTTTGTATGAGTGTGTGTGTGTGTGTAGAATGCAGAGTGTGTGTGTGTGTGTGTGTGTGTGTGTGTGTACTGGGTGGGAGGAGGGCATTTTTATTATAATTTTTTATTTTAATATTTTGTTTTTTATTTTAATATTTTTTTATTGTATTTTTTTTGATATTTGATTTAATTTTCGTCCCTCCTCCCTGCTTGTTAGCTTGCCAGGGAGGGGGGCTCTCACTCCCTGGTGGTCCAGTGTATGGGCTGTGTAGGAGGGGGGGCTGACAGTGAGCGGTTACTTACCTTCCTGCAGCTCCTGTCAGCTCCCTTCTCCTCCGTGCAGCTCCCACTGTAAGTCTCGCGAGAGCCGCGGTGACCCCGCGTCTCTCGCGAGACTTACAGTGGGAGCTGACAGAGGAGCTGCACGGAGGAGAAGGGAGCTGACAGGAGCTGCAGGAAGGTAAGTTAATGCTCTCTGCCAGCCCCCCAACAGGACCGCCGGGCTTGTAATGAGCCCGGCGGTCCTTGTCTGTATTATGGCAATGTAAGTTGCCATAATACAGACATTAACTCGAGTATAAGTCGAGTGAGGGTTTTTCAGCACAAAAAATGTGCTGAAAAACTCGACTTATACTCGAGTATATACGGTAGTTCACGCAGTAGCCTATGTTTTGGGCCTAAGGTTTCCCCGTGTATGTTTTGAGCTGCGTCAACCTCGGTATGGTATTATATTATTGATTAACCTATACCTACATTGTATTGTGTCCTAAATTAAGGGAAAGTATTAAATACTCTATACTTTGATATTCTCTACAAATTATACCCTTTTTAAATACGATCGTCCGCTATAGCATAGAGCTGTGCAATCCTGAAGGATTTTTGGTGCCCGATATAGCCTGGTAAGCATCAAACCATTCAAAACAAACACAATGGTGTGGCACTCTTGGAAGCCTGGGAACTGGGGCACTTCCTGGTACTCTATGGTGGAGGCCCACAACCTCCAAGTAATAGTATCCAATAGAGAATCCACAGGTTCAACAGATAGTGTATGTTGTGCAGTTTATTGAAGAAAGAAACAAAAAAAAAATATGCAACATTTCTGCCCAATTGCCTTAATCATGTACATTATTAAGACCTTACTTGAATAAACTGCACAATGTATTCTACCTGTTAAACCTGTGGATTATTTATTGAATACCATCAAACCATTCCTAAATGGGTTGACAGCTGGGATGGTTTCAATGGTACTCCTGTGACATAATTACGAAAACGCTCTGTAGTTGCTATGGTGCTTAGAGTATCCCTTTTAAATTTGTGAGACCTATGTATCCATAATAAGTAGAATATTATGTATAAATGCCATAATCTGTTCAGAAAATTGTAGTCAACTGGTTACTGATCATTAATGACCATTTTTGTATTCATTGAAGCAATACGTGGGTGCAATCATTGAGACTTACGGATGTGTTCTTATTCCACATTCAGAAGCAATCTGAGATTGTGACAAGCATGCTGAAGGCACAGTTATCAAAAGACAATTATAACATATTGGGTGAAAGTATCCGCTGTTCTTATTAGAACATTAAATTGGTTCATTAAAGGCTAATTATACACACAATGGTAGCGACTGCCAGTGGGAAAGATGAAATCACATAGTGCTTTTTAACAAGTTCCTCTATTATTGTCTATCTTATGGCTTGGTCTTCCTGAACTCTGTTTATGGGTGGCAGAATTTGTGAGGCCCACAGGAAACTTTCGGGACAGATTGCTATACTTATTGGCTGTAATTTATATCCTTCGAGAGTCACTTGGTTCATTACGAATTGAAAAATAGTTTTAACTCCAAACAATGAAAATATTTTTTTTTATTATTTTTTTTTTATTATTATTTTTTGTTTTGCAGAAAAGTTTGACAGATATGTCTGCAGTGCCATAATAGCAGTAGTAGGCATTCATTCATTGATAGAACAAAAGATGAAGTTGTACATTTTGCTAAAATAACATATTAATACGAATTATGTCGTTAGGTGATTAAAACAGAATAAAATTACAAACGGTTTTATACAAGAAAAACACTATTTAACAGACAAGTGCCAAATTAGTGAAGGTGTGCAGCGCTGAAAAGTAGATTTACTTACTCCCAAATTGTTGGGGATATAGTAGTGTGTAAATGGCTGTATTAAAAAAAAAAGGGGAAAAGTATATAGTGCAACACTGTTGAATTAAAGTGGAAATATATATTCCAAATGGAAGCACTCACGTGGTCTAGAGCCTATTATGGATTGGCTCTAATCACTTGCGCCGTTGTGCACTTAAGGTGGCACACACCTTCTAGGTCCACGTGTAAGATGTTCCTCAGAAGCATGTAAAACAAAGAGGTAGGGGGGGGAGACAGGGAGAATTGCCCTGGTGCAGAAATCCTTAATCAGGTAAGGTATAGTGCAAACATATATAGATGGCTTCTCACCTTAAAAAGAGCCTATCACTTGGCTCTAAGTGTGTAAGTAGATGAGTCCAGTTCTAGGGTGACTCTACCCTTCTTTGAGCAGGATAAATGGTCCACCAACGTGTAGATTCAATAAAATTTATATTTATTCCATTAGTATAAAACTTTTATAAAATAAGTTGCAATACATACACAGTGGTGGTAAGTCCAAAGTCCAAAACGCGTTTCGCCGATTCTGTTCGGCTTTTTCAATTGGTAATGTGCTTCCTGCTCTCTCATACATATATATCCCTGTCTGAACACTGATTGGTTGCAGGAGATCGTGATACGGCCAATCACGAGTGCTCCTGTTGAAGATGGGTGTGTAGCTTCAATATGCCAATAATCTATCCCGTATGCGTGACGTCATCACGCACGCACACGCGTGCGCGTGTCGTCACTTCCGGGAACCTGAAAAGTGTGTATACACCTCTATAGTCTTATTGATCCGATCCCACTGGATCCAGAAAACGGATATTTCTTCATATATTGCCTCCATAGTCCATAATACTTTGTTATCTTGCATCAATATGGCGGATGGTTATGGCATTAGTGTCTTTATTCGTTCAATCATCGTTATGTTGATGTCCATGTCTCCATTTTGGTTATGGGCAAAGTCCTGGCATCACTTAATCCTTATAGTGAGTAGTTCCTAAAGCCATATGCTCATTATCAGAGCAAACAAACGGATATAACAACATATAAAATAATTAGTATAGACATTATTCTATTAGTGAACTCCTATAAAAACATATATCAATAGCATAAAAATGGTGATGTGCAAAAATAAGCAATTGAGGACATAATTAATGTTCATAGGCTCTTATACAAGCCAGACCATACCAATATAAGTGTTAATACACCCATTATTAGAATCCAAATAGATCTAGACCCAAGATGATTGAATGAGCCACTGATAAAAAATAGAAAATTATTAATAATTTTCTATTTTTATCAGTGGCTCATTCAATCATCTTGGGTCTAGATCTATTTGGATTCTAATAATGGGTGTATTAACACTTATATTGGTATGGTCTGGCTTGTATAAGAGTCTATGAACATTAATTATGTCCTCAATTGCTTATTTTTGCACATCACCATTTTTATGCTATTGATATATGTTTTTATAGGAGTTCACTAATAGAATAATGTCTATACTAATTATTTTATATGTTGTTATATCCGTTTGTTTGCTCTGATAATGAGCATATGGCTTTAGGAACTACTCACTATAAGGATTAAGTGATGCCAGGACTTTGCCCATAACCAAAATGGAGACATGGACATCAACATAACGATGATTGAACGAATAAAGACACTAATGCCATAACCATCCGCCATATTGATGCAAGATAACGAAGTATTATGGACTATGGAGGCAATATATGAAGAAATATCCGTTTTCTGGATCCAGTGGGATCGGATCAATAAGACTATAGAGGTGTATACACACTTTTCAGGTTCCCGGAAGTGACGACACGCGCACGCGTGTGCGTGCGTGATGACGTCACGCATACGGGATAGATTATTGGCATATTGAAGCTACACACCCATCTTCAACAGGAGCACTCGTGATTGGCCGTATCACGATCTCCTGCAACCAATCAGTGTTCAGACAGGGATATATATGTATGAGAGAGCAGGAAGCACATTACCAATTGAAAAAGCCGAACAGAATCGGCGAAACGCGTTTTGGACTTTGGACTTACCACCACTGTGTATGTATTGCAACTTATTTTATAAAAGTTTTATACTAATGGAATAAATATAAATTTTATTGAATCTACACGTTGGTGGACCATTTATCCTGCTCAAAGAAGGGTAGAGTCACCCTAGAACTGGACTCATCTACTTACACACTTAGAGCCAAGTGATAGGCTCTTTTTAAGGTGAGAAGCCATCTATATATGTTTGCACTATACCTTACCTGATTAAGGATTTCTGCACCAGGGCAATTCTCCCTGTCTCCCCCCCTACCTCTTTGTTTTACATGCTTCTGAGGAACATCTTACACGTGGATCTAGAAGGTGTGTGCCACCTTAAGTGCACAACGGCGCAAGTGATTAGAGCCAATCCATAATAGGCTCTAGACCACGTGAGTGCTTCCATTTGGAATATATATTTCCACTTTAATTCAACAGTGTTGCACTATATACTTTTCCCCTTTTTTTTTTATACAGCCATTTACACACTACTATATCCCCAACAATTTGGGAGTAAGTAAATCTACTTTTCAGCGCTGCACACCTTCACTAATTTGGCACTTGTCTGTTAAATAGTGTTTTTCTTGTATTTGATGTAATAGGAATAGAGAGTTCCTATTTTTGTGTGAAAGCTGCTATAACTGAGAGCACTTTAAGTTTTACTATTTTAAGCGCCTTATAACACAGAACACTTTGTATATTTACAAACGGTTTTATAACCTAGCGTCTTCGTGGTGTATAGCAATAGAGCCACCCGTGTAAATAAGTCGGAATATTGCAATGTGAAAATAATCAGTCAAGGGTGAAAAAGTCGTTGTAGTATGAGCTCGGACTGTGTCGCTCGTAGTTTAGCTTGGGGGGCGCTCTGGAGGGGAGTAGGGACGCTTTCTGGCTTTTCGTAATTAGTGTTTTGTCATCCTCTGGGGTGTATGTTGGGTCAGTGTGGTTATTAAAGTATGGTCCCCATCTATGTCGTCGTTGGTCAGGACTCCTCTCTGCGTAAACCGATGAGGCTCCATGTCTCTGAGTAAAAGTTGTGGGAAAGGCATGGAAGGGCTCTAATGTTTATAGGGGGGCTGTTCGCCTGGTGTGCGGTCCTGCCTGTGTCTCAGCAGCTGCTGGGGTGTACCGGTTCGGATCTCATGGTTGTCACTGGGGACCCCCTATTGGTGCGGTTGTTGTTCTGGGTGGTAGCGTGACTGGGAATCCAGTGGGGTAATTATGACAGCTCCCGGTAAGGTTGACTGGCCTATGTAATAATCTGGGTTTCGTGTCTCGTGTGTCCCCGCTCCCATGTTCCCTGTGCCCCACTTTTCTGTCATACGGCCTTTGTGGTCAGTATCGTCTCTAGGGTGCCTTGTGTTAATGCTCAAGGCTCCCTAAACACAAACTTAAATCAAATATTTAAACATAAATTTAAATCAAATATTTAAACTCAAACATAAATAAAATATTTAAGCTGTAACTCTTGGTAGGTATGAACAGTCATTACGGGTGTAGCTTTATGGCCACCAGACCTCTGGTATGGGCAGTCTCATGGAGGGTTCAGCAGCTTGGGGGTATACCCTTTCCCCCTCTCTCCAGGTGTAGAAGTCTTCGTCTTCACGGCTGCCGGGTGACCGTTCACTTGTGGTGTCTGGGGAATTGCAGGTAGGGGGGGCAATTGGAGTTGCTGCAAAAAGCCTGCTGGGTCCTCTGTGGCAGACAGGATGTGGATCTCCTCCCCCTTGGTTACCACTAGCGTTCCCAAGACCCCCCATCGGTACCTGATGCCATTCGCTCTTAGTAACTTGGTGATGGGCAGGAACCTGCGCCTGGCCAGCAGGACTGGAAATGGTAAGTCCGCATACACTGTTATGGAGCAGGCTTCTACGTGCACGCTGGGGCTTTTTCTGGAACAGGCCATTATGGCCGACTTCACCGCTGTGTCCTGTGTCACCGCAATTATGTCCCCGGGTGAGTCAGCTGGAGCCGTCGGTGCCTTCCTTATTCGAAAAGGCTGCCACCAAAAGCGGTGAGTCTCCAGTCTCTCTGACCCCCATCGCCTTTAGTACTTTGTGTGCAAAGTCCAGGAGGGCCTCCAGTTGTACGGTTTCTGGAGCTCTGCGGATCCGAATATTCCTCCTGCGTTGTCTGGCTTCTAGTGATGCTACTGTGCGGGTAAGGCTTTATGATTTGTTGTGTGAGGGTTTCCACCTGGGAGTTGGTGTCTGTCAGGCGCTGCTCCCGGGCTTCCTCTCTGGATTCCGCTGCTGCGATTCGTCGTTGCAATCCGCCGACTTCCACCTGCACCCCCGCCAGGTCCGCCTTCCATACCGCTCTCAGATCTCGAAGGAGTTTCTTGATATCCCCCTTCGTGGAGGGAGAGGCATCGGAGTCAGAGTGCGCTCTCAGGTATACTCTGTTGGTGGTCTGCGGTGGGCCCTCTTCGCCTACAGAGTTGCTGGAGTCACTAGAACCATGCGGTCTGTCCGGCTCCATCTTGTTGCGGGCCTGCAGCCGGATAAAAGAAAGTCTGATATCTGAGTGGGTTACACTCTCCGGACGGGCGTTTTTTTTGTGTTTGCGCCCCATAGTATTCTGTGAGGCTATAGGCGCTTCGAGGTTGTTTTCTGGGGTTAAAATTCTGGTGCTAACGTCTTTTTCCCAGTGTTTTGAGCAGGAGCAGCACACATGCACGTCTGTTCAGTATCTCGGTTGGCCACGCCCCCCACAATTAAAATAGTTTTAACTCCAAACAATTTGTTTTGTTAATCTCGAGTATAACGGTTCATTTCAGATATGCATTTCAACAGATTAGGCCACTTGGGGAAACTGTTTTTCTTGAAGTTACATAATAAAATGTGTGTTCTGAATGTGAGCCTTAAATAGACATAAATGACGCTCCGACCACTTCATCTCAATGAAGTGATCTAGGTGCAGTGGTCCTGTCCTTTTAACCCGACATTGTGACACATTGCAGTTTTTGTTTTGAAACTGCAATGTTTAAGGTTTAGTCCATGTGTAGTGGCTGTCTTCTGGACATCCTCTATAGGCACTTCTGCTGCACTGATGGAGTAAAACTCTGCTACGTGACACAAAAGCTCATAGCACTCGATTCAATCTATGCAACTAAAATGTAATTAAGAACAAGAAAAAATTGACCTTATTTACACATTTAGAAACAGTGTACAATATCTCCATGTAATGGTATTCTAATATCCAGCTAAGATACAAAGTAACACCATTGAGTAAGATGCTGAAGGGCAAGAAAATTAGCTGTGGTTAGTTCAAAAACGAAAGAAAGCCTCAATTTTCTTTCATATTTGACTGCTGTCTCTACAGCCAAAATATGTAAACGTGTATAGGAAAACCACGTACAATCAATATTATTCATATTTCTCAAAGTGCTTCCCACACTGCCTTATTTACCATAAAAGGTAGATACCTAATGGTGGCGATCTTCGATAAGAATGATAATCTGTTCAATAAAAGCACAACCACCAGAATGTCCCCAGAAAACCATCCAAAGACTAGTAGCCATAATAAGCAAAAACACGTTTATTTCTTCCTGTAGGACTATATCAAGACCCAAATTTACTGTGGATAAAGCTGCTCATATATAGTCTGCAAATAATACACCAACAATTGATTCTTAACGCTATATACACAATAAATATGTTAGCTAAACCAAATCCTCAAAATTAACAACATTCATTAAAACCATTTCATATTGTGAATAACGTTCACTAATTCAAAATAATCAAATTAAAGGGGTACACACCCCAACTAAATACAAAATAGAAGACTGAAACCTAAAATTATCTATTTTTCTTGAGAAAAATGAAATGTATAAAAAGTTATAAAAACGAAACGCATATGCAAGTAATAATGATTTGTCTTAATTAATCTCCTCCTTTAGCAGTCTTGGGTTTAATGTATATAATTGAAATATCCACTTTGTTTGCAACTTAAGCAGTTTGGGTATTCTCTTTGCTCTTGAGCCAACTTCTTTACTGACTCCATCAATAACCAAAATTTGCAAGGACTCTGGATTAGTATTATAAAATTCCTGGATATAGATGTTTTGGAGTTGGGATTCATCATAGCACTTCTGTGATCCCTAAATCTCATTTCTAGTGACCTCGAGGTCTGCTCTATATATTGATAACCGCATCCACAATTTAACAAAAAAATGACATGGAAAAATGTGCTTGGTGAGCTGCTTTAACTGATTCGATGCTACACGAAAGATGGCTTGATGAAGTTCAATTTCTACATTCCACGCTTCCAGTTGTCCTCTGGGACTGTTTCCTTTGGGACACATTATCCTTACTGTTCTATGTAAATAATTTTAGAAAAATCTACCAAACCACTTTATGCTATGTCTATGAAATTTCACATTTTGTGCGTGTTAATGTAATCAAATAGAGTTCTTTTCTCTTTCGGGGGTTGTCTTTCTTCCACAAGTTTAAATTACAAAATTAGGAAGACCTGGTGAAGCACAGGGAATTTGTGATTACTCAGCTATCATGTGCCAGGAAACCTCTATATCAGAAGAAACTGCACACGTTGAAAACTAGTTTTAGTGATTGAGAACTCCTTAAGGACCAAACTTCTGGAATAAAAGGGAATCATGACATATCACACATGTCATGTGTCCTTAAGGGGTTAATAAACCATTTGACCTTTGATCTCATGTGTTAGGTTTTGTTTTTTAACTGGAGACAACATAACACATGGTTCACGTTTATAATATGTAGTTACAATGTAAATTACCAAAAGGGTAGAATTTATGTACAAATTTATTTTGCGAAGGTAGATTTGAACTCATCCATTGCATTTGTTCAATTAACACAACTGGCGTTAACTGAGCCAAATTGAAAAAAGGTAGCCTAAATTAGCCAAACTCTGGCAATATTTTGGTGTAAATTTAGCAATTTGTTCTTCATTTCACCATAATTTGTAGGGAAGAACGAATAGACCTCTCTTCGTATATTTGTTTTTTTCGATGAATAAAAGTCTCTTCTTACAATAATTACATTAGACATCACTATGCAATGTATAATGTATGTATGACGTTTGCTATAAGGTTCACTGTTAGAATTTCATTACCGCATGTTGAATACAATTATCTCTTGTGATGCAGAGGCATCATAGGCATTCTGTTTGTGAATTTGCCCTTCTGGTATATTCTTATTGAATTTCATTAAGGGTTATTGGCTGATGAATGCGCAAGTTATCTAGTTTAATTTGTGATTCTCTTGTGATGCTGTGCAGCATCCTCCTTGTTTTATCAAATAGTCCTGTCTAGGTTTCTATTGTGCTATGTTGGCTTCCCAGCATCGGGCATTAATCCAGAGTACAGGGGTACTACTTATATTCATCTTGGTGTTTTTGCCAAACAGATCATTGAGATTTAACGTCTTGCAATTTGAAAAGTGAAGTACACATCTCCAAAAACAGTAAGGAGCTATTGTTTTAAGTTATTTCCTTATTCTTTTTGTTATTGTGCTCAGTGTAATGTTAAAATAAGCTATATTGACATAATTATTTCTACTTCTTTATGCTGTGTCCACTATTTCTCCATTTATGGCATTGCAGGTCTTAATTTTAGAATATTTCAGTCCTTTGTCAAGTGTAATGATTAGACCATATAATGAAAGTGCTGTGGTTTTACAAGCTTTACCAAACTTTAAACTCTGTTCATTGAATTTTTTTGTTTGAATTGTGGTTTATTTTATGAGTGTAGGGAATGGAAGGGCAGATTAGATTACAGTGAAACACTTTGTTTTTTTTGTTTTTTGGGCACTGTATATCAGCTTATTGAATTTCAAGTGAAACGATATTGCTTAAAGCGTTCTTTCAAGCACTATAATAACTTCAGAGATTTGAAGTGGTCATGATGCCTGTTGTTTGTATGTGCAGTGTTTTGCTTTAAAACGTTGTACATACAGAGATTTACTCCTCTGCTGCCAGAGTTGCACCTTAACATTAGCTATGTTAAATTTGGTTATATTTAGATGACATTAGCTGAGAGCATCAGTTGATACACCTAGCTAATCAATGCAGTCCAACTATGGATTAACTTCGACTGCATTTGCAATACAAGTGAGCGACTGAGCAGTGGACACCTTGGTTTATGTCATATCACCATTTCACTCAATTGTGTGTGTGTGTGTGTGTGTGTTCTATTTGATTATTTTCATATATAATAGACTTCTGCATGGTGGATACCTTTTCCCGAAATTGAAATTGTGTTAGCCACATCCTACTCTCTGCCATCCCTCCAACCAAGAGAGGGAAAAAGAGGAGCAAATAAGATTTAACAAAAAAGTGTGCATTGAATATATAAATATAGATTTGTTGATGTGTTTTTTTGTTTCTGTTTTTGTTTTTACTGCTCCTCCCTTTTTCCCTTTCGCATTATTGGTCACTTCTCCCTTGATCCGTAAATAAAATCAGCATTTAATGGCTGTCCTCTATCAATTCAATCCTCTCTCACCTTCTTAAATAATGCTAATATGGTAATTTGGGTCCTCTAAAAATTCCAGACGGGTTGTATGTTACAGAATTACAGATATAGCGCTGACTCTTACCAAAATAAAAGCACAGTCGTACATTTTTGTGATTTGCTTCCAATATTTCCTGAATTTGGATTAATGGAAGGATGTTGCAGTATATATTTTACATTGTCTACGTGTCAGCTTCTAACATGCTACAGGATGTTTGTTTTGTTTGACAGCTCTGAACTAATTGTAATGGGCTTGGGTCAATGACTGGTGCAGAAGTGTCTAAAGAAATTTGTAGAGACTTGCTAGATACCGGACTCTCCAAATTGACATTGACTCGAGTATAAGTCGAGTGGGGGGTTTTCAGTACAAAAATGTGCTGAAAAACTCGACTTATACTCGAGTGTATAGGGTATATAATTTATTTTTTTCAGTTATAACTTTAGAATGTGTATATGTAAGCAAACAGAATGAAAGCAGTTTGCAGCGGCGTATTAACAGTTGTCTATGTTCAGTAAATAGCATTTTATAGCAGTGCATGACATAACCTTGCTGCCTTTAACGCATAATATAAGATAATATAAAGCATAAGGTCCAATTGACTGGATTGTTACATGTGAGGCTCTTATAATAAATTGGTATGAAGCTTGGGTGATTCTACATATCATTATGTTGACTAATCCGACTTTGGGGTAGTCTGTGTGTGAGTTTAATGCCATTTTTCATAACTCTGGCCTGAAGTCATGGTGTTCTGCTGCCAGTCAGCTTGGTGGCCCGTGAGATCACCTTTTGGATTTCCCTACCGGTTTTAATGCTTTTCGAAATTAAAGTGACCGTGCCCCTTTTGCAGTCTCCTGCATCCTGAGCCCATTCACCCCGAACCATTACAGGTTCTTAGTGTTGCTTTAACAATTAATTGCCTTACATACAACCCAGCAACAAGAGGAAAGAGGAATGCTGGGTTCTTGCTATTCTCACACTCCTTGTTCATTGAATGTAGGTTAAATATATGCAATAGGCATGTTGCCTGTGTCCATCCAGTTCTTCCTTATAGTAATCCTCCATCATACACTTGCCAGGTGTGGTGGTAACTTATCTTTCTCCCTATTTGCTGTGTGTGCCCTGGTTGTGCCTCATCTGAAGTGAATTTAATATAAAGGAAACTACAACTGAGAAAAATGCAACTTGTCATAGGGTGAAAACTGATAATCCGTGTTGCTGTAGGATTACAGAGTAAAATTTACCATAAAATGACCTTAGGCAGCCACCTATAGTCAAGGAGCCATGCTCAATCAAGGGGGGAGGCCAAACCAGTAAATGTTCTAGGGCCCTGTGGGATTTTAAAGTTTCTGACTGCAAACAACGAGAGATGCATGTACATGATTGCAAAAATAAAAATGCTTACTGTAGTATATCTTAAGTTTCAGGCCTTACCATATTCTGATTGCCAGGTCAGGGTGGAGTAGTTGACTGTCAACTAACATATGCTAAGGCAAAGTAAATAGATCTAAATATTTACAAAGGTGGTATACCAGCCGTTAATGGTGTTAGGTAGATGACAGTGTTACCTCTGTACATATTAAAAGCAAACCACGTGGAAGAAAAGTAAACAATATTAAAAAGGTCAGAACTCACGGAAGCAGAAGCTGTTCACTCTATTACCATGTATTCATAGTGCGGTTTCATTTAACTTTTACTGATCTGTCAATGTCGTCTTGTATTTCAGTGCCCGTTTGCTGCTCTGCCCGCTACAATCTGGCCGTCATGGCATTGTTTGGTTTCTTCATGCTGTATGCATTACGGGTAAATTTAAGTGTAGCACTGGTAGACATGATAAATTCAACATCAACTAACCAAGAAAACACAAGTTCCAAAGTGTGCCCTGAACATTCAATTTCCCCAAAGGTTCCACATAACAGCACGGTAAGGTGAAAATTTTTTGTTTTTTCTTTTTGTTTGAAATTTTCTATGCATATATTAAGAAACATATTCAAGGATCACAGACTTGATTTAAATTATTTACATTTTTCTCTGTCAGAAAATGCTTTTTAACACAATGATATTTATTATTTGAGATGATTTATCATCTTGGTCAGTCTGCCTAATGCAATTAATGGGACTCTTCAAGCACCAGCACCATGTCAAAATAATCTTTTTCAGCGGGAAAAGCCAAATGTCCCTTTAGTGCAAAGCAGGACTGATGCAGGACCACAGTCATTGGCCTAGAAAGCTTAGTTGGTGGCCCTACTTTTTTTTCTAAAGGGACATCCAGATTCTGGGAGCTGGGAAAAGACTAGCTATGGCACATGTGGTACTGGCACCCAGTGGGACATACTATGGGACCAGGCCAGGGCCCTCCTGGCACTACTGGAGTTATGGTGTGTGCACTGTTCCTTTAAAAGTTTCATAGTCTGATTTATATATCATAAATTAACACCATGGAGGTACAATACTTGTTATTTTGTAATGTTATTTGATATTATCAGAAGGCTGGGCATCAGAATTAAAGTGGCTCTGTTTCCAAAAATAAACGTTATCTAATCGCCTTCTTTATAGCTCCTTGTCTCTGAATAACTATTTTTTTCCCTAAATACTCTGGTCTGCTTTTCCTTACATATAGCAGTCAACTGATGAAACTGGACAATGGGCAGAGCTCAAGAAATTTTATTTTTCAGATGCAAATCCTATATTTTTTTTCCCACAATCCATTAGTTAGGAGAATCCCACTTCAGGCATCCTAGATATAGGAGAACAAAATGGCTGCACCCAGATAGGACCCCTTTAATAAATAATAGTTGTGCATTCTTGTCAACGTGAAGGAGGCTCTGTGAGTTGTATATTTGGCCTTCAAGCAAAATGACTTCTTGTTATGTAATTTAACTTAACCCCTTAAGGACCAAACTTCTGGAATAAAAGGGAATCATGACATGTCACACATGTCATGTGTCCTTAAGGGGTTAAAGGGACTCTAGTCAACCAGACTAATTGACCTCAATGAAGTGATCTGGGTGCAGTCCCTATCCTTTTTTTTTTTTTTTTAGAAACTGTAATGTGTATATTGCAGGGTTAAGACCATTGCTAGTGGCAGTCAGTGTGACAGCCATCAGAGTCACTTGTGATGCACTGACAGAATAAAACTTGGTGAAGTGACACAGATTCAATGCTTTTCTGATGGGAAAGTTTGAATGTGCGTGTGTCGCTATAGTGGTCCTTTATAAAGAGACTCTATGTGCTAAAACTCCTCTCTTATATTTTCATCTGCTGTTGCGATCACTACTTTGCACTATGCATTCATAATTTTATAAAATTCTATACAAAACTAACTTTTATTTCTAGTCCATCATTTTCTATTCAGATCTTATACAGTTTTTATTGTGTATACTATCAGAGTAGAATTACATTAGCAATTCCATTCCTGTATTCCTTCACCAAGTATGAGAAATGTTTGCTGGAAGAATATCGATGTAGGATAGCAGGCTGTACCTACTCATGTATTTCTAAGAAACGGCAATGTTTACATTTTGCCAGGAACACAATTCTAGTTACTGTCCGACCAAGAGGCACTTCCTCATAACTCCTTTGATTTTGATTATCTCATTGAGAGTAGGTTGTTTGTCTAGTGGTGTCTGTCTTTTCACTAGATACAACTACAGGTAAGTTGTTGTGTTTTTGGTTTTTTTTCTGTTTGTTTATTTGTTATTGTATAACAAAGGGTTGGCCCCGAATCCAAATGCAAAAAAAGTGGCTTTATAATGTTAATAAATATATCATATATTTTGTTCCTATATAAAAGTAATATAAGCACAGTGATGTGATCAAATGTAGTCACAAATATGTAGATTTCAATTGTCCACTTTCTTCAAATTCTTTTCTCAAGGGTAAGAAATATAACTGGGATGCAAATACACAAGGCTGGATACTTGGTTCATTTTTCTATGGATACATCCTCACTCAAATCCCTGGTGGATACTTAGCTGGTAAAATTGGTGGCAAGTTGTTACTTGGATTTGGCATCTTTGGCACTGCTGCACTTACATTGCTGACTCCAGTAGCTGCGGATTTAGGAGCAGAATACCTTATAGCTGTTCGTGCACTTGAAGGACTCGGAGAGGTAATTATTTTAGACAGCTTTCTAATCTATTTTTTTTTTTTTTTTATATATAACAAATGTTTTCATGACCTTTCGATATATAGTATACTTTTTTTTTTTCTCGTGTGTGTGTGTGTGTGTGTGTGTGTATATATATATTACGTGTCGTGCCCATTATTTTAAAAAGCAGATGATGTTTTAAAATCCCTGTATGGATGGTAAAATTGTCCATATAATTATTTCCTATAATGAACCGTTAATAATGCATGAAACATATCTGTGCAGTTATGGACCTTAATCGTGAGCAAACTCTGGATATACATTTGCCTGCAAGATTAGTGTGAGTTGAATGTCTGTGCTAAGAGTAAAGTTCTCCATTGAACCCTGACACTTTCTTTACAAACTCCACTGCTCAAATAAATAAACATGCATTAATTAAATTGTGCTTTTTTTCATTGGGGTTACACCTAAAAATAGCTCGCAAAAGCTAAAGTTCTCTTGTCTAAGGCCTTTGCAATCCCTCCCCTTTTAACCTCACCCAGACTTTCTGTGGCTGTCCAATCACAAACTTCCTGATGCAGCTCACTGAGAAATCTGTGCTGCTTCTTGAGTTAGCTATAGTGAGCTAAACAACCAGGAAGTAGCAGGACAGGTGTCTGCTGGAAATCCAAAGGGATGTAACAAGATACATTTATAAAAGTGCCAATTTTATGTTAAACGCAACACTTTTTACAAAATGAAAAAACAAGGACATACTCTCATACATAAAGCATTTCAGCAAGCTGAAGTGCTTTAGAAGTCATGGGGTCCCTTTCATATTAACTTTTACTCTACTTTAACACATTACACTTAAAGGATGTCAGGATTACTAGTTGATCCAGCACGTAGAACTGTGTCACATCTTGGACTAATAGGTAACGTCTTACCGGGCCTTAGAATGGCCGGACTTAACGTACCAGAGAAAAGTCAGAATACTTGCCGAAGGTAAAGGACACAACTATCCAAAAGTCAAGGATACCAGAATACAGGGAAGTCAAACAAAGCCAAAGTCAATAACCAGAAACAAACTATCAGGAACACACTCTTGGGAAACCACGACAGGGCAATGAGCTGAAGAATTAGATGAGCTTAAATACCCCTCCTGTGGATCCGATTGGCCATAACCAGCCTTTGACCCCAGAACGTGTGTGCACGTCCTTTGCATGACGTCACGTATACGCCAACGTCGTCCATGCCGTGGGCAGACGTGGGGCTACTTAATGATGTAGATCTACAGCGGCCGGCGTCCATTAACATGCTGTAGGGGTCAGACAAATCAATGCATGGCCACTAAACGGCACTACCGCACTTGTTGGCAAGGCAATCATTATTGATGTCTCAAGGTGAGGATGAATATGTTACAAAGGAGCACTATAGTCAAAATATAAAAGCGCATGGTGAATTTGGTGTGAGATAAATACAGCTGGCCAGACGAGGCAAAAACCGTTTGAAAGCACAGGATGGATACCGCAAGGAAACACAACAGGCATACTTCGAGCAGAAGCAATTTGCGGGAAGGGCTTTCCACAGGCCAAAGTTTCGAGGAAAAACAGAAATAAAGCTTAAAGTAAGGAAAGATCACTTGTAAATATAGTAGAAGAAAAAGGGAAGGGGGAAGATAAGTTAAAGGAGCATGTTTATAAAAGGTATGCATGCACCCTTTCACAGAAAAATAAATATCTGCATATAAGGTTGAATATTCACATATCTCCTTATGGGAGATATTAGGGGGAGGGGGGCAAAAGGGTGATAAAAAATCAATCCAATTGTCCTTCCGAAACAAGGACAGAAGGTGTCTGTAGCAAGTGTGTTTAAAAAATGATAAGCTTAGAGTCATGTCTACAAATGCTCCATGAACTTGTGGCAATAACTGATAATGTAGATTTAGTCGCTATTACTGACTTGGTATAGTGAGAGAAATGACTGGGACATGGCAATACCAGGGTACTCTTTATATAGAAAAGACTGGGAAGGCAAGAAAGGGGGAGGGGTGGCCCTGTATGTGAAAGATAGCATAAAATCTAGCCTAATAAATGTTAGTGAGGCGAACATAGAGTCCGTTTGGGTTACATTAGAATTTGGTAATCACACAGTAACTCGTGTAGGTGTGATTTATAGGCCCCCAGGACAAGTAGAAGAGTTGGGTAATCTACTAGCTGAGGAAATAGCTAAAATGACAATGAAGGGGGAAGTTATCATCATGGGTGACTTTAATCTTCCTGATGTGAATTGGAAAACCAAAATAGCTGCTTGTGCTAGGAGCACACATATTATAAACTCCCTACTGGGATTGTCTATAAAACAAGTTGTTGAGGAGCCAACTCGTAAAGAGGCCATACTAGATTTAGTATTAACAAATGGAGATTTTATATCAGATATTACTGTAGGTGAAAGTTTACGATCCACTGATCATCAGTCAGTGTGGTTTAATATAAGAACAGTGACGAGTCACACCACTGAAAAACAAAAGTTTTAGACTTTAGAAAAACAGACTTTTCTAAAATGAGAATATGTGTAAAGGAGTCATTATCAGACTGGAGCAATTTAAATGGGGTCCAAGAGAAATCGGATTATTTAAAAGGTGCACTGTTGAAGGCAACAGAAACTTGCATTAGGCTTGTCCGTAAAAGCCAAAAATTTCAAGAAACCACTGTGGTACTCCACAGACGTGGCCAAAATAGTAAAAAACTTAGCATTTAGTAATTATAAAAAAAAAACAGAGTTAGAAAAACAGAATGATCTATCTAAGATCAGGCAGAAAGAGGCTAAGCAAGTTATAAGAGCTTCCAAATCATACATAGAAGAGAAAATAGCATAGTCAGTTAAAAAAAAAGGGACAAAACATTTTTAGATACATAAATGAGAGAAGGAAAGTAAAACAAGGATTAGTTAGATTAAAAACAAAAGCAGGAAGGTATGTAGAAGAGGATAAAGGTCTGACTGATTGCCTCAATTAATATTTTTGTTCAGTATTTACAGATGAAAATGAAGGAAAGGGGCCTCAGTTAGGAAAAAGGACAAATGAGTCATTTGTTACATGTGAGTTTACAGAGGAAGAGGTTCTATTTCAACTGTAAAAAGTAAAGACAAGTCAATGGGACCTTATGGAATACACCCAAAGTTATGAAAAGAGCTTAGTGGTGTACTAGCAAAACCATTAACAGATTTATTTAACCAATCATTGTTAACAGGAGTAGTCCCAGACGATTGGAAGTTAGCGAATGTTTTCCCTGTTCACAAGAAAGGTAGTAGGGAGGAGTCAGGCAACTATAGGCCAGGATTGTTGAACATCTAAAATCACATAGATTTCACAAAACGTCATAGGAGCGGAGCGTGACGCGACGTAAGCGCACGCACCAGGAGGTGGAGCTTAGGGGGGACAACGAAACGGCGAGGAAGATGCAGCCACGAGGGAACGGCGTCTAACCCAGCGGGTACATACTGTTTTCTGACGCAAGGATCACGGGCAACCGGCTGGTAAACGGATGATAAACGCATAAACGTATCCTGAATAATACTGATCCAGTGACCTTTATCCTGGTATTAGCAGGATGAACTGCAAGTATAAAGATCTGTACTCAATATAATTGAATTCAATATAACTGAACTGTATGCTTTCAACTGACCCCAATTGATCTTATACTCATATATATAAAAAAAAAGATGAGATATTGAGCTAAAAGGGGTAAAAGAGAAAGGGGGAGAAAGGAGAAAATTGAAAAAAGGCCTATGGCTGGCTGAACATTTAACTAATATAATGAAATCTCATTGAAAGGTATAACGCTATAATTTTGGTCATTAAGGATGACTTTATTAAAACAAGATTTAATTGGAGATTAAACTAACCATTGCTACAAAAAAAAACAAAATCTGGAAACCATAAAGAAGGCAATAGATTTATACTTTAAAGAAAATAGGCATATAGAGATTTCAGCATCAACGTTATGGTGTGCATTTAAATGCACAATTAGGGGTCATCTAATAAAATTGGGAATTGAGGGGAAAAAATAAATATTCAGAACTGTATATCAAATATGATGTAAAAATTAACACACTTTTTAAATTCAAAAATCTAATGTTTTTTCTCAACTTAAGCTTCCTAGGATATCAGAGGGTCAACTGATACAATTAAATAAACCAATCACTCAAAGAGAAGTAAGTGTAGCCCTTAAAAAGTTAAGAACAAAAAAGGCACTTGGGCTGGGTGGCTTCATTAATTGCTTCTTTTGAATATTTGAAAAAAATATAGTAGAACCTCTTACAGACTTATTTAATTATTTTATGAATTCTGGAGACATTCCGAAAAAGATGTTAAATGCCCACATCGTGCCAATACATAAGCCATAAAAAAAACTTTGAAATTATAGACCTATTTCGCTGTTAAATAGTGATATAAAAATTTACTCGTCAGTCATGGCATCAAGGATAGCCAATATTATACCCACAATTATTCAGAAAGATCAAGTTGGGTTTGTATCAAGTAGGTCTCCACCATCTAATATAAGGAGACTTATAGATGTGGCAGATATGGCATCAAAAAAAGTGTCATTAGATGCCGAGAAGGCTTTTGACAGTCAGGTGGGACTTTCTAGAGAGTATTTTACACAGCTTTGGTTTACACGGTAATATTGTTAGATCTATAATGGCCCTTGGCACATATCCAACTGCTAGAGTAGTAGGTAGGGAGTAGCTTTTCTTCAGAATGGTTTCAGCTGAAGAATGGCACAAGGCAGGGGTGCCCACCCTCCCCACTACTATATTTAATGACCTAGAAACACTGGCGAAACACTTGCGAGTATAACAATAAGAGATAAAGATGCTATGAAAGGAGTAGAGGTTTCAGGAGAGTCAATAAAACTTACAATGTATGCAGATGACATGATACTCACATTGAGAGACCCTCTGATATCCTTGGAAGAGTTGATGGATATCATAAGTGAGTGAGTTCTCATTATACTCATGATATAAACTGAATTTAAATAAGTCTGCAACACTCCCGTTTAATTTATCACAAACCGTAAAAAATAAATTCTCAGAAAAATTTGTTTTTGACTGTACTAAAAATTCTCTTGAGTGCTTGGGTATAGAAATTACTAACGAGTAAACTAGAATGATGGAACACAACTTGTTAAATTTATTGAAATATACAAGTAAAACACTCAACAAATGGAAGAGTGTGGAGGTATCATGGTGGGGGAGAATTAATGATAAAAGCATACATATATCCAAAGTGGGTCTATCTCTTCCGTATGGTACCTCTACACTGTCCAGAAAGTTGGTTGTCCCTGGTCCAATAGATTTTTAATAAGTTAATTTGGGCAGGGAAACGCCCATGTTTAAGTTTAAATCGGTTATATCAACCAAGGGGGCTTGGAAATTCCACTGTTACATCAAACATGGAAGGCATATAATATTGCAATTATCACCCAATCTGACACTGCAAAGAACCAAATATGGTATAAAATGGAACAATTTCTATATAACAAAGGGAAAAATATACCTCCGGAAATATAGAGGTAAAAATAAATTTAGGTATAGCTATAACTCTAATAGTCTAATTTTAAATAATATATTAACTATATGGAACAAGCTTAGAAAGGATCTAGATGCGCAAGATAAAATAATTACTAGTCTTCCTATATGTCAATTAAATGGTAACATGATGGACCTAATTATACAGAAATTTATTAATCTTGGTATTAAGGAAATCGACGATATAGTAGAAAATGTTAAATTAAAGACTTTCATTCTTTAAATATGGAATATAATATTGATAGTAAAGAGATTTTTAAATACATAAGGGTAAAGGGTTGTTTTAATGATCATTTACTTAAAGACAAATCATAGAAACAAGTAAAACTTGAACAAATAGTAAAAATAGAAACATAAATGGTGTCAACGATGTCTTGATCTATATAAAAGAGATCCTGTAAATCTTATTCGTTTCACAATAAATAAATGGGAAAAAGAAAAACATACGAATAGAAGTTACGATTACTGGAAAATATCCATAGCTATTGTTTCAAACAATATACATTGTCTTAATTTATCTCAAGATCATTAATAGATAGTACTTAACTCCAAGTAGACTAGCAAAAATGCATTTAAATATTCCTGACCGATGTTGGAGATGTGCTTCTCATAATGGAGGGATGATGCATATCTGGTGGGAGTGTGGGTCATTATTTATTTTTTGGAGTATGATTACCATTAAAATAAAGAAGCGGACTAATATCAAGACTGATTTGTTCCCGAGCATCTTCTTACTGCATCTAAATATGTATCAAATCTTTGGGCAATTCTCTGCACTAGTTATACATATATTGATGGCTGCAAAAATATTGGTGGCAAGAAACTGGAGATCTACTAAGGTTCCATGTCTCTCTACCCATCTATCTGTGTCCATCCATCTATATGTATCTCTCTTTATCTTTCTATATTTATCTATCCATCTATGTTCATCTATCTATCTCTATCTATATTTATCTATCTATTATGTATCTCTCTTTATTTCTCTATATTTTTATTATTGACATTTATATAGCGCCAACAGATTCCGTAGCGCTTTACAATATCATAAGAGGGGGGATTTAACTATAAATAGGATAATTACAAGAAAACTTACAGGAACGATAGGTTGAAGAGGACCCTGCTCAAACGAGCTTACAGTCTGTTATATCAATCTCTCTATATCTATCTGTAGGACACTCTCTCTTTTACTCTTTCACTCACTCACATTCACTCTCACTCACTCTTTCACTCACTTATTCACTTTCACCCTCTCATTCACTCTCTCGCTCACTCACTTTCTCTCTCTCTTGCTCACTCACTTTCACTCTACATAGAAACATAGAATGTGACGGCAGATAAGAACCATTTGGCCCATCTAGTCTGCCCAATTTTCTAAATACTTTCTTTAGTCCCTGGCCTTATCTTATAGTTGGGATAGCCTTATGCCTAAACTCCTTTACTGTGTTAACCTCTACCACTCCAGCTGGAAGACTATTCCATGCATCCACTACCCTCACAGTAAAGTAATATGTCCTGATATTATTTTTAAACCTTTGTCCCTCTAATTTAAGACTATGGCCTCTTGTTGTGGTAGTTTTTCTTCTTTTAAATATAGTCTCCTCCTTTACTGTGTTTATTTCCCTTCATGTATTTGAATGTCTCTATCATTCTCTCTCACTTTCACTCTCTCTCACTTACTCGCTTTCGCACTTGCTCTCGCTTGCATTCTCTCACTGACTTTCACTCACATTTTCTCTCTCTCTCTTTTCACTCTTACACTCACTTTTACCCACTCAATATCTCTCTCTCTCGCTCTTACTTTTAAAATAAGTTTACTTACTGTTTGAAGTCAGTGGATCCTCCTGCTCGGTCTCCAGCCTCCTGCCTTCAACCTGTCAGCCAGACCCCACGCTGTGTGTGCAGGAGATCTTATCTCCCACACTGAGGGCTCTGGCTGCTGACAGCCTCCGAGGTTACTACAGAACACCGCAGGTGCGTTAACAGTGCCTGCTGTGTCCTGATACTATGTTTGATGACTTCAGCTGTAGGGATCTATTGTACTCACCTGAACAACCCCGTTAAGCTGAAGTTCTTCAGGTGACTATAGTGTCCCTTTAACATTAACCACTATTTTACACCGTCGGTAAACACCAACTCCTACACTGTACTCTCACTAAACATACCATAAAATAGAATATATATGTCCAAATGTTGATTTATATGCCAATTTTCAGGGGAACATCTGTTTTCCTAGCTGCTCTAACCAAAAAATATTCAAGACTTTGTGGTTATTCTGGACTTCATGAAGAAAATTACATAAGGAATAAGCCTTTATATGTTTACCACAGCTGTTGTAGATTGAGCAACTCTGACTGTTTTTATTCCACTGATATTGTTATTGTTTATTGCAAATGATTTTCTTTTGATTTTCCCTAAAATTAATGTAAGCTCTCCATATGTCCACAGGGTGTGACCTTCCCAGCTATGCATGCAATGTGGTCACATTGGGCCCCACCATTAGAGCGAAGCAGACTTTTAAGTCTTTCATATGCAGGTGTGTATACAATATATTCCACAATCTGATTTCCCTCAAATTTATCATTTGAGCTAAGCCTTGTCATTTCTTGGGACCAGAGACTTCACTTGCACTCGCAGTGTCATTCACATAATTACCTGTCTCCTTTTGACTCTCTCTCTACTTCCTTTCTTGGACTGATACCTGGCCATTAATGCAACGCCATGCCTGAAATGAATGAGTGGCATGAAGGGAGCGTTATGAGAAAGAAATGCTAACATGCAAACTAACTAAAAATACTTAAAAGTTCATAAACAGTCCTCCTGAACTCTATCTAGCTGATCTTACTGGTCTATTTATTATTGCCAGTCACCATGTTTTCCTGGCCACATCTCTTCAACATGTGGCAGGGCATTGTGTGAGACGTAATTTGATCTGTATGGCAAGTTTTACTTCAGTTTTACTTCAGTAATCCGTGTTGTAGTCTGTCTTTATGGTCCATGTTATCTGCTATGGACTAACCTTATCATTGCTATTCTTGCCAAGTAACACTTTTGGTTTAGACGATACTTTATCACACTTTTTTATCACCTTTGTAATTTTAGGTGCTCAACTTGGAACTGTTGTATCGCTCCCTTTGTCAGGTCTGATATGCTACTATATGGACTGGTCTTACGTGTTCTACATATTTGGCAAGTATCAACCCGTACCACAGTCCAAACGGTTACTTATATGAATATTGCCATAATTATTTTCAGTGTACTGTCATGCAATAAGAAGTGTTCCACTGCACAATCTGCCTTAGTTTAGTCACCTTTGGGTAGGTATACATTTGATGTATGCATTGTGCTTGAAAACCACCAGCAAATGTATAAATTAGAGGATAATATAACCTGGTGATTTCTTCCTCGTTTTTCAAAATGGTTGTTGCTAATAATGGCTGTTTGGCCTAAATAAGACCCATGGAATTCCACAATCCCCATCATACATTTAAACATCCGGAATTGTGGTTTGCCATAATGTCCTATGGGTGCAAGATGACTTCATGCAATTCCATCCTTTAAAACCATGTTCATAGTTATCACCCTAATACTTAAAGGTAAAGCCAGAGCAGACAAAAATAGTAAAATGAATAAATGAAACCTATAATATATGAGAAAGCAAGACACAACAATATGCGATTTTGTATGCTTTTTTTCTGACTCTTAGGCAGAAAATGGTGGCATAATGTGCCTGAGCATAATAATCAGACTTCTACGTGAGAATTTTGCCGCTTTCATATTTACCAAATAATACATAAATGTATTTATATCACTTTTAATTTTGTTTTAAATGATTATTATTATTTTTTTTTTTTTTTTATTACTATACATTGTCTTTACAGGTGCAGTGGGTGTTTTATGGTTTATAATGTGGCTCTTCGTTGTAAGTGACACACCACAGGTACACAAATCAATTACCGATTCTGAAAAACAGTACATTCTGTCAACTCTACATAACCAAGTAAGTAACTGTTAAGCTCTATTGCTACACTTCACAGAGAAACTTGATAGAATAGATCAACACCTATGTTATTTGCCACCAGTGAGGAATTGTTAATGTTTGTGTCTCAGCATTCCTTTCACAACTTTGTGTGTATATTTTTACACACACACACACACACACACACACTGCCTTGTGTATCCTGACCGCTTTACCTCCTCTGTGACATCCCACACTCCCACCTACTAATATAGTGCTGCAGCAAAGGCTGTGCATGATCATCTGTCCTATCTATCAAAGCGTTCCATGAAAACAGCATGCAAGCTGAGTGAAAAGAGGGTGGGATATTACAGCAGGGATTAGAATTTGAAGTCCTACACTGCTAGCCAGAACTCAAAAGTTACTATCCACTGCAAGCTTGGTGGTTTATTGCATATTATCCAGGGCTACTGATTGCCAATGGTTAGTCATGAGGGGAAATTTTGAGCCCAACGTTAAATAACATCCCCGCTCACTCACACTACTGCTGAGAGCCTTAGTCTCTGCCACTAACCTTTATGACTACACTACAGCGAATGTTGTAACCCTGGGCAGACCTACCACTTGGTATCCTACTGTAGGATAAAAACAACTTTTAACCACTGTGCTGTGGACCAGAAAGAACAGAGTACTCATGACTTTACCAAGGGAAATATACGTTTTTTTGTTTTCTCACAATGTGAACAATGTCAGAAGCAATGAAATTACTTTCAGTCATCCCAGATCCCAATCAATGCATCTCTATGAGGAAAGTTCATTGTCTGCATGCAGAGGGTGAAGACACTGAATTGCAGTCCTGCACACTGTGCAGCACTGCCCCAGGAAGCACCTCTAATAGCCATCTGAGGAGTGGCGAGTTATCACTAGGGTGTAATGTAAACACTGCATTTTCTCTGAAAAGACAGTGTTTAGTGCAAGAAGCCTTAAGGGACTGATTATACTTACTTGAACAAATACAATAAGCTGTAGTTGTTCTGGTGTCTCTTTAATAAGTCTGTCAACTGCTGTTAAGGAAACGGTACAGTTTTGTTTTGGTTTTAATCTTACTGCTTAAGTAAGAATTGTTATTACTACAGTACCCCTTTCCCATTTAATACCTGATCTAGTGCCTTAGTGTGACTTAAATTGTAAGCCAAAATAGCTTATTTTGGAAAATTCTCCAAATTCAAAAGTGGTCTTTGTGAGTTGGAAAATACCTGACCAAAAAATCAAGGTGTTAACAAAGTCATAGTGCATGTAGTCCATAGTGCATAGTCCAAGGTATTACCAGGCATGCAGGCACGGTGTGTTTAATTGAAGTTGTCTCAGATCTATAAACTACAAGACCTTACAGATTCAAAGTGACCAGATCACCACGGAGAAAGTATGTTTCGATATATGTGTGCGTTATATATATTTTTTTATTTTTGAATTGCGTAGCCACATAGACATATTTGTGAAGACATAACAAAAATTAGTCATGTTACAAGACAATTTGCAGCTGTTTAACAGGTTTTGTCTAGAGATTGGCATATTGTGGGAGAATAGTTCAAATCTAGTTGAGTGAAATGCAAGTTCACTTTAAATGTCTCAATGTGCAAGAAAGAAAACCAGTCGTGACATCCTTAAGGCATAGGCAACCTTTGGCACTCCAGATGTTTTGGACTACACCTCCCATGAAGCTTTGCCAGCATTATGGGTGTAAGAGCATTGCAAGAGATGTAGTCCAAAACATCTGGAGTGCTGAAGGTTGCCTATCCCTGTCCTAGATTGTAGTCATCTCACCTGTACCACATATAAAAATTAAACTGTCCATAATATTTCTGACTTATCGCTTTATGACTTCTTCAAGGGAATTGGCATATGGTAAGATAAGATCAATCTTATCAAAGTAACTGACCAGTCCCTGTTTTTCCAGAGGCCTTGCATCAAATAATGCAAACATTCAGGTGACAGACCCATGACAAAAGTGAAAGGTGATGGACCCTTAGAGATTAGAGATTTGTTTTTTGTTTGTTTGTTTCAGACGTGCTGTGTCTGTTAGTAAAACTGAACTGTGGGAAATTTAGAAGGGAGCTTCAAATTTAAGCACTTGACCTGGAAAGGTTTGTGAATTGGAGAATTATTATGAAGTTACCTACTTTATCCTAATATTTGTAAATCTTTTCAAATTTATTTCTCTTATTATGTACAATTTCCAGTTTAGTGAACAACCCTTTTTTTTTTTTATTATTATTATTAAATGTCTGTGGTTCACAAAAAATGAGACTCTGTGTCCACATCTTCTATGCAACCACTAGAGGGGGTTGTGGGACCACATGAAACAACACTGATGACAATTGTTTGTTTTCAGCTTGCTTGGTGTAAGTAACACACTTTCACTTGCGTTGTTGCCAGCAGTTTCGATTTCCCCCTAGCAGATACAAAGCAAATTACATAATACAGCAGACTAAAATAGGTACATAATTATATCATATCACTTCAATCATATATTCACGATCACAAAATATATATTTGCCTTTGTAATCCAGGACTTTAACAGTGAACAATTACTAATTACTGTTAAGGTAGTAGAAATGTACTTTAAAAAATCTGCATTATTTTTATTTGCCACTAACTTAATCTAATTTGTGTTTACATATTTTCCCCTTTCATTCACCCACTGATGATGATAATTCCACCTCCTCTCGGAAGTCACACTATTGCCAATGGGACAAGGATGTCACTCTAGGAGGAAGATTAGTTAATACTGCTGTAATTGCTCATGTTGGAATATACATTGTATATAAAGCCACATGGGCTGCACTCACCTGAACATGCATACATTGTAAGGGTGCTGCTGGGGCCAATTCATACAACATCCAGCTCACTCACTTATTCACTAAATGGCTCACAGAATGCAATAGTCTTCTTTGACCCCTTAGTGACCAGACAGTTTTAACATTTTCTTACCATTAAGGACCAGGGCTGTTTTTTACATTTCTGCCGTGTTTGTGTTTAGCTGTAATTTTCCTCTTACTCATTTACTGTGCCCACACATATTATATACCGTTTTTATCGCCGTTAAATGGTCTTTCTAAAAATACCATTATTTTCATCATCTCATATATAATTTACTATAAAAAAATTTATAGAATATGAGAAAATAAAAAAAAACACCTTTTCTAACTATACTCCCCAAAATCTGCCCACTCGTGCTTAAATACACTGCTCAAAAAAAAATAAAGGGAACACTTACACAACACAATGTAACTCCAAGTCAATCACACTTCTGTGAAATCAAACTGTCCACGTAGGAAGCAACACTGAGTAACAATCAATTTCACATGCTGTTGTGCAAATGGGATAGACAACAGGTGGAAATTATAGGCAATTAGCAAGACACCCCCAATTAAGAAGTGGTTCTGCAGGTGGTGACCACAGATCACTTCTTAGTTCCTATGCTTTCCTGGCTGATGTTTTGGTCACTTTTGAATGCCGGCGGTGCTTTCACTCAAGTGGTAGCATGAGACGGAGTCTATAACCCACACAAGTGGCTCAGGGAGTGCAGCTCATTCAGGATGGCACATCAATGCGAGCTGTGTCAAGAAGGTTTGCTGTGTCTGTCAGCGTAGTGTCCAGAGCATGGAGGCGCTACCCGGAGACAGGCCAGTACATCAGGAGATGTGGAGGAGGCCGTAGGAGGGCAACAACCCAGCAGCAGGACCGCTACCTCTGCCTTTGTGCAAGGAGGAACAGGAGGGAGCATTGCCAGAGCCCTGCAAAATGACCTCAACAGGCCACAAATGTGCTCAAACGGTCAGAAACCGACTCCATGAGGGTGGTATGAGGGCCCGACGTCCAAAGGTGGGGGTTGTGCTTACAGCCCAACACCGTGCAGGACGTTTGGCATTTGCCAGAGAACACCAAGATTGGCAAATTCGCCACTGGCGCCCTGTGCTCTTCACAGATTAAAGCAGGTTTACACTGAGCACATGTGACAGACGTGACAGAGTCTGGAGACGCCGTGGAGAACGTTCTGCTGCCTGCAACATCCTCCAGCATGACCGGTTTGGCAGTGGGTCAGTAATGGTGTGGGGTGGCATTTTTTTGGGGGGCCACACAACCCTCCATGTGCTCACCAGAGGTAGCCTGACTGCCATTAGGTACCGAGATGAGATCCTCAGACCCCTTGTGAGACCATATGCTGGTGCGGTTGGCCCTGGGTTCCTCCTAATCAAAGACAATGCTAGACCTCATGGGGCTGGAGTGTCAGCAGTTCCTGCAAGACGAAGGCATTGATGCTATGGACTGGCCCGCCCGTTCCCCAGACCTGAATCCAATTGAGCACATCTGGGACATCATGTCTCGCTCCATCCACCAACGTCACGTTGCACCACAAACTGTCCAGGAGTTGGCAGATGCTTTAGTCCAGGTCTGGGAGGAGATCCCTCAGGAGACCATCCGCCATCTCATCAGGAGCATGCACAGGCGTTGTAGGGAGGTCTTTTTTGTAAAGTTATAGAGCAATAAGTACAAGTAGCACTTTGCTATTTCCAAACCATTTTTTTTTCTCAAAATTAACAAAAGTTACCTTGTAACACTATCTGTCAGGATTCCCTGAATAACCCTTTGACTCTTTTCATACAATCATTTTACCACCAATATATGCAAAATTAAAAAAAAAAAAAAAAATAATTGGTGTTCAGCAACATCTCCAGAGTACAGTGATACCACAAATGTATATGTGTGTCGGGTTCTCTGGGGGCTAAAAGACCTTATGTAGAGGGTGTGCATTCCAGTTTTCCAGCTTGGAATTTTCACAGCTGGTCTTCATGCACCCATGTCCTATTTGGGACATTTTTTAAGCCAGCCAATGTAATTTACTCCCATCAAACCATATATTTTTTAAAAGTAGGCACCCTAGGGCAGGGGTTCCCAACCTGTGGTACCCGTACCCCCAGGGGTACAATTCAGTGCCCCAGGGGTTACACAAAAAATTGACACAAATTTTTTTTCGGTAATGGCGGCCGCGGACTGGGAACCCGGTCATTGGGCAAACCAGGCAATTGCCCAGTGGACCGCGATGGCCATGGATCCGAGCGCCGCCATGCTGTGTTTGCCTTCATGGGCCGGTGGGGAGATCAAAAATCTCCCTCACCGAATGACAGGCAGGCTGCAGGAGAGGGAGGTAAAGAGGAGCCGGGAGGAGGAACGTTCATCCCGCAAGTTTGGCAATTCGGAGTGTTGCTGCGGGTTACAGAGGATCTCGCGGGAGGACTGAACTCTGCCTGCAGACAGAGGAGCTGCAAGCAGACTCGTGCTGCTCATCTCCACCGGACCACCAGGGCAATGCCCCCCTCCCTCAGAAAAAGGTAAGCAGAGGGGAGAGGGGACATAAAGGTTATTAAATAATAATTTAAAAAAATGTTTTTTTTACTCCAGCTCTGTGTGAACGGTGCAATGTGTTTGTGAAGGGTACTGTGTGTGTGAGTGAAAGGTGGTATGTGTGTTTGTGAAGGGTGCTGTGTGTGTGAGTGAGGGGTGCTCTGTGTTTGTGGAGTTTGCAGTGTGTGAGTGATGGGTAGTGTGTCTGTGTGTGGGCCTACTGATCCCTCTGTAATGGCACCCCCAGGCATAAAAGGGGTTAACAGCCGTTTAGGAGATATTCCCTTCCAGATATACAGGCAGCTACTGAAGACACCAATCACCCGAACAGGAAACCATATGAATGCCGTAAACAGCCGGACCGGAACCATGTGAATGCTGTAACAGTTCAATTGCCATAGAGCCAAAGTCTTTCGTTATACGAATGAGCTCCATGGCATAGCTATCTGGGGTACCACTGTTCAAATAGGGCAAGTACCGAATGACCCGGCTTTCATGTCTTTGCATTTTACCACAAATCTATGCCAAATTAAAAAAATAATAATAAGTGATTTTTTGAGACACATAGCAATTTAAAAATATATGTACTAAGAACTTTAAGAAAAGATTCAACATTCCCCAGGTTTAATACCTTAGGTTGTCTTCTTTTAAAAAATGTATACATGTGAAGGGTTATTCGGGGATTCCTGACAGATATCAGTGTTACAATGTAACTTGCGTTAATTTTGAAAAAAATCGGTTTAGAAATAGCAAAGTGTTGTACTTATAGCCCTATAACGTTCCAAAAAAAGCTAAGAACATGCTAACATTGGGCATTTCTAAACTCCGTACAAAATTTAGAAACTATTTAGCAGGGGTGTTTTTTGGCAGTTGCAGATGCGTAACAGATTTTGGGGGTCAAAGTTTTAAAAAGTGTGTTTTGTTTCTTTTCAATTTTTTCATCATATTTTTTTATTTTTATTATAGTAAATTAAATGATATGATGAAAATAATGGTGTCTTTAGAAAGACCATTTAATGGCGAGAAAAACAGTATATAATATGTGTGAGTACAGTAAATGAGTAAGAGGAAAATTACAGCTAAACTCAAACACCGCAGAAATGTGAAAAGATTCTTGGTCCCAGCGGCAAGAATTTAGAAAAACGGCCTGGTCACTAAGGGGTTAAGTTATTGCAACTGATGATTTATTTCCTACTTACCCCTAAGTTCACTTTCAGAAATATGACTTACTGTTACATCCTTAATGTCACCTGTAAATATTCTGCTCTTGTTTTGCAGCTTTCTCAGCAGAATTCTGTACCTGTTTGTGCAATAATCAAATCCGTGCCATTGTGGGCTATTGTCGTAGCTCACTTTTCTTATAACTGGACCTTTTATACTTTGCTCACATTATTGCCCACATACATGAATGATATCCTGCGTTTTAATGCACAAGAGGTAGGTAATGTCTATATGTTTCTCTATACATATTTGATTATATATGCAGAACTGCCATCAGAAATTTTGGGGCCCCTCACACAGCAGATCGTCTGGGGATGGACTCTGGATTCTGCCCATAGTGATGCTGTTTGTGTTGAAGTGTAAGGGATGCTGTGTGTGTGTATATAATGGATGCAGTGTGTGTGTGGAGGGATTTTTGGAATAGGATGAGAGGAGATCAGGGTTTTAATTTTTATAATTAAATATATATTTCCCCTTCCCTGCTTCTTACCTCTGACCTGGGAGAGGGAGCAGTACATTCTCTGGTGATCCGGTGGTACTCTAGTTTCCACCTCCGCTGGGTGCAGGATGTTTTCATGATCCCCAAAATTTTGTAGTATTGTAGCATTGTCGTGGCAACTCATCTTGACAGTCTGGAGCTCGCCAGAGAGCAACTGGCATAGGTGAAGGCTGTCTCACAACCTGTGGCTCCAGTCCCCATTTTTCCATGTTTCCAATATGGACCTTGTTGGAGACAGAGACACAAACTTACAAACCAATAACACATTTACAATGTAAGGCACTCCCACACATGACACACATTCACTCTCCTCTGCTTGGGAGATAATTGGATCAGTAACTGTACTAATTCTAATCCAATTATCTCCAAGCACAGAAAAAACATACTTTTCTAAAAAGTCCCAAAAGTACCCCAAAACAAATGATATCCCCATATAATGTTACATCCCCTGAAAGCCCTGATCTTGGTGACCAACATATCCAAAAATCATCCAGATCTGTACAGGGGTTCAGGAATTTCCTGGAAGTCATAATTTGTACTAACCGTGCACATGGTCCTATGCCCAAAACAGTTCCATGAAATCCGGGCTAACGGTCTGTGAAGTTCGGTGGTCTTTTACAGGTTTCCCTGCAGGGCCCATAGTCCGTGGGCAGGAGGCTGGCAAGCAGGCTCCTCCAGGAGCTCGTGGCAAACTCACTTGGAGGGGGGAGTTTGCCACAGCAAGTATTTTTATTTTTTTTAAATGGAAGTTCAGTTCTATTTCAATCTATAACGTGCGTTTATTAATTTTCCTGCAGAATGGCTTTCTCTCTGCGCTGCCTTACTTTGGATGCTGGGTCTTTATGAATATTACTGGTCTTATTGCAGACTACATGAGGGAGAAATTAAACTATTCTACTGTAGCAGTACGGAAAATATTTAACACAATAGGTTAGTAAAACATTTGGTTGTAGATTTGTGCCGTGCATGTTCATAGCTTTAACTTGGTTTTCTTATGTTGCATTTTGTCAGTATGTTTACTATAATTCAATCTCTTTACACTATAGCCTTTTTCTGCAAACCTTATGGACAACAGTGTTGTCAAAAACAATTGCTTATTTTACTTCACTCATAGCATGTTCATACCAAAATCTAAATGTATCAGAAATCAACTATCGCATCAATGTTTTTCCAATTTCAATGGTGATGTCTACTGTGCTAATTATGACCCTGAATGTTGAAAAATTAGTATGATATATTTTTGTATCTACTTTTAAGAACAAAAGTTATTTTCTCTCCCAGTGCAGATTTACCTTGTGGTCTGACAACCACAAAGAGGAATCTATGCATGCATTTCACTGTGTCTAGATCTTTTTGTAAAAATCTACTCAGGATAGTTAAAGCACTAAAACAACTATAGCATAATCAGCGGTTTTGGTGTACAGATTATATTCCTACAAACTCACTGCACAATTCTCTGTTGTTAAGGCAGTTAAATCACTTTGATTATGCAGCCCAAGCAACACCTTTGTGGCTGGGACTCATGCAGCCTTCATAAAAACAGTAATTTTACTTACCGTAAATTCCTTTTTTCTTAGTATAGTGGCAGTACTTACAAGTGGGATGTTCCTTCCGGTGTTGGACAAGAAGCTCCCCCTTCTTTGAATAATATAGCTGTGCTCCGCCTGCTGCCTCCATATAACCTGCAAGATTGAATCACCCGCCAGTAATAAAAAAGAACCAAACGGAGACAGACTAATGCAAAAAACATTTAATCCAAATGAAAGAGGAGGGAAACCCAGTACTGCCACTATACTAAGAAAAAAGGAATTTACGGTAAGTAAAATTACTGTTTTTCCCTCCGTATAGTGGCAGTACTTACAAGTGGGATATAGCAAGAACCCTGCATACAACAAAGGGTGGGGACTCAGCAGGCCACAGCTTGCAGCACCTTACGCCCAAAAGCAGCCTCAGAAGATGAAAATATGTCCAGCCTATAATGCTTGATGAATGTATGCAATGAAGACCAAGTAGCCGCTTTGCAGATGTCTTCAGGTGATGCTGCTGCTCTTTCAGCCCAGGAGGTTGCCATAGCCCTAGTGGAATGAGCTTTCAACGGGAATCTGAGAGGAATCCCTTTGGAGTGATAAGCCAACTTGATGGTATCTGTAAGCCACCTAGCCAGAGAGGGTCCGGAAACAGCACGACCCTTGTACTTGCCTTGAAAGTAGACAAAGAGATGATCTGAGGATCTAAACCCTTGAGTCCTCTGAAGGTAGATCTTCAGGGATCTTCTAACATCCAGGAAATGCCACTTTCTTTCCAGATCCGATGTAGGAGATTGACAAAAGGACGGCAGAATAATAGGTTGGTTAATCGCAGCCCTAGAGATAACTTTAGGAAAAAAAGAAGGCCTGGGGTGCAGGACCACCTTTTCCTGATGGAATATGGTGAACTCCGGAGAAGATGATAGAGCTCGGATCTCACCAATTCTCCTAGCGGAGGTGATAGCCACCAGGAAAGCCGTCTTGAAGGTTAGTAGCTTGATGGGGACCTTAATCAATGGTTCAAACGGAGGTTCACAAAGGGCTTGAAGAACCAGAGACAAATCCCAGGTAGGAAAAGACACTAATCTGGGAGGCCTTTTTAACCGTATGGACTTAACAAACCTTCGGACAAGTATGTTTGAGGCAATGTCACGAACCAGGAAGTGACTTAGAGCCGAAATTTGGCCCTTGAGTGTAGAGACCCCTAGGCCGGCTTCAAAACCATCCTGTAAAAAAGAAAGGATTTCCGGGATAGACGTACTGGCAGGATCCGAACCTCGAAGAGAACACCAGGCTCTGAATTTCACCCAGACTCTGAAATAGATTTTCGAAGTGGACAAGCGGACAGAGGATAACAAAACGTCACATAAGTGTTCTGAGAGACCATGACCCTGAAGGATCATCCTTGCAGCAACCATGCTGTCAGGCGAAACATTTCCAGGGTTTCTACTGGAAGAGTCACATTCTCTAATATGGTGGAAGAGATCGGGAGAGACCAACGTGATATGGTCATATTTTCCACTTCTGAGAACCAACTTCTGTTTGGCCAGAAGGGCAGGACTGCTAGAATTCTTGCCTTCTCCCATCTTATCTTCTGAACAATCCGGGGAATAAGAGCGACAGGCGGGAAAATATAAGCCATGTTGAAGTTCCAAGGGATCGACAGACCGTCTAGGACATCTGGGTAGTCTCCTGCTTGGAGGGAAGCGAATCTCTGCACTTTCCGGTTTCTCCTTGTCGCCAACAAGTCTATCTCTGGCCTGCCGAAGCGGGAAACTAGCTCCAAGAAAACCTGGTTTGATAGTGCCCAGTCTGCTTGAGACCAATGATTTCTGCTGAGGTCGTCTGCAATAATGTTTAGAGACCCTTTGATATGGGTAGCTGAGATTGCAAGAAGATTGGTTTGGGCCCAAGACATTATACGGTAGCAGAGATTTTGGAGAGCTTTTACCTTTGTGCCTCCTTGGCGATTTAAATAAGCCACAGTGGTGGCGTTGTCCGACTGTATCCTCACCGACCGATTGGCGATGACTGAACCGAAAGACACCAGTGCCTCCCAGACCGCTAGTAATTCCCTGAAATTTGAGGAAGCGCCTGCCTCTTCCTTGTTCCAAAGACCTTGATGGAATTGAGAACCGAGATGGGCGCCCCAACCAGTCTGGGAAGCATCTGTGGTTATCGTAATCCACTGTTTTTGTGCAAAAGATAGGCCTTTTGAAATGTTGCTCCTGTCTCTCCACCAGTTTAGCTGTTTTTTCACCTTTGCGGATAAGTGGAAGGGAGAGTCTAGATCTTCCTGTTTTCGAGTCCATTGTGAAAGAATGTCCCATTGCAAAGGTTTTGATTCTGCTTTTGCCCAAGCCACTGCTGGGATTGCAGAAGTGAGGAGGCCTAGCAAACTCATAGCATCCCTGATTGAGCTTAGGTTTTGCTGCAGCTTTAATACGGCTTTTAAGATCCTCCTTTGTTTCTCTATTGGTAAAAACAGAGACAGGGACTGTGATTCTACCTGAAGACCCAAGAATTCCAGACTCCGTGACGGATTCAACTTGGATTTTTCCAGGTTCAGGATCCAACCGTGATCTTTTAAAACCTTCATCGTAATCCTGAGATGATATTCTAGCAGTTGTTTCGATTTGGCTTTCAAGAACCAATCGTCCAGGTATGGAACAATCGAGATACCTTTCAGACGTAAGACTGCTGCTACGGGTGCCAGGATCTTCGTAAAAACTCGAGGAGCTGAAGACAGGCCAAAGGGTAGAGCCTTGAATTGTAAATGGAGAATCCTTCGCTTTATTGTAAGAACCGCAAACCTGAGAAACTTCCGGGAAGATTCTGAAACCGGTACATGTAGATAAGCATCTTTTAAATCTAACTTTGCCATGTGATCTCCTTTTTGTAAAATGTGCGTTACAGACAGAATACTTTCCATGCGGAACTTCTGGTACGGTATGCAGGTGTTGACTTGTTTTAGGTCTAGTATTGGCCGAAAGGATCCGTCTGGTTTCTGAACCAGGAACAGGCGGGAGTAAACCCCCTGAAATTCCCAACGTTTGGGTACCTTCTCTACCACATCTTTTCTTAAAAGAAGAAGAGCTTCTGTTAGGAGTGCTTCTGTTTTTTTCTTTGAAGGATAGTCTGATAGTAGGAAGGAAGGTTGTGGTTTTGTTGAAAACTTTATTCTGTAACCTTCTGAAATCGTTCTTATAATCCACCCATTTGATGTACTCTTTTTCCACTCTTGGGCGAAGAACCGAAGGCGTCCTCCCACTCTTTTGGCGTCAAAACTTCCTCTTTTTGTCTTGCCTGTTGGATTCATGTCTAGACCACTGGCTGCTGTTTCCACCCTGTTTTTGAAACCTTCGAAACCGCCCTTGGTAACGAAAGGACCGCTGACCCTTATACTGAAAACGTTTATAACCCTGTGATCTTGATTCCAGAGGTAGGGCTTTCTTTGTGTCTGACATTTGTTTAATAATGTCTTCCAAAGGTGTTCCAAATAGTTTGTTCCTCTCAAAGGGTAATTCACACAAGGCAGCCTTGGACGCTGAATCTGCTGTCCATGTACGTAGCCAAAGAGCTCTTCTGGCCACTGACGACAATCCCATGATTCTTGCTGCTAAACGCATAGACTCATCAGAGGCATCCAAAAGAAATTCATTAGATAATTTCAGTAGGAACATAAGATGGGAAGGATCTGCATCTGATTTTCCCATAAGAGATTCTTCCAGGGATTGTAGCCAAACGCTCTGAGCCCTGAGAACCGCTGAACCTGCAATACCGGCTCTGCATTGGTACCCTGCGGCCTGAAATATTCTTCTACATGAAGTTTCGGCTCGTTTATCCATTGGGTCTTTGAGTCCTGAGACTTCGCCAATGGGTATAGTGGTTTTCTTAGATAGCTGGGCAATCTGAATATCTACTTTAGGAAGATCTTCCCACTTTTCTTCCGACTGTAGTTTAAACAACAGTTTAAATTGTTTGGAAATAAATGCACGTCTTTCAGGATTCTTCCATTCTCTATGAAGGAGATCCAAGATTTTAGGTGGCATCGGGAAACCTTTAACCTTACCCTTGGTAGGTTGCGTTTCTTGTATAGCTGATGTTACTTCCTTAATAAAATTTTTCAGCTCTTCTGGTGGGAAGCCCTCCTCCACACTGGAAGCTAGGCTGGAAATATCCGAAGGCGAAGAAATAGAGCATTCTCCCGAAGAAACGTCAGACACCGAAGGAGATCTATTCCTTCTACGTTTCTTAGGCTTCTCTTGTATAGCCGGCTCTTGCTTCACAGAATCTTTAAAAGACTCAAACGTCTGGGACAAATTTTCCTGGAACCAGCCCAGGAAGGATGCCATATCAGTCTGCTTAGCTTTCTCTAGCAATTCCACAGAGCACTGATTACACGTCTTTTTGCGACATCCGTCAGGCAGAGGTACAGCACATTCCAGACAACATAAGTGCTTAGATTTGCTTGTGGCTTTTTTAGGGACAGATGCTGACATCTTGTCCTTATCCGCTTTGTCCGGGGGAATAGGACTGGACATATCTGTGGATCAAACAAAAAATGTTTCAATAGAAATAGAAATAGATAGACCTATAAATAGACGCATGCAAAATAATAGATGAATAAAAGGAGAGATTCATAAAATCTCACCTTAAATCAACTAAAGTCCGTGCAGGAGGGCTGGTGACACGGAGAACCAGAGCTGTACACCCACCCTTGGGGTCAGCAAGGTTCTGCACAGTTTATATACCAAAAAAAAAAAATTTAATTTTTAAATTTGGCGCCAAAAAAACCCGGTTTCGCGCATGCGCAGTTGCGCGATTCCGTGTTTGGTGGAACGCAAACTCCTCCCGGCGTGCGTTCCACCACTGTGCGCATGCGAAAAGCAATCGAGGAGGACCGCCCGGGAACTCATCTTAGCAGCCACAAAAAGGGAAGTACCCGGTCGCGTTCCGTAACGCTAGACCGGAAGTACTGCGCCACTCAGTTCCCACCCGGGGAACCATCGGGCAATTACCTCCTCGATCAGCAGCCTGTGCTGATCGCACCTCTCCACCTGAACTGGGGAACCTGTCCGTCCCGTTGCCGGGACAAGAAGAACTGGCGGGTGATTCAATCTTGCAGGTTATATGGAGGCAGCAGGCGGAGCACAGCTATATTATTCAAAGAAGGGGGAGCTTCTTGTCCAACACCGGAAGGAACATCCCACTTGTAAGTACTGCCACTATACGGAGGGAAAAAAAAGTTTCATTTTACAGAGTGTTTACTTCTTATCTCCTTCTCTGGAACTTTAACCACACACAAAGCTGTGTCAGGTTCTAGCAAGCAATTAATAGCACAGGAGATAAGAACTTCTAAATTAAACGCATTGTGCGATAAGGGAAGTTTAAAAAATACATCTCTTTTTACAGGAATTTTGTAGGGAGGCTGTGTGAGTCTGTCAGTGGAGGTGAGGCTAGGGCTGTATGAACAGTTATTTAACTCCTAAGTGCTATAAAATTGGCCAGTTAGACTGCGTGGACATAATATATATGCCAACACTACTTAATTAAGCAAAACATGTTTTGCTGGTTAGTGTCCCTTTCATTGTGCTGTGCCAACACAATATCCTTGATAAAGACCTGGCTACAGGTCGAAACGTTGCAGTGTCCAATAAATCTGCCTGATTTATCACAGTGAGTGCCTGAGAATTTTTCTTTGAACACAATGTCACATGTGTAGGTATGTCACATGTGTAGGTATGTATCATTTTGAGTGTCTTCTTCCTTCTCTTTGGAGTCGTTAATAATCTGTTGTTTTTGGTTTTTGTTTTTTACTAACTTTTTAGGAATGATTGGACCAGCTTTATTTTTATTAGCAGCTGGTTACACAGGTTGTAACTATAAACTGGCGGTCGCATTTCTTACATTATCAACTACACTTGGTGGGTTTAGTGTGTCAGGATACAACATAAATCATCTAGACATTGCACCATCGTGAGTATTGCTTCATAATTAATCTCCTTTAATATACTTATATGAATGATTCTACATCCATTGGTTTTTATTACCAGAAATTTTGTTTTGGCATATCTGTTTTATGCTTTTGACAATTTGTAGTGACCCTTAATGTGTGTAATTATTATGTAAAAATCTGAGTAAGCCTTGTTTCCCCATTGAAAGTGCTCAGTTGAATAACAATAGATGTGCATAACAGTTGAGATTTATTACAGCTGGCAAATTGCAATGAATTGGCTACATGTACATCTTGAAGTGTGCCTGTTATGTTACACACAATGTATACTCCCCTTAATGTCATTTCTAAATTGTGCTTGCAGTCTTTAGCTAAAATGTACCGATTTTTAGCCATTTCAAATTAAATCTTAAGGCCTTAAGATAAATCTTAAGGCCTTTTAATGTCCCTCGTCGCTGCTTCCTCCTTCGCGCCGCTCCTCCTTCTGACTCCGTCGGCCAGTGGGCGAGACCGATCCCGCCCACCGGCCGGGGAGACCTAAGGAAAGCATTGAAAAAGATTTTCAATGCTTTCTTATGGGGAATTGAGCGACGCTGGAGGTCCTCACACAGCGTGAGGACGTCCAGCGACGCTCTAGCAAAGAAAATCTTTGCTATGAGTCAGGAAGTTCCCTCTAGTGGCTGTCTAGTAGACAGCCACTAGAGGTGGAGTTAACCCTGCAAGGTAATTATTGCAGTTTATAACAAACTGCAATAATTACACTTGCAGGGTTAGGAGTAGTGGGAGTTGGCATCCAGACCACTCCAATGGGCAGAAGTGGTCTGGGTGCCTGGAGTGTCCCTTTAAGCCTGTTGCCAAGGAGACTTAGTGCCCAGCAGGGATCCAGGTAAGAGGACGAGCAGTTGGAAAAAGATTTGCTACATTACTGGAAAACGACGCCAGTGCACTCCTGCCATCATAAACCCAACAATGACTATGGGCAATGGTGTCCTGCTGAGACAGTGGTGTTTTGTGGGTGGAGGTTTCTTTATGATGGGTAAGTGCAAACATTTATGTTGGGGCATTGTACATTGAGAAAGGACATATCACCCAAAACATGGTCTTTGTGCCTCCACATTAAACTTTTCGGTAGCAGTTTAGCACCTTACATTTCCTTTTTTGCGCCTTGTATGTTCTTGTTTGTTTTTATCCTGTGCCTGTGAAACTTCTGGTTTAGAAATAACCAGACGCTATTGCATAATATGCTGAGCCTATCCAGTTCTTTTCAAAATTAACAGTTAATATTTTAACACTTGTGTTGCAGCCGTGTTCTAAAACCTCTGAAATTTTTATTTATGTATTTATTTTAATTTTACAGTTATGCAGGATTACTTCTTGGTATAACAAACACCTTTGCCACAATTCCTGGGATGGTTGGTCCTGTTATTGCCAAAAGTTTAACCCATGCAGTAAGTAAGAAGCCGTCCGAACATTTTCTATATAGAGTGATATTGTTTTTGTTTTAGGTTTAACCGGTTAACCATTTTTGTGTGTTTGGTTGTTGGTTTTTTTTTTTTTTTTTGGAGGGGAGTGTTTGTTTTTATGATTCAAATTTTATTTAAAATGTTTGTGCTAGTGTGTGATGGCTTTTCCCCCTCCATTTTATTTCATATAGAACACTGTGGAACAATGGCAGATTGTTTTCTACATTGCTGCTGCTATTAATATATTTGGAGCCATATTTTTTGCAATATTTGCCAGTGGAACTGTGCAAACCTGGGCAGTAAGTCAAAAGAAGGAAGATGAAGGCTAAAGAAAGCATGATTATTTCCTGGACTGCTCAAAACACAACATGCCTTGGAACATTCTGGGACAACTACATTCCTTTTTATTTGAAATTGTTTACATGCACATTTTATGATAATGAAGTACATTATGTGTAAAAGCATAGTTTTGTTTTGAAAGACACATTAGACAAACTGTTCATATACAGTGTAAGAAAATGAATCATAAAGCTATAATTTCATGTATGGCTTCCTTAAAAAGGGAAATATTTAACTATTTTGACTTTCTTATTATATTTGCCATTTATATTTGTATTAAATCCTTGTAGGTTACAAGGGTATATGTTCCTGTAACAAATGGTAGTACCATCTTTTTGTTTATATGTATATGTGCAGATTATATCAAGGGAATGGACCAAAGTTTGTCAAATAATCCCACCAAATGTTCCTATTAAAAGTCGATTGAAGTGCCTTATTACTCTGTAGCATTTATAGCCCTCTAAGGATCTCAAACAAGTTAAACTAGAATAGCACTTTATAGTTATGACTTAGATAGGGGTACTCAGGGATCAATATTACATGGAAACATTGATGAAAGAAATGTGTATAATTTCAGAAAATACCACACTGATGCAGTTGATAATGTTGCATGTATTGGTTACTCAGTAAAACTGTCTTTTACAAACCATTAATGCCTAAACTGAAATATATTCCCCCTATGCGTGTTATTTCTATTTACCTGTTTCTTTCCTGTAATGTATGTAGTGTTTTTTTATAATGGGATCATGTTGTGTGGTGCATAAGACAATCATATTCTTATTGTCAAAGTGTACAGATCTTTAATGTCAGGCACTTACGAATAATGAAAAAAAATATATATGTTTGTGTATTTCATATCTAAACCATAGTTTTTTGTTTTATTTTTTATTTCAAGATATGATTGAGGTTCTTTAAAGAGAGAACATGTGAAGAAGAAAAAAATACATACAGTAAATGTGCATATTTTTCCTTACAAATCATAGAATGGTTTGCCATTCTTAAAGGGATTCTATAGTGCCAGGAAAACAAGGTTGTTTTCCTGGCACTATAGCTCCCTATAGTGCCCCCACCCCTCACCGTGGAGCAGAAGGGGTTAAAATCCCTTCTGTGACTTACCTGAGTACCGCGCTGATTTCCTTATGGCTCTGGCTCGGGGTCTGCCTTTGCTCCTCCCAACAGGGCAAGGGGGCCGCGCTTGCATTAGGGATTGCCCCATAGGAAGCATTCTACAATGCTTTCCTATTGGGTTTCGGGTGATGCTGGAGATCCTAATGCATAGTGTAATAAGGACGTCAGGCGATCAAAGGTGGCCGAACGACCCGGAAGTTCCTCTAGAGGCTGTCTGGCAGACTGCCATTAGAGGTGGAGTTAACCCTGGATAGTAATTATCGCAGCTTCCCAATAAGTGCAATAATTATCTTTGCAGGGTTAAGGGACCTGGGAACATGCATCCAGACCACTTCAATAAACTGTCCCTTTAACAATACAGTGTCCCTTTACCAATAAATTCAGATTACAATGACAACTTTCATGCTCAGGATAACAGTCCCTGAACCAGCAAGCTTTTTTTCTTTATGACCTTCACTTCTCTCCTCATGCACTGACTGAATGTCCTAAACTCTGTTTCATGGTTATGCCATTGATGCATATTAAAATACAGAGCTAGAACCTACCTGCTTGGTTCCAAGCTAGGTAGTGTTCTGTTGGCTCCATGTGGAACTCTATGGTCACTGTACGTTACTGCAGTGCAGGTCATTGGCAGCATTGTGATAAGTGAAAGTTAATTTGCACTGTATATCCTGTCATAATTGTAATTGTTATGAAAATTTCCTGAAATGATTATTATGAAAATTTCCTGAAATGATTATTACTGAATTAAACCTTTTTTTTATGATGTGTTTTAGTATTTCATGTTGGCGGGAAGCATGTCATTTGATCAGAATGTGCTGCACAAACAATAAAAAATACTGTTCTCATGAAAGGTTATTTAATAGTGTTTGTGTCATTTTGTTTAAAGAGCTGATCTTTTTTATAAAACTTTGCAAGCCTGAGGGAATCATCTACTAAGTGGACTAGAAAACACCATGCAACGGATCAAACTGCAGTTTTCCCTGTGTGACTCAGAGCAGCTCCTATAAGCTAGAATTATGCAAATGTCTTATTTGGCCACTGATTAGCTCAGGCTTCCCCAAACTCCGGCCCTCCAGATAATGCTGAACTACAACTCCCATGATTCTGTGAATGAAATAGGCTGAGAATCATGGGAGTTGTAGTAAAGCAACATCTGGAGGGCCGGCGTTTGGGGAAGCCTGGCTTAGCTTATGTTGAACAGGAATGTGAATAATCCGGTGGAAAAAACGAACAATTGTGTTTTAGTCATATTAAAACTGAACCATGGTGTTTATTGCTTTCAATAAGCCACAGCAGAGGTCTCCTACAATAGCAATGAATCTTGCACGACTGTTTGTAATAATAAAGTGGGTCAGAATTACACTTTCAACTCGCTCTAAGAGAGGCTGCTGAGACTTACAGTTGACAAATTCTGCAGCATTTAACAAAAAGGAAGACTGACTGACTAAACCCTACAAGCTACAGTCCCTCAAGGAATTCCACTTTCAACATTCTGCCAGTGATCAGAACACACAGGGGCTTCTGAGATTTATAGACGAGCTTAGATATATTATAATATTTTTGTCCTATTGTCACTGACATCTGTCCTATCTGCGTTCTGTCATATTACACCTTACCCACTCTGCCAGGCTTTACATTGGCTTTTAGTATCCTGCAGGATCGAATTCAAACTACTGATATTAACATACAAAGCTCTTCAGGGGTCAGTATAATCACCAGAACAGCTACAGCTTATTGTATTTGTTCTGGTGAGTATAACAGGTTCCTGCAGGCTTTTTGCAGTAAACATTGACTTTTCAGTGAAGAGGCAGTGTTTACATTATAGCCTACGGACACTTGTCGTTGCCACTCCTCAGATGGCTATTAGCGATGCTTTCTGGGGCTATATATACACCTTTTTTTTTTTTTTTTTTACACTGATTGCTTTTTTAAACTTTTTTTTTTTTTTTACAGCAGCAGGGAGACTGCCTGTCAGCACAGACAGGCACCTATTGCGGCCATGTGATCGCTCTGTTAGAGCGATCACGTGGCCACGGGGGCCTAATTTGCCGCGGGAAGACTGCCTGAGCAGACAGGCAGTCCCCCCAGACCGGGTGAAACGCTGATCGCCACCGGAGGAACGACGGTGATCAGGTAAGTACCCCAACACCGTTATGACGGTTCTCAAGGGGTTGTTTTCGATGACGGTCCTGAACCGTCATCGGTCCTCAAGAGGTTCAAGACATAATTACACGTGGTCACCAGGACTGCAAACTCAGCTCTTAATAGTTAAAGTGGTCAAGAGGTCAGTTTAAGGATTTGTCTAACTGCAATTAGTCAATTTCCCCAAATCCTTCTTTCTGCCATAAACTTACAGGGTTATACACTAAAGTGGGGGGCGTGGCCGGACCGTGCATGGAGTAGGTCGCATCTAACCGCAGCTGTGTAGCCCCAGCACACTATAGCACCGATATTCGAGCCGGAATCGACCCAAAATGGGTAAATCAAGAAAATTGAACACCCCGGGACCCTCCCAGACTGGTTCGCCGAGCCGAACCGCGGGACCCATGGACGGGTACCTCGGAACTCCGAGAGACTCGCGGGCACACCAGGCCGCGGCCAAAATGGCGCCGACCTCGCCTGAACAGCGCAACACTGAGAGCCCCACGTGCAGCCCGGCCAGAGGGGAATCCCTCACTCAAATGGCGGCAGACATAGCCACAATCACAGCAAACATGATGTCCAAGTCGGACAAAACTGATTTACTGGCAGAAATCCGAACTGCGATCAGAGAAGAGGTCATGGAGGTAAGGAGAGACCTGACAGCCCTGGAGCGCAGGGTGGAAGAGCTAGAGGCAGACAGAGCCCAAAACATACAGCAGCACCAAGCCGCTGAAACAGCTGCCACCAGGCAGGGCAATGTCCTGTTGGAACTTAGGAGAAATCTGGAGGACCTGGACAATCGCGGACGCAGGAATAACATCCGCATACGCGGGCTGCCTGAGTCCACCGGGGAGGCACTACCGGAACTCCTACGGGGCCTGTTCACTCTCATCCTTGGGGACAGGGCCCCGGCGGACTTTGGCATTGAACGGGCCCACAGAGCACTGCGCCCTGCATCCGCGGACGGCCCGCCAAGAGATGTCATCTGCTACCTGCTTTCCTACTCGTTGAAGGATGACATTATGAGGGAAGCACGGAGTCGACAAAACCTCACCTACATGGAGACCAACATCTCCCTATACCAAGATCTCTCTGTGCTCACACTAGAAGCGAGGAGGGCCCTGCGCCCACTCACCACCATGCTCCGAGATCAGCGGATACAATACAAATGGGGGTTTCCCTTTAGCCTGCAGGCGAAGGTGGGCAACACATAGCACATCGTGCGCTGGCCAGCGGACGTCCCACGATTCTTACGGGCCGCAGGCCTCCCAGCAGTGACAGTATCTAATTGGATCCTCGAAAGACAACCTACGCGCCAGAATGCACCACGTGAAAGACCGGGCACCGGCCTCACAGGAGTTGGATTCCGCCGGGGTGGCCCGGACAGCCATGAGGAATGATCTACCCTGGGGCCGTGACCCGGCGGGGCGGGGGAACCAGCTCTCGGCCCGACACCCCAGCCCTATACATGGACACTCCACTGCACCTAGACGGGCAACCCTACCCCCCCCAGGGTCTACGTCGGAGACCGGCCTACCTATCCAGCACCCAGCTATTTGATCCGGAGCTGCTGCAGACCCACTGGGTATGTACTTGACCCCTTACTTTGGGCCCCTACTCCTATGGAACTGGCCAGAAGGGCATGACACTGTAATGGGAGGGAACCACACAACTGGGGCGGGGGGCTCTGGTGGGTACATGGAACACCCGGGGAAGCATGAGGGAGGGGACACCCCACGCTATGCATGCCCAACAGTCAGCAATGTGCAGTGGCCCAGGACGGACCCTGAACTCACCCCTAAATGAGCCCTTTTTCGCCTGGAGGCGCATCTCCCCAGACCCTGCCAAACCCCGAGATTGCCTAGTACTTAGGCAATATAGCCTGACCCAAGGCCTGCTGAAAGATGTAAGGGTGGGAAAGAAGTGGCCCCTGGGGAGGGGGGTTAAAGGGAAAATTGCATGTTGTGAACTGTTATGTACTGCTCTAAGGTTTAAATTGTTTATAATGTTTCTCAGTTTTAAACTGCATTTGGCCGCACACGCACCCACACGGGATTGAGGGACACCCCACAGCCCCCGTTGGTTGGGGGAGGGAGGGCCGGGACGGGAGCCCGAGGTGACATCTGGTCCCCATGGGGACTATTGAGCTATAACGCTACAACACGTACCCACTAAGGGACCATTACAGCCTGGAGAGGCACTTAGGCGGATTACGGGGCACTACCCCATACGAGTCCCCGACACGATGGGGACGATTCCAACTATTCTTGATCAGTGGGCTGGGACCCATGGGAGCAGGGTGACATATACGGAGGCACACACCTGTACGGGCGACCCACGTGCCCCTTGTAACTGACTCGCGCTATACGAATATTCGGAGGCAACTCTGGTGACACACCCCGAGGGGACTTGACACCGGGGGGCGACTAACTCCGAAGCGAGTACCTGTTACCTACCACACCGACTGACTCCCCCACTGACACCGAACCGACTTTACTTCCCACCCCCTCTCATACCCTACCCCCCCCCCTACTTTGACGACCCTATCCTCCCCCATCCCCTGTGCAGTCGGGGATGGGTCCTAAAGATGAAAAGGCACCACTCACTCTTTGGTCGAATAACGTTAGAGGCTTGAACGTGCCCGAGAAACGGACCCAAATACTCCGCACCCTATGGTCGGAGCGTGTCTCGGTCGCGTTCCTGCAAGAGACCCATTTCAGGGGAGCGGACGCACCCACCATTAAGAACGGGAGATACCCCACGGGATACTATTCGAACCATCCAGATGAAAAGAAAGCGGGTGTGGCGATCCTATTCTCCCATAATATCCCGTTCATATGTACTGAACAACGACCAGACCCAGGGGGTAGATACCTGTTTCTCAAGGGGACAATAGCACAACACCCTTACACGTTCGCCTGCCTATATGCCCCGAATCGCAACCAACACGTCTTCCTTACCAAAACTCTTGCAAAACTAGATAAATTCAGGGAAGGATTCTTGGTTCTAGCAGGAGATCTTAACATGCCGCTGGACGCTAGCCTAGACACCTCTAGAGGGGAAAGCTCGATACCAGGTCATTGCATACGCGCTGCCGGGAGGGCTCTGACACGATGTGGCCTAGTTGATTGCTGGAGGGCGGCAAACCCTGACTGCAGGGACTACTCCTATTACTCGGCCGTGCACCGGCGTTACAGCCGGATCGATTACATTTTTGTGGCACAAGAAGCCCTGCCACTGCTCCGTAAGGCGACTATAGGCTTGATGGCGGGATCAGACCACGCCCCGATCACTGTCCAGATACAATCACCACTGTACAAACCCACTGAAAGACAATGGAAGCTAAATGAGAACATGCTCCTACACCTTGGGGACACTGACCCGGCCAGACTAACATTACAACAGTACTTTGACACAAACACTACCCCTGATGTACAGCCGCTGACAGTGTGGGAGGCACACAAATGTGTCATACGGGGTCACTATATAAAGGTCTGCACACAGCGAAAAAAGGACAACGCACGCCAACTAAACACACTGAACTCGCGACCCTAGAGCAAACCCACAAGCAAAATCAGGACGAGGATATATTCCTCCGACTGACGACGCTTCGGAAACAGAGGAGGGACATACTAGCCCAGGGCCTCCTGCGTACCATTAGGAAATCAGCTAGATTCTTTTTTGAACACTCCGATAAGAGCGGGAGATTGCTGGCCCGCCAACTCCGAGACCGGAGGAGGGCGAGCCACATCCATAAAATTAGACCCAAGGACGGGACGGAAACCCGTCTACCCGACGGGATTCAGCGAGCGTTTGTAGACTACTACACGGAACTGTACAATATACCCCAAAACACATCAGACGCTGCCCGAGCACTACGCTCCCGACGGATCACTGAGTTCCTAGAACGCAACATCGATAAAAAATTGACCGCGGAAATGCGAGAAGACCTGGAACGACCCCTGTCGGCGGTAGAGCTGGCGGCGGCCCTTAAACTTTCTAAAGCCCACAAAGCCCCGGGCCCAGACGGCCTTCCCCTACAGTATCTACGCACGTTTAAAGATGTTTTGCTACCACACCTTCTACTGGGCCTCAACTCCATACTGGAGGGGGGCCGTTTCCCCACTGACACCTTAGCAGCAATAGTTACCGTGATACCTAAAGAAGGGAAAGACCCGGCGAACTGCGCGAGCTACCGCCCTAGCTCATTACTAAATGCAGACCTGAAGCTGTTTGCGAAAGCCATAGCCCTGAGAATCGCGAGCCACCTCCCACACCTCATACACCCGGATCAGGTCGGATTCATCCCGGGCAGGGAAGGGAGAGACAATACGATTAAGGCCCTGAACATTCTCCATATAGCGCGGTCGCAGCGTAGGGAACTCCTACTATTGTCGACAGATGCTGAAAAGGCCTTCGATCGGGTGGACTGGTCGTACCTGGAGAGCACCCTTTCGCACATGGGCTTCGGCCCCAACATGCTGTCCTGGATGCTCTCCCTGTACACTAGTCCCACGGCACGGATCCGAATCAATGGAGCACTGTCCGCCCCTTTTCAAATCAGGAACGGCACTCGGCAGGGATGTCCGCTCTCCCCCCTCCTGTTTGCCCTCTCCCTGGAACCATTCCTGGGGGCGGTCAGACGGAACGGGGGAATATCCGGCTTCTCCCATGGTCGCCACGAATACAGAGTGGCAGCATACGCTGACGATATGCTGTTTTTCCTCACTCAGCCACTGATATCACTACCGAACCTCCTCACAGCATTTCAGGAGTTCGGAACACTCTCCAACTTAAAACTTAATACAGATAAGTCAGAGGCCCTCTACCTCCCCCCCCCCACGCGGCCCCCCACCCCACCTATACTCCCAATACCGCTTCAGATGGTGTGACACCAAACTGAAATACTTGGGAATCTGGCTGCCCAAAGACACATCCCAATTATACCTACACAATTATCAACCATTGCTACACTCCCTGATGGTGGACATCAAGAAATGGTCCCCATACTATATCTCCTGGTTTGGACGCATTAATGCGAGCAAGATGAACGTGTTGCCCAGGATACTATACCTTTTCCAAACAGTACCGATCACCGTGCCCAAAGCCTTTTTTAGCTCCCTGTCGACTGCTATTCGACAATTCGTTTGGAAATCCCGCCAGACCCGGATTAAAAAATCCACGCTAGAACTCCCAAAGCGGAAAGGAGGCACAGGTCTGCCCTCCATTGAGACCTACTACCGCGCCACACACTTGCATAGGCTGGCAGACTGGCACGTACAATACCCCACAAAGCAATGGGTAACCCTCGAGCTAGATCAAGCGGACAGGAAAATTCCCTCCAGACTGTGGCTACACACCGCCACACACTCTGACTTACGCACCGGTAACCCCCTAATTGACGCCTCGATCAGGGTATGGACAGCCGTACGCTACAGACTTAGGCTCACTACCTCCCCTAGCCCATTAACCCCCATCACCTATAACCCAGACTTGGCAGACGCACTGACACAACGAGATTTAGCTGGTCTCCAGCAGGCAGACTGGATGTACCTGCACCAATGGTGTACTACGAGGGGACTTAAACCGCTCACGGAATTATGCCCGGACAGACCTCCGACGTTACTTGAACGGTTCAGATACCACCAAATACACACCTACTATCACTCTCTACCTGGCCGAGGGCACCTACTCAGACCCCTCACCAACTTTGAACTCCTATGCACACACAGACTACAGGTACACAGAGGTATCTCCACCATATATGCCTGGCTCATGGCCCAGGCCAATGGGGATGTGGAGCTCAAGTTCAGGAGGCACTGGGAGACAGACTCAGGGGAAACACTCACGCCACAGGACTGGGACAAGATATACACTCTCACCCATAAATGCTCCATTAGCTCGAAGTATCAAGAGCTAAATTACAAAATCCTGACCCGCTGGTATAGAACCCCAGACATACTACACTCCATGGACAACAACACACCAGACACATGTTGGAGATGCGGCACACACAGAGGCACATTCATCCACGTATGGTGGGAATGTCCCGACATCAACCCTTACTGGGAGAGAATCAGGGTAGAGATAAACAAAATTACAGGGACAGGGATGCGCTTAGACCCCCTAACGATGCTGCTACACCATACCCCCGTTCCCATAAAGACCTATAAGAAGTCCTTAACTTTACCATTGCTTAATGCGGCTAAGGCCCTTCTCCCCGCAATGTGGAAGCAGAGGGGGGCGCCAACCCTCCAGCAATGGATAACGAAGGTAGAGGAAATCCACGCGATGGAGTCCCTCACGGCGGACCTTTATGGCAGACAGGAACAGAGTGCATTGACCTGGTATCCCTGGGAGGTGTATCTGGCCAATGGAACCACCAATTCGCGTGGCATATCCCAAGGGCCATAGGGAACAACCAAGAGCAAAGCTAATCTTGACAGACACCCTCCCCTCCACCCCCCCCATCCCTCACCCCTTTCCCGGACTGGACGACTGACATATCCCCTACGACTGACTCGGACAGACCCTTGGGAGGGACTCACTGACAAATAAACACGAGACGTAAGACTTGAGGGGCCATGTAGGGCACGGTGGACGTAAGACTTGAGATCACCTGTACAACGTAATTCTCATGACTACCAACCCAGATTCCAGACCGGCTCGAGTCCCATGCTGACGCTAGGGTACGAAATGCAAACATACCCCCAGCCTAATCCTCACTCATGTCAAAAATTGAACGTAAAACCGTTAGCTTACAGGGCCCTTGCTTACTCAACCTTGAGGTTAACATGGGGCGGTAATATGGGCACACATGAGTACCTCTTACCCCAGAAGTGTTCCCTGATAGGGCGGCTCAGCGATGAGCCCGGTAATACTCTGCTCCAAGGGCACACTGATGAAGTAGAAAAACTAGCTGGCATCAGAGGTAAATGGGGGGATACAGCACGACAAACTGAGATTACTCATAGTAGTATAAACCCACACTAATGTGACTCAGAGTCGTCTTAATGTAGAGAACAAATGGTAGAAGTCACGGATTGAGACATGGTGATACCACTCAGGTGGAGAGAATCACTCAGAACACCACCTCCGCTGCACTACACACCTCACAGTCTATACGAATTGTTGAAACCGTTTGAATTATTATGTATATTTTGCCAACTGATCTGACGGACATTTAGGATGTAACCGTTTATTGATTGTGAGTTGCAAACTACAACTGTACATATGTTTACTGACGTCACTGTTTAAAAAACTATTTGAAAAAATAAAGATTGTCAAAAAAAAAAAATACACTAAAGTGAGAATTTAAATTTAAGGCCAATATAGCCGAACTGGAAAAATTCTCTAATCGAGCTACGCTATAGTTCAACTACTCTGGTCTTAATTTTTAATGTCATTTTAAATTCTGAAGCCCGTGAATAACCCTGTTAGGGTACAGGTAATTATGCTTCCCCTTTACAAATCTTGAGGAGAGAATCATTATTATAGCAGGCAAAATACCACAAATAAGCCTCCCTCATTTTTTTTTAAGGCTTGGTCTACCCTAATTAAGTGTTCTTGCATAGCAAGACCACTTACTATTACCTCACATATATATTATTATTCTTATTATAGCCAAATTTACCACCCTAACTCCTCCCACAGTTTTTACACTACATAGACAGTAATATACCAAAACGTGCGGATTGTTCCCGATTGGATTGCTATTACTTTGTGGAACGTTTCGCCGAATGGTTCACGAAATATCGTCGTTTTTGTGGCGAAATTGGTCCCATAGGAATGAATGGCGAAATGTTCAAAACTAGAGTGGGAGCTGACAAAAGCTGAAGAATCAGGACATGATTTCTAAACTGCCACCACTCCCTCATTTTCAATCCCACCTACACAAATCTTTTATCAAAACGTTCAGCTATCCCTGCTGCCACTAGAAATGTCCACAGCTAAGCCATAGTCCTGATAGTTTTTACAATATGACCATTTGTTTGCAACTCATGCCGTCCATTGACATTCATTAAAACTCCACTCTAGCCACCTCAAATTTGAAGGGCAATATCTAAACTGCGACTGTGCAGGGCTTACCACATAGAGGAGGCGGGGCTAAAATGCAGCCGGGGCGAAGCTTGCAGCTCACTGAAGCTCCAAGTTCTTGCTGCAGAGAAAATAATCCCTGCTTCCACTCCTCCCTTCCAGGTAACTGTGTGTGTGTGTGTGTGTGTGTGTGTGACTGTACTCTGTGTGTGACTGTCTGTAGCAGTGTCTGCCTGTGTGTGTATGTGTGTGAGACTGTACTCTGTGTGTGACTGTCTGTGTGTGTGAGACTGTACTCTGTGTGTGACCGTCTGCCTGTGTAACTGTGCCTGACTGTCTGCCTTTTTGTGTGACTGTAACCAGGGCCGGCCTTTGGGGTGTGTGAGCTGTGCAGCCGCACAGGGCGCCATGGCAACAGGGGTGCCAGGTGGCCAACACAGCTCGCAGTTGGTCAGGGCGGCAGGTGCTCTTCAGTTGGCGTGTCAGGCAGAGTGGGAAAAACTGACAACTGGATCCAGGGAGCAGCAGCCTTTAATGTAAGTGCTTGTCCTTATTGCTTTTATATATATAAACGATTGCGTTTAATTGAAGTGGGCAGGTGGCTAGTGATAAAGGGGGGCAGGGGGCTAGTGATATGGGCGGGGCTGATGAAGGGGGTGCAGGCGACAGATTGTGAATGTGCCTGAAATTGTCAAGAGGGGGGTCAAACAAAGATGACCAGGGGGGGAGGGGCGCAACAAGATTGGCTCGCACAGGGCGCCTGAACACCTAAGGCCGACCCTGGGTGGAAGCAAGAACACTTACGGTGCCAGGAGAGCCCTGGCACTGCCTTCTGGGAAACAAACTATTTTTGAATGGTTTGATACTTACTTGGGTCCCCCCAGGAGCCTGTGTGAATTGAACGTCTCTTAACCCCTTAAGGACCAAACTTCTGAAATAAAAGGGAATCATGACATGTCACACATGTCATGTGTCCTTAAGGGGTTAAAATATCACTCAGTCATTAGTGACATCAGTTAAACCTGTATTTGGATGGTGTTTTTGGGCTGCGGCATTCCTCCCCACATTGTGAGATATGCGATTAAAACAGGTGGGCAGGCCCTGAGGGAAAAGTTGGCGGTAATGCATCACTGGCAAATGGCAATGTCAATGAGTAGATACACCCAAAAAAGAGACCTGCTAGTCCTCTGAAGGACCGTGACAGCCTGGCGTTGTTATGGTACTTTTTAGCAGTAAACCAAAATGTTTAAATGTCTATCTGTTCCTGTCCAAATTAATAAAATTGAATTGCGTATATACGCTGAAGTAATTAAGTCTGACACGCAAGGTTCAGGTTAAAATAACTTCGAGAAAATTTATTGGCAAGTGATTAAAAAGCGGGCGCGCAGGCCCTTTTAAGAGGCATTTTGCGTCATCATTGATTATTAGAATATCAGCAAATAAACATCGTTAATTGGATTAATTGTTAAGTGTCGGGATTAGTGTCCACCTATCAATATTATTAATTGGTTCAAAAACTAAGTGGTTAGTCCCGTGCCCACCCACCAAGAGGTGGGATTGTTCTGGACACGGGTGGGGACAAGGGGGTCTTGAGCGTCATTTTACACGGTCGGTGATCTCAGGCCTCGTGGCCAGGTGCAAGGTCTCTTATGAATAGATCATTTCATTACTACTGTGTTCTCATGGCCTTCAAATTATACTATGTTGCAAGTTAAGGAAAAGTCAGCAATTCCTGTGTTAATCATGTCTTTGTAGAAAATACAGTCTTTGTCTTATTGTATTAGATGTGCTGGGAAATTCTGTCAAGTAAGGTAGTTTTAAAATGAACAAGTTAGGTTATGAGGACAAAATGGAGGAATGAAGAAGTCAGGTTAGGAGGACAAAATGGAGGATTCACAATATGAGGTTAAAATGGAGTTAGTGCAATAATTGAATACAAGTACAATAAGGATTTTTAAATAATCCCACATCAGTCCCCCCTATGAAATGTTAGATTCTAAGAGATAAAACTTTATTAAGTTAGTACCAGGAAGACGTGTTAACCCAAAGGCACAGAAACCCCGTGGCCGCTAGCTAGGTGTTAATGCAAAGTGCAAGACTGTCCCTAAATCTGACCCTGATAGGCTAACTCATCCGTCAGCATGGCTCTCGAACATTTCACACCCATGGGTGTCCCATGGCAGCTAACCCACCACTTCTCCACACGGGGCCTTTACCATTCACTGACAGATGCTGTCCCTAGGCTGGTCCCTTCCTAGAATTCCTGCACTTTATCAACAAAAGGGATTGTTTGCAGCGGTATACAGGGTGAGTTGATATCTTGGAAATCTTGGTCATCAACTTCGAGATGAGTGAAAGTGGGTGCCGCTTGGTCAACAGTCTTCATGAGGGATTTTCTCAGACATGGGAGGATACAACAAAAGAGAAGAGCAAAGATAAAAAGAAAAATTAGTATTGCCATACCAATATGCATTAAAGCCTTTTGCCATCCTGTCATCCAACCAAACCATCTTTCCCAGGGATCTTTTATCCCAGAATTCCTTTTTAACTCTTCAGACAGGTCATTTAATTTTTCTATGGCTAAGGTAACTTTACCATTAGGGCCAGTATTCTCTGGGATATAGGTACAACATGTCATGGTGTCAGGTAAAATTTTACAAACCCCTCCTTTTTCGGCTAAGATCATATCTAAGGCCATTCTATTCTGGAAAGCCATTTGGGATGTGGCCTGCAACTGTTCGGCCAATCCTTGGAGGGCATCTCTGGTATAATTAACAAAACGCTGTTGATTATAATAAATGTAATTTATCCAATTTAAATTCTTGTTGGTGGTAACTATGGCAAAAAGTGATTCAAATCCCGCAGCAACTTCATCTCTTGCTTTAAACTCATTGGGCACCCCCCTAGGCACTCCAATGGCATCAATATAAACATGAGGATCAAAACTTCCTTTCACTGGGGCGTCACGCTTAACCTTAGTGTGTCTGGACTCATGGGTGACGAGGTGTGTGTCAGAGATAATATGTATAGGCATAATGGCTTTAGCCAAAGTACACTCCCCCCACCATTCTTTGTCCATTCTGGATCTTAGCTGTAAATCCCCACACAACCAGTAAATATCCCCTAATGACCTGGTGTGAAACTGCAACAAGTTCATAGGGACATTTCTGTAGGTAGCGCAATACCCCTTAGAGAAGTTACCCAAGAATTTACCAATTCCATCATAATTAGCATAACAAGTGTAATTACCTTTATACACGGTAATACCATCTGGGGGTTTGACATCCTTGGTTAGGAGAGGATACTCCTTTGTCCATGCTATACATATGGACCTGTTAAAATCATAGTGATAGGCAAAAAGGCTTAAAACACATTCTTCTATATCTACTGGCAGGATTAAAGGCACAGTACCCAGGTGAGGCCGGGCACCGCCACATACATAGCATGCAGTCTTATTATGCTTATTAGCATTATATTTCATCCATTCTAACCATAAATTTACATCATTAAAACCTGTTTCAGCGGCCATGGTATCTTCAAAGGTGGGGTTAGCAATGGCCATCATGTCTTGGAAGGTCTGGATATGAGGTTTTAATGGGTTAGGGACCATATGGGTGGCCCCTTGCCACTCAGAAGAGTTGCACATATCTTTGAGGTAGAAATGCCCTAATTTACGGTAGGAACCCTTTTTCCAATACATTCCCATCACATACTGGTCTGCATCCGCAGGGCTTGGATGCTCAATGTTAAGGATTAATTTCATTGGTGTACCCCCCCCCCCAGGATTTCTCAAAGTCATTCTTTGGAGAAGGGATCTACCATGATCATCTACTTTAGATAAGGCACTTTTTGGTTTGTAACCCCAGGCAGGCCCGGCATTCCATCCCGCCGCCCCCCAATGGTCACAATTGTGCCCCCATTGCTTGTCAACTACACAAACATATGGGTCTTTTGAATGAGGGATATCTCTATAGATACTCTGGATTTGTGAGGTGGGAAATGGGCATTCTACAATATCACAATAGTCAAAGGTATAAGTAGCCACATGGGTGCATGATGAATTGTACCAGAAGGTATACCCACTAATATCTTTGGTGATGGCTACTTGCTGGCCCTTTATTAGGCTAATTAGGGAGAAGGTGTACCAGAGGTACATGTTTGTACGGTATTTGCTTCCTCCGGGGCAGGAGACTTCTTGCAGTGGGAAGCGTGGATCCAATGTGGCCTGCCGGCCAGTTTGACGGAGGTTGCGGTAATCAGGAGAACTTGGAATGGACCGTCAAATCTTGGTTCCAGGGTATTTTTCCGTACAAACTTCTTGACCAGAACCCAATCTCTGGGAAGCAGGTTATGGGTACCTGTATCCAAATCGGGATCTGGAATTGAAGAGAAAACTTGGGCATGTATTTTGTTTAAGGCACTTGCAAGTTCAGTTACATAGTCTACTAAAACATCTGATTGGAGCTGCAACTGCTGCGGATAATAACAACCTAGTCTGGGTGCTGTCCCAAATAGAATCTCATATGGGGACAGTGAATGCTTCCCTCTAGGTGTGTGCCTAACACTAAATAAAGCTATTGGCAGGCTTTCTGGCCAGGGCATCTTTGTTTCTTGTGACATTTTTAACATTCTGGTTTTTAAAGTGCCATTCATGCGCTCCACTTTACCACTACTTTGTGGGTGGTAAGGGGTGTGGAAGGCTAGAGTCACCCCTAGAGCAGTCCAAATTTCTTTAGTCACTGTTGCTGTAAAGGCTGGGCCTTGATCACTCTCAATGACTTCTGGGAGTCCGAATCTACATACAATATCTGTAAGTAGGCGCTTTGCGGTTGTTTTTGCAGTGATATTGGCCACTGGGTAGGCTTCTGGCCAGCCTGAGAACATGTCCACTATGACTAGTGCATATTCATGGGGCCCACTCTTGGGCATTTGGATGTGGTCAATTTGAATTCTTTGGAATGGGTACATGGGCTTCGCCAGGTGTTTTGAGGGCACCTTGATTGGTTTTCCTGGATTGCATTTTGCACAAATGACACAGGCCCTACAGAAGCTGTTGATCAATGTTGTGATTCCAGGTGCTTCATAATACTTTTGAATGAGGGCGGCCATTAATTCTTTTGACAAGTGTGCAGGCCCATGTGCCCACTGGACAACTGCTGGATATAATTTTTTAGGAAGACAAAATTTAAAGTTGTTGTAATATATTCCGTCCTTCAGGACAGCTCCTTTCTTCTTCCATTTCTGGATTTCTTCAGGAGTGACTGCAGCTTGCTGTTCTTGTAAAATTCGCAAATCAGTAGGAAGAGTTTGTAGAGCAAAAATAGGAACTTCTTCTTCTCCTTGTCCGGACACTTCTTCATCCACTTCCTGCAGATCTCTAGCCGCTAGCTTAGCAGCCTGATCAGCCAAATGGTTGCCCTTTGCTTCATCTGTATCCAATTTCCCATGGGCCTTGACTTTCAAAACGGCCACTTCTTCAGGGAGTAGGAGGGCATCCATTAGCTCCTTGATTGCAGTGCTGTGTTTGACTGGTGTACCGGCGGTGGTAAGAAATCCTCTTGTCTTCCAAATTAGGCCGAAGTCATGTGCCACACCCAGAGCATATCTTGAATCTGTATAGATGTTGGCACGTTTTCCTTCGGAAATTTTGCATGCTGAAGTCAGAGCCTGTAATTCAGCTTCTTGCGCAGACATTGCTGGCGGTAAAGATGATGATTTGATAACTTCATCTGTTGTGGTTACGGCATATCCTGTATGGTATCTTCCTTCTTCATCAGCATATCTTGAACCGTCCACAAACAGGGTAAAATCTGGATCTGGTAATGGATTCTCATGTACAGTTGGTAAGTGCACTGTTTCCATTTTCATCTGTTCGAAACAGTCATGAGGTGTTTCTGGGTCATAATCATTCTTTATGACCAGATCTTGAAATTCCTTTTCCAGGAAATGGCGTGGCCATGCTTCCAGGAGGTCAGTTGTTGGGTATTTGGCAATACCATTTTCCTGTAGCTGTTCTTCATCCATGGTGGCCCATAGCTTTGCCATGGGCCCAAGATCATTCCATGACCTTGTCTTCAACTTGGTAACAGGAATATGTGGGATAGCAGTATCCCAATGGTGGTAGAGGTAGTTAAGTTGTTGAGGTAGTTGGACCAAGACCATGCTATTGCCTTCAGAGTCACAATAAAAATCTTGAGCAGTGAGCTTCACATCAGTCCAGTGGTAAAGCTCATCTTCATAGCAAGGTTCAGGAGTAATGTTTGGTTTGTACCACATGGTACAGAAGGCGTAATCCGGGCCTTCACAGAGAGGATTCTCATCTTCTTGAAATGTCAAATGTGGATGCATGGTCTTCTTGATACATCCACAGAGCAGGTAAATGTATGTCTCATCCGTGATGAATCCATAGTAGATACCCCCCTCAGGGAGTGGAAGAAGAGTGGATGGGTTAAGCACTTGACATCTCTGGATGGAAATGTTGTCAGGCAGAAGAAGATGACATTGTAGGCGCAGGTGTCTGGCTGGAGACACGTGCTTGAGCTGGACTTGGTTGATAATGGCAGAAATGTCATGAGGGGCCAAAACAACCAGGGGGTGGCCAAGGACCAGGTCTGAAGTTCTTTCTATGAGCTCTCTTGCAGCAAAAACAGCCCTGAGACAGGAAGGGGTCCCTCTGGCCACAATGTCCAGTTGACATGAAAAATATCCAATAGGCCTCTGGCGGCCTCTTAAGTCATTAGTTTGGGTGAGAACTCCTGTTGCATGGCCTTGTCTTTCAGAGACAAATAATTTGAAAGGTTTGGTGTAGTCAGGTAGGCCCAAGGCAGGAGCAGAAGCAATGGCTCGTTTGAGAGCATTGAAATTGTCCAGAGCTTCATTGGTCAGACAGAATGGGTCAGACTTAAGTGCATCATAGAGAGGTTGCATAAGCAGGGAGGCTTCTGGGATCCATGCTCTGCAGTAGGAAATGAGGCCTAGGAAGGCATGAAGGGACTTTGAAGTCCTTGGAGGTGGAATGTCCAGTACAGCCCTTACCCGGTCCCGAGTAAGATGTCTGGTACCTTGAGATAGGCAATGTCCAAGGAAAATCACTGAAGATTGGCAGAATTGCAGCTTGATGAGTGAAGCTTTGCATCCTTGTTCTGCCAAATAGGAAAGAAGACTAATTGAACACTTTTCAGTAGTGGGTATATCATCTCCACAGAGCAGTAAATCATCCACATACTGGAGCAAAACAACTTCTGGGTGCTCAGCTTGCCATGGGTCAAGGATGGTACCCATGGCCTTTGCAAATTGACTTGGAGAATTTTGTGCTCCTTGGGGCATGACAGTCCAGGTATACTGTTGCATCTCATGAGTGAAAGCAAACAGGTATTGACAGGATGGGTCCAGTGGGACACTGAAAAAGGCGTTGGCCAGGTCAATGACTGTGAAGAATTTTGCAGATGGTGGGACTCCAGAGAGCAGAGTATGGGGATTTGGTACAAGAGGGGTGTCCAGGACGGTAGCTTCATTGACAGCACGGAGGTCCTGAACCATCCTGTACTTCTCTGGCTCACCTTTTGGAGTTTTATTTTTCACAGGAAATAATGGGGTGTTGCATTCAGATTTACATTTTACCAGGGCACCCTTCTCTAAGAGTGCCTTGATGTGGATAGAAATGGCAGCAGCCTGTGCTGGTTTTAATGGATATTGTGGCTTTCTTGGTAACTTAGCTCCTGGAATAAGCTTTACCACCACAGGGGGAACATTTAGGTGACCTATGTCCTCTGGGCCTGAGGACCATAACTTTGCGGGCACCTGTGTTTTTAATACCTCTGGGAAATTGGACCTTAATTCTGCTGCTTCCTCACGGGGCTTTTCTAAATGCAGCATCAGAGGCAAGGAGCACAAGGCTGAGGTGTCTGATTCAGATAGAGGTGTAGACATTTCTACCTGCCCATCTGGGGTGAAGGTGATGGATGCTTGCAGGCGTGAGAGAACATCAGCGCCTAACAGGTTAATTGGGCATGTGGAGGATACCACAAAGCGAGCAAGCAGGCTAGAGCCAACTCGTAGTGGAGTTGTTAAAGGGCTATGTCTTGGCTGGCCATCCACTCCAACACAAGAGACGTCAATACTTGACAGGAAAGATGGGTCTGGCAGGTCTTGTTCTCGCAGAACACTACGGGCTGCACCTGTGTCAACAAGAAATGTGGTGGGGTGGCCTTCAATGGGCAAAGTCACTGTGGCAAGTGGCCCCCCCTTATCCCCTGTAGACACTGCCATGACAGGGGTTACGGACACAGGCTTGCCAATCTCCTATTCATCGGGTTCCTCGACTATTGGAACCTGTTTGGTTGCTTTGGGAGCCGGGGCGGGCTTGGATGGCTTTCTGGGCTCCCTTGGCTCCTTTTTTGGTTCTGGACAGTCACTTCTAAAGTGCCCCTTTGCTCCACAATTAAAGCAATGTCCCCCCTCCTCCGGTCTGGTGCCTCTTGGGACTGGAGTGGAGCGGGATACCATGAGAGGAGCTAAAGTGGGTCTTCTTGGGGTCTGGGCAGATTCCAAACCTCTAGCAACTAAGAGCAGGGTATCCATGGGAACAACCTTATATTCAGGGCGTGCAGCAGTGATTCCCTTGCGTATAGAGTCTCTAACACCTTGGACAAACGCACCTGACAGCATTTGTGAATGAATCTTGTCAGTAAGATCAAACCCCAAATCTGTAAACATTTGATACAGTCTTGCATGAAACCTTTCCACTGATTCTCCTTTATCCTGAATAACATCAGTAAGGCCAGCAGCCTGATCTGCAAGTTTGTCCTTAGCCCATTCTCTTAATTGGTTGCAAAAGGTTACCCCGGAGGGGTAATCAACATCACTGGAAAGCAGATCTGTACTGAGGTGACGGGCCATACTTGGCCAATATGCATCCCCTGCCTTAATAGCACAAATGCTCAGTAGATCACGCCATGCGGCGGAATAAGTCTTTTGAATTTGAACTATCCCTCGGTAAAAAGGCATAGGCTGCTTTTCTGGGTCGGGGAGCGATTTCATTAATGCACTAGCTTGAGTGGGGTTAAAAGCAACATACTTAGGAGGGGCCCGTTCTCCCCGACCCTTGTGTCCAAATGGATCATCGATAGAACGATGAGCTGAGGCTGCGGCTCCCGCAGCCTCCAATGAGTCCTGGGATATCCTATCCTCCTCTTCCTCATCTATTTCTACGATCTGGGCTCTCCTGCGTGCAGGGCCCGGGTGAGGTGACAGGACCGGGGGATGAGAGGGGGTCCCAGATGCAGGGGTGGCTAGCGGGTCATAACCAGATAGGTAGTCACCGGGAATTACTGGCATCAGGGTTGTACTGGGGGCCGCCATATTGGTGGCCGGAAAGGGAACTGCATTAGGATTAAGGGAAGAAGTGGCGGCCATGTTGGTTGTGGGCACATCCGGGGCAGACTGTGCCGGACTGGGCATGACCGGAACCTGGGGAGTGGCTTGGGGAAGGGGTTGTGGGTAGCCGGGATAGGGCAGGGCCATGGGATATGGGAAGGGGTAGGGCCAGGCCGGGGAGGGCAGGAGAGTAGGGTGGGTATTTACATTTAGGGAGGTGGGGTATTGGACTGGGGTGGAGACGGTCACGGGAGGGGACGGAGAGGGATTGGTAGAGGTGGGTGCAGAAGGAGGAGCCGGAGCAAGGGTGGAGGAGGTGGTTAGCTGGACGGATGAAGAGGGGAGGGAATTATTAACGGAGAGAGAATGCAGGGAGGAAATGGCAGATGAAATGTTAGGATTAGGTACAGAAGGTAGCGTAGGGATGGATGGGGATGATGGGAAGGTTAGGGACGGGGAAGGGGAAAAGAAAGATCCATCAGAATTCAGGACCGGGCAGACAGGGGAGGTGATGGGATGGGCGTCGGGAGGATTGGGAGTGGGGAACATAGTCAGCTGGCTATCACCTATTGCTGACTGAACCTTGGGGATAGACATCCCCTGGGCGCCATTTTGGGGCGCTGGCTGAGGGTAAACCCCAGCAACACAATTATTATGATACACAAACAATTTCACACCTTTGTGATTTACTTCTTCCTCAACCCAACCTTCTAGCTGAATAGCCTTTGCTACTCGGTACCATGCTTCAGCAGTCTTTAATAAACCATTATCTGTAAGCTTGCCTTTCTTTTCTGTCAGTAACCTACGCCAACTTTCTGGTTGCAATCTTCCACATGTCGGTACAGCAATTTTACATACTTTTGCAATCTTTTCAACACCTTTAACCATCTCCTCACCCTCTCTGTCTTTGACTAAATCACATGCTAACCAGCCCTTACTGGGCTTGCTTAAATCCTGCCCCATAATCCCTCTTCCCCTATACCAGCGTCCTAGATATAGAGAGAGAGAAGGAAAACTGAACAGGAACGTCTACAATGCTCGACTGCCACCTGAGAACCGTGGGACTTTCTCAGGTGCGTCTTCCCAAAACGTAGACTAGTCACTGAATCCGCCTACCCGGGGTGGTAGACACGGATTGGAGCGAGGTGAGAAGTGTGTGACCAATCACTTCTCTTTTAAGAGAAATGGGAGTGGATAGTATAATAATATAGGAAGTGTAGAAAAGATGAAAGGCAAGGAAAATCCTTAGAGACAGACACAGGAGTTCATGAGACTCCTAATTACACAAACAAGACAACAATACAATTGAAATACAGTGCATGCATCACAGTTCAAATGAAATCAACAATAATCCCTTTCCTTTACTCGTGTGCTTACTCCAAAGTCACCTCCCTCAACCCCGTAGTGTCTCCGCTCGGAGAACGACTTTCATAAGTCTCACTACCAGCGGCCACGGAAAACAACTGACACCGGTCCGAATTCCGTCAGCCTCCCTCTGCACAGCAGTCCACAAGAATGTGGCCACCTCTATCCTCACTCCCGTAGTGCCCCTATAAAACCCACTTATAAGTCTCACTACCACGTGATGCGGAAAACAAGCAATGCCTACTTGAATCCCCCCAGGAAACAGAGTCCCCTGCCACAAGACTAAGTCCCCTACCACAAATAAACAGAAAACTGGAATTCCACCAGCCCCAGCGCTCGGGGTTGTGGTTACCAAAAGAAAATTGGAATTCCCCCAGCCTCAGCACCTGAAGCTGTGGGTTACCACGTGCACAAAGAAGCTAGCTAGGCTCTCAAAGTGTCACAAGAAGGATCACAGGAAATTATGAGTCTACACAAAATCCACAGTTCCAACAATCCTCTTTTTCCTTACAGCCACAGCCACGAGGCTCCTAAAAGAGGTAAACAGGCAAAGAAGACCCCCAGGAACGCATCCACAGGCCAACCCCCCTTTTTCCTTACAACCACAGCACCGTGGTTCCTAAAAGGGGTGAAACAGGCAACAGAAGACCCCCAGGAACGCATCCACAGGTCCACCCCCCTTTATCCCAAAAGGGGTAAAATACAAACAGATAGACAGACAAACTGAAGACCCAGGCAAGTCCCCTCAGGTCCACCCCCCTTTATCCCAAAAAGGGGAAAACAAGCAAGACAGAGAACCCCAGGCAAAACCCGCAGGTCCACCCCCCTTTATCTCAAAATGGGGAAAAACAAGCAAACAGACACTCAGCCCGGGCACCTAAGCTAAAATAGGCCAATACAAACACACCCAGGCAACAGATAGACTAAAATGCAGGTAAACAAGTGAGTAACGAGACACCGGGCAAGATATTACCTGTCTTTGATGTCCTCCCGGGAAGCAGTCACAGACACGTGGACGGGTCAATCAAAGGGGCCGGAACATACCGGTGGCTCTGCAGAAGTCTCTACCGTGTACCTGGAGGTGATCATTCTCCTTTCCTTCCCCCTGGATTCCTCCGTCCACCCTTGTCTTCCTTAGGACGGCTCACCGGCCGGACATAGCCCGATGCCCCACGTTGGGCGCCAAAGTTGTTATGGTACTTTTAGCAGTAAACCAAAATGTTTAAATGTCTATCTGTTCCTGTCCAAATTAATAAAATTGAATTGCGTATATACGCTGAAGTAATTAAGTCTGACACGCAAGGTTCAGGTTAAAATAACTTCGAGAAAATTTATTGGCAAGTGATTAAAAAGCGGGCGCGCAGGCCCTTTTAAGAGGCATTTTGCGTCATCATTGATTATTAGAATATCAGCAAATAAACATCGTTAATTGGATTAATTGTTAAGTGTCGGGATTAGTGTCCACCTATCAATATTATTAATTGGTTCAAAAACTAAGTGGTTAGTCCCGTGCCCACCCACCAAGAGGTGGGATTGTTCTGGACACGGGTGGGGACAAGGGGGTCTTGAGCGTCATTTTACACGGTCGGTGATCTCAGGCCTCGTGGCCAGGTGCAAGGTCTCTTATGAATAGAACATTTCATTACTACTGTGTTCTCATGGCCTTCAAATTATACTATGTTGCAAGTTAAGGAAAAGTCAGCAATTCCTGTGTTAATCATGTCTTTGTAGAAAATACAGTCTTTGTCTTATTGTATTAGATGTGCTGGGAAATTCTGTCAAGTAAGGTAGTTTTAAAATGAACAAGTTAGGTTATGAGGACAAAATGGAGGAATGAAGAAGTCAGGTTAGGAGGACAAAATGGAGGATTCACAATATGAGGTTAAAATGGAGTTAGTGCAATAATTGAATACAAGTACAATAAGGATTTTTAAATAATCCCACATCAGCGTCAATGCACGCCGGCGTACTGACAGCCTCCCTGCTGGCCCCTCTCATTAACTAACCATACAGAGACAGCTGCTGAAGTGATCTCTGCACTGTCTTTGTACCAGCCACACAGTGCAAGTGAATCTAATGATGCATTATTCACCCAGTGCTGTCTGGAGACTGTTTCTATATCTGCAATAATAAGGTTTCATTCATTTGTAGGGGTCCATATGAGTATCCCTTTCTGTCTTATTAGAGGTTTTGCTTTTATCTGAAAAGGACAGATGTTCGTGTAGGAATCACCTAGGAGGTTTGATTCAAGTAATTGCAAATTAACCACAATTGTATTCCAGTTGTGTGTTTTGGGCTTTTTGCTTTCTTAATACAAGAGAGCATAGTGCAAAAATACATGCGCTTGGCGTTCTTCACCTCACCTACTCTGGCACGAATTTTACAGTTTGCTAATTGACCACTAATTTCCATATTCTGAATCTACCCTGTGAATACATAGCGACTACAAGATATAGGCTCAGGATGATAACTAATACTTTGCATTGTAGACTTGTCTAGAAATAAAGTATCAAAGTGGATACAGTAATAAAAAATATGTTTTCTCTAAAGGGGTCAAAGGTCAGAAAGCAGTGGAGATTGCAATGCTTACTTCCAGGTTGATATCAAAGGGATTTTATTGTAAAGGCCCCTTTTCCATTTTCATGGAAATCCCCATTTCTATGTATAATTCTGAAATTCTCCCCTCCACCTGTCTACCCTTCTACTTAGGTAGAGTGATCCTTAGCAGTGATACCATTGAAGGTGATGCCATGCAGATGCCATGCTGTGATCTCATGGTTTGACGTCAGGCTGCGATGTCATAAATGTTAAGCAGCTACTCTTGCTTGAATATTCTGTAACCTCTTAGATGTATGTGAGGCTCTAACTGAGCTTCACACTGTATCAAGAGGTGTTGTACCATCTCAATGGCATAGGCATCTATGCCTTAACTGGGTGTGTCTGAATATTTGGAGCTAACAACCCTCAATTTGATATGGACAAATTGAGAATCTAGCAGGCGAAGATTGTTCGTATACCCTCTATCAAATGCTGGAGTTTCTTTCAAGAGGATGAGCATAATTTTTTGCTTTTCAAAGTGCTTTGGGAAGATTGCAACATGGAAGGGGAGAGGGAAAAGTTCCAAACAACTTGAGAAAGATCTCTCTGAGATCGAAACATTGCACTTTTTCTAATAAATCTGCGGCATAAATGAACCTTGAGTGCCTGGACTAGAATTTTGTTCAACTATCATTGTGTGGGTTGCCAGCCCCAGGTATTGTTGCACCCGGACCACGGTAAGAGTGCAGTATCCCTTTTTTCTTTTTTTTAACACTATATGGCACGCGTCTACTCTGCTTTCATGTCAGGAGGACCCGGAAGCAGGGGGAGGAATCTGAGAAGCAGCTCTCCTGTCCTCCCACGAGTAGGCTGTGTGGAGCATTGCTGCGCGTTAACATGGCAATGCTCCACACAGCATTCTGCACGCGGGAGGACAGTAGAGCAGCAGCCAGAACCTGTCCTACATACTTACCACCACCGGACCAACAGGGCTGGCTGTGTCCTCCCCACCTCCTTCAACAAAGGTAAGAAGAAGGGAGAGGGGGATAAAGATTTTTAATAATACATTTGCTACCTACATTATCCCCCAACACACACACACACAGCACCCCTCTCACACACACAGCACCTCCCCCACACACACAGCACCTCCCCCCACACACACAGCAAACCCCTCACACACAGCACTCCGCACCCATACACACAAACACATACACTGCACCCCTCAATGCAGTATGTGTGTGTGTGTTTGGGTGTATGTATTCAGCAGACTGTGTGTATGTATTTAGCAGTCTGTGTGTACTCAGCAGTCTGTCTGTGTGTACTCAGCATTCTGTGTATATGTGTATTCAGCAGTCTGTGTGTGTATTTAGCGGACTGTGTGTACGTATTCAGCAGTCAGTGTGTGTGTTTGTGTGTGTGTGTGTGTGTGTCTATTCAGCAGACTGTGTGTACATATTTTATGTATGAATTGCATTTGTTGGAGATACTAATAAATATAAGCCTAATTTTATCTGTTATTTAAATTTTTATTCCTGTGAGTTGTGTGTAGGCAGGGCCCCAGTGAACTGCTTTGCCCAGGGGCCCATAATGTTGTTAAGATGGCACTGGTGGATGGGTAGGATGTAGGGCTGCGAGGGAGCCCTGACTTGCGTGCTGTTCCAGCACTGCTCCCTCCGCTGATGCTGCCGGGAGACAGGAAATGACTTCAATCAGACGCCGCTGCCTAATTTACATAATTTCCTGTTTCCCAGCGGCATCAGCGGAGGGAGCAGTGCTGGAACAGCACGTAAGTCAGTGCTCCCTCACGCCCACACCCCCTCACAGCAGTGGGAAGGAATTGGATCCACCAGGTGGGGAGGAGGAGGAGGAGATGTTGTGGGGAGAAGGGGAAAGGAAGAGGAGAATCTGGGGGAGAGGAGGAGGAGATGCTGGGGGGGAGAAAGGGAGAGGAAGAGGAGAATTTGGGGGAGAGGAAAAGGAGAATTTGGGGGAGAGGAGGAGGAGATTCTGGGGGGAGAATGGAGGAGTAGGAGAAGATGCTGGGCGGGAGAAGGGGAGATGAAGAGGAGAATCTGGGGGAGAGGAGAAGAAGATGCTGGGGGAGGGGAAGATGCTGGAGGAGCATGAAAGAGAAGGAGGAAGAGTTGCTGGTTGGAGAATGGGAGAGGAGGAGGAGATGCTGGGGATGATAAGGGGAGAGGAAGAGGAGAATCTGGGGGAGAGGAAGATGAGAATCTGGGGGAGAGGAGAAGAAGATGCTGGGGGAGAATGGGAGAGGAGATGGAAGAGTTGCTGGGGGGGAGAATGTGAGAGGAGGAGAAGGAGATATGCTGGGGGGAGAGAAGAAGAGAATTAGTTCGGACAACTGTATGAGTTGTTTTTTTCTAAACTTAAACCTCAGTGTTCAGGTTTAATTGCCGCGTTGGCACTTTGATGAAAAAAGTTGGCATGTATTGCGGTTTGGGCCCTCGGGCTCAAAAAGGTTTGTCATCACTGCCCTATAGTGTTCCTTTAATGCTGGCCGTGATGGAAATGTATCAAAACACACTGTGCATAGCAGTTTGCTGCGTTTGGGACTGCATAGCTGCAGACCGGTCATAAGTGCCCACGATGACCCCTGTGTACCAACAAAAGCAATAGGGATGTGAGCATCAGAATTGGACCATATAGCAATGAAGGAAGGTTGTCTGGTCTGATTATTCACGTTTTCTTTTAGATCAGGGGAATGACCTGGTGCATATGTGTCATTTACCTGGGTTCTGGCATTCATGTAGATGTTACTTTGACACGTACCACATACCTAGAGAGTGTTGAAGACCACATGCACCCCTTCATGGCAGTGGTGTTCACTGATAGCAGCGACCTCTTTCAGAAGAATAACGCACCCATCCACAATGCAAAAAGTTTTCAGGAATGGTTTGAGGAATATGATAAAGTGGTCAGGGGGTTGCCTTGGCCTCCAGATTCCCAGATCTCAATCCAATTAAGCATCTGTGGGATGTGCTGGAACAATAAATCAGATCCATGGAGGCCCCACCTCGCAACTTGCTTGTATTTAAAAGCAAACTACTGGTATTGCATAAACATATATATGAATATAGTGTGATGATTTGAGAAAGAATATGTATCATCTTAGCTAATAAAAATAGTAATATTTTGTGCAGACTTACCCTTGACTGCTAGATATATAGATATATGTGTGTGTATATATCATTTTTGTTTTTCAAAAACTGCTGAAATTCATACAAAGATAAATATTATGTATGTATATATGTATGTTTTGTGATTTTCTTTTGGTTTACACACGTGCCAATTTTTTTTTTTTCAGAAATAATGTTGCATTCTCAAACACATGGTGGCGCTGAAGTTATAATGCACATTTCATGGAACTACTTAATGTTTGGAATGTGTCACAATTTAGGCCAGTTTGTGTTTGAGTTCTGTTCTGAATACCTAACGCTTAATTACTTCTGTTTGTGTAAATTATTTATGAAGGAAAGGGATAAATTCTTGTGCACAGCTTGTGACATTTATTTTCTAAGTCTGAGGTGTCCCCTTTAGCCTTTGATTAAGTGTTCACAAACCTCTGTGTGTTGTATTTGCAGTTTAAAAAAAAAAAAAAGAATTGAGTGATATATGAGGCCCCCTGGTCGATTCAGCGTGAACAACCAGGTCTATTTAGTGTGTATCGTGGAATGAATGAGGTTTTAAAGCAATATTATTCCATAAATTACATCTTTATTCCCTACACACGCTGAGGGCCTTCAACACCTTTCAGACAAGAAAGTCGCATAGTTCATTGATACAGATTAATTAGTTTATGACTGTGTGTGGTGTGTTAATTTTATACAAAACTATTTTATTTTTATTTTTTACAAAAAATAAACAGGAAATTCTAGTGAAATGAAAGTCCAAAATTCGAAAATGATACCTACATAGAATACATAATATCTGTATATAGTATAAATTCTGGTCTCTACGGCAGCACCATTGCTGAGAATGCTTGTTCTTTGTCCCCGCAATTCCCTTTTTTGTTTTTACTATATAGAATGTACAGTCCACAAACAGTTTTAGAGAGAAGATGTGTTAAACAAGCTTAGCAATATTTGCAGATAAGAGCTGTAGTAGTAAGATAGGTATTGACCAGCTGCTTTAAGTAAGATAACAGGGAACCTTATTTAATGCTTACCCGGATTGAAGGGGTTAACTCTAATGCTTAGTGAAGGAGAAATGTTTAGACTGAAAAGGCAATTGTGCAGAAAAGAGGCATCATGTGCAAAGTAAAAGACACTACTGCAGTCCAAGAAATAAAATAATCTTGTTAAAGTCACACTACACCCACACGGCAGACCATCATGCAAAAGTTGAATAATACCCATAGTAGTGTTAAGTATGAAATATTTGCTAAATAAATAAAATAATGCACCATAGCCTCATTTGCTTCTCACTCTGCACGTGTTCACATGGTGATGGACATTTGGACAGCTGTCTGCTCTTGCTCACAAATGCCCTGTTGTATTGAATAAGAAAGGCCTGGACATGTTCAATGCAAATGCAAGCTGCGTTTTATTCACTAAAATCTTTTTTAAATCTTGCACAAGTGTTGTCCTATCGGCATCATTACCACGCAACTGAAATGTCAACTTTGTGAAGGAGCCTCATACATTCGCTTGCTAGATTATTTTAAAACTTCATTTTTAATGTTCTGCTTCTCTACTAAATATGCTGTTGCACATAATTTAAATATTTCACCCAGTAAGAGACTAGTAGAAATTTCTAGCTTTCATTTTCTACGTTTGTATTAGGGGACTGTTCACATGGGTTAGAAATGACTATGCTAATAGGTTAGTGCAGGGATACACAACCTTTGACACTGCAGATGTGGCCTACATCTGCCATGTAATCCTTATACTATGGTGCCGAAATCACAGTTTAGACGTCCAGCCACTCTCTCCATGGAGAGGAAAGGGGTAAATCTTAACTTTTCTCACTCATCGTGCCGATTCTATCTCAATCGTGGTGAACTCGGCAAATTCAATGCTTTCCCATAGGAAACCACTAGGAGGCTATTGCGCATGAGTGGCAAAACGCTGCACTGTGCCAATCAGCATTTCCTCATAGAGATGTATTGAATCAATGCATTTCTATGGGGAACGTTCAGAGCCTCCTTGTAGGGCGTGGACATGCTGAATGTAGGTGTGCAGCAATGACACTGCTGTCTGAGTCACAATGTAAATAGTTCCTGTTCTCAATATTCACTACACTACAACTTAATTTTCAGTGTCTGTTAAATTATTTCTACACAGGAGTTGTGTCCTTACTCAGCCACCATATAGAGAGTGGCACTGTACATCCAGATTGAGGCATGTTTTCCTGAAATGAGTGGGCTTCACTGTACTCTCAATTTTAATTTTAATGCCACCAGTAAAGTAACATTTTCCTTTATGATATCTCCTGGTGCTGTGTACATTCTTATTCACCTACCATAGAAGGGCTGAGAATACTGGAAATCTTGTGAAATCTTCAGTAAGCCCTTTTCCAATGGACTATAACAGATGCTATGAATTTATATGAACTGGTACCACAGAGCAAACTTCATTAGATATTTTTACTTTTGCAGATATTATTAGAAATAATGGCCCTGTGCATCACTCCAGTCTGTCAATGTAGATAAAGAAATAAATGCAGGCAACACTCCAATAGTAAGGATGGTATAATTATTGATAGGTGAACCACCCCCTAGAAAAAATAATAATAAAGTTAATACATTTAATATATATGTGTGTAGATGTGTGTGTGTATATATATATATATATATATATATATATATATATGTATATATATATATATATATATATATATATATATATACACACATCCAAAATAGGCAGGAGCACTCACTTGTTAAAAGTCCAAAATTTATTAGAACATCTTTAAAAAGCGATCAACGTTTCAGTCCTGCATAGAGGATTTTCATCAGGATCAAAGACAAATACATTAGAAACAATCATTACTTATATACACAAAGATATCGACATAATTGACTTACCCCCAGGTGAAAAGCTGTGTGAAACCGGCGTCCTGCCGTTCCCAGTGCGCATGTGCGAATAGGCTCTGCCCCCAAAATGACGTGTATTGCGTATTGACGTCTGAACCGTCGCCATGGCGACGCGAATAGCTACATGCTCGCCATGGAGACAAGGTAAACACAGGGGGAAAAGAGCAGTGCATATAATACCTGTGCTGGATCAAAAACTGAATTAGTATGATCCAGTGGACAAATAGTGTGTTGTGGGATTGTAGCATAAGTGTTGTGGTTATATAAGTAGTGGAGATAAAGTACCACTATAATATTGCTAAAAGAGCCGGTGGTGCATATTTAAAGTGACATGTTCGCATTATGAAAAGTGCATAATTGCTATAATTACCAATAACATTATGATTCTCAATAATGTTTAAGCAAAGTGACTAGTGCATAAGAAAACAGTTAAAGTGCTGGTGATAAAATCCAGTGCAGGTAAAAAGTGCCAAACCATAAAAAATTAGTCACTAACAAGTGAAGAAACCTGTGGCTATATTGGATACCCCAAATATACAAAGGGGCTTAACGCCTAATGCTGTGTATAAACCACCATATAAACACACATATGACAAACACCTACTATATACGCATATTAAAAGGTTCTGGTCACAATGCTGCCAAAAACTTAATTGCTGCCATAGAATATATACAGGTAAGCAGGGCCGGACTGGGAAAAAAAATTGAATTTCTGCGCAGCGCAAGCAAATTTATTAACATGCTTGCGCTATGTTTGCTTTTAAATTGTCTCTGGTGTCTCCTCAAGTGGGATACCAGAGGACAAAAGGGCCAGGAAAATGCATGGTGCATATGTTTGGAGCCTGCTTGTGGGATTGCGTGTGTGTAGAGTGTGGTGTGGTATTGTGTAAATAGGTCAATTTCATTTGTGTTTGTGGTGTAATATGTGTGGCTAGAGGCTGTAGAGAGTGTGTGTATAGGGGGCATAGTGTTATAGGGGATGTAGCGAGTGTGTGCATACGGGCTGTAGTGTGTGTGTATAGGTGACGTAGTGTGTGTAGGGGTTGTAGAGAGGGTGTGTTTAGAGAATGTTGTATGTGTTTGCTGACAAGGAATGTAGTGTGTGTGTGTAGGTGGTGCAGTGTGTGTGTGTAGGAGATCTACTGTGTAAAGGACCCAGAGTGTGTATAGGAGATTGTGTGTGTGTGTGTGTGTGTGTGTGTCTGTGTGTGTGTGTGTAGAGGATTAAGAGTGCCTATAGGGTAAGGGATCTAGTGTGTATCTGGAGCGTAATGTGTGTAGTGGTGCAGTGTGAGGGGTGCTGTAGTGTGTGTGTGTGTATATATATATAGAGAGAGATAGATTTGAACGCATTGTATGTAAGAGGGGTGCTGTGTGTGAGGGTGTTTTTATCTGCCGTCACATTCTAGGTTTCTAATTTTCTTTGTCTGTTAACTCACTGAGGGTTATTTTATATATTATATATATATCTGTGTGTGTGTGTGCTGTATATGTGTGGGAGTGTGCTTTATATGTGTGTGTGCGAGGGTGCTGTGTGTGTGAGCGAGGGTGCTGAGTGTCTGAGGGTGCTGTGTGTGAGTGAGGGTGCTGTGTGTGTCTGGGGGTGCTGTGTGTGTCAGGGGGTGCTGTGTGTGTCAGGGGGTGCTGTGTGTGTCTGGGGGTGCTGTGTGTGTCTGGGAGTGCTGTGTGTGTCTGAGTGCTGTGTGTGTGTCTGAGTGATGTGTGTGTCTGGGTGCTGTGTGTGTCTGTGGGTGCTGTGTGTGTCTGTGGGTGTTGTGTGTGTGTGAGGGTGCTGTGTGTGTGTGTTTGGGTGCTGTGTGTGTGTGTTTGGGTGCTGTGTGTGTCTGGGGGTGCTGTGTGTGTCTGAGGGTGCTGTGTGTGTCTGGGGGTGCTGTGTGTGTCTGAGGGTGCTGTGTGTGTGTGTCTGAGGGTGCTGTGTGTCTGGGTGCTGTGTGTGTCTGGGTGCTGTGTGTGTCTGGGTGTGGGTGTGTGGGTGTGAATGTATTTTTATTGAAATATATTTTTTTAGTAATAAAAAAAAAAAGTTATACCCCCCCCATTCTTACCTTTAGCCTGGGAGCCGTTCTGCCTGGGAGGGGGGGGGGGGGCCGTTCTGCCTTGGGGGGACCATGCTTCCTTCCCTGGTGGTCCAGTGGAACCTGGAACCTGCTGGCTAGAGCTCCGCCGGTCCTCTTTTCCCTCCCTCACACCCCAGCAAGCGGCCGCATGTAACAGGGTCTCTGGGCCGGTGAGGGAGATCTTTGATCTCTCCACCGGCCCATGCAGGCACACAGCGGGGCCGGCGCTCGGATAGCACTGGCCCTGCAGCGGCCGGCCGGGGAGATCCTGTGATCTCCCCTGCCGGCCTCGGCCATCGCGGCCCAGCGGGCATTTGCCCGGCATGCCCGATGGCCAGTCCGGGCCTGCAGGTAAGCGAATACTTACTCCCTTATACTAAGCATGAAATATACATTTACACATATTTCACAAAAAAGAATCTTGTACTTTCAATTTAGAAAGCATCATGAAACCAGGACTAATAACTCTAAAATTCTTCAGGGTAGAGCATTTTAAATGTAGATTTAATTGAGATGCTGTAAACAGGCTGTGATGCAGCAAATAGAGAAAAAAAAACTTAGAGTTTATAAAAAAGAGTTTATAAAAAAGAGTGGAAAGAGATAGTCTCGTTCAGGCCCCTTGGAGATACAGTGTCCAGTTCATATATCCAGAACGTCTCTCTATTTAGTAGAATCTTGCCACTATTATTTGGCATAGATTGGTGGTAAAATGGTTGCATGAAAAGAGTCAAAATACCCCAAGTTTAATACTTTAGGTTGTCTTCTTTAAAAAAAAAAAATATATATATATATATATTGTGACAAGACCAATCTCGCCACTGTGCATTGGAGGAGCCTGGTTGCCCACCTGCTGCCTTTAGACTATGGCCCCATGTTGAAACGCTTAATTTTCCCCTGCAAAGACATGAAAGCCGGGTCATTCGGTGCTTGCCCTGTTTGAGCGGTGATACCCCAGATAGCTATGCCATGGAGCCCATTCGTATAATGAAAGACTATGGGAAAGACTTTGGCTCCATGGCAATTGAACTGTATGTGTGTAGTCTGAGCGCCATTCAGTAATAATGTGTGCTCAGACCTAAGCTATCTGGGGATATGTTGCATGTCTGTATTTTATGTGATAAATGTAACCTTGTGTATTTTATTGTATTTTACTGTCTTTTTACTGCCATGTGCTTAATGGAGTTTTGCCTCTGTCCTTGGAGATAATTGGATTACTTCCCAATTATCTCCAGGATAAAAGACAGTGGAACTGGTTTTGGGCAGAAAAGCCATACTTCATTTGGTCACAAAGGACTATGATCTATCTTTTGAACCACTGGGCCAATTTGTATGATTTTGACGTATGTTTGTATTTGGAGTATGCTGATTCAGAAAATGAGAATGTGATGCATACTTTTAAAGTTATGAATAATGTGGAAAAACTGTATTTCTCTGTCTATGATAATTACATTACCCATTGTGTAAGGTAATTGTATCACAGGCAGAGGGGAGGATTTTGCGTGGGAGTGTCTGAGTGTATTGTACGTGTTTATTGGTTGTTTTCCAAAACCCTGTGGGTGGTACTAATGTGTATATAAGAACAATAAACCCACAGCTCTGGCTGTTCACTGCTTGACCCTCAACACAGAGCTCTGTCTCGTTCTTGGGGGGATTTACTGTATGCTGTTAGAGACTGATTGCCAGGAGTGTAAGCCGCTTGGGTGCTTTTCCTGTTCAGCTGCTAGCAGCTATTCGTGAGGTTCCAGTTCGGGAGTTTGGAGTGCTACTTGGTATCCTGTTCGGGAGTTTGGTGTTCTGCAGTAGCTGTGCCTGTGTCTCTGGAAGGGGAAGATCTACTAAATGGCGGTTTAACCCTTTTATGCCTGGGGGTGCCGTTACATATATATATATATATATATATATGTGAAAGGTTATTCAGGGATTCCTGACAGATATCAGTGTTACCTGATCCTTGCACCGGCCCTGCACACACTGCATTCACACACTGCATTCATGCACACACACACTGCATTCATGCACACACACACTGCACTCATACACACACTGCACTCATACACACACGCTGCACTCACACACACACGCTGCACTCACACACACACACATACGCACACACTGCATTCATTATACACACACTGTAAATAAATATTCAATTAATATATTTTTTTTAGGATCTAATTTTATTTAGAAATTTACCAGTAGCTGCTGCATTTCCCACCCTAGTCTTATACTCGAGTCAATAAGTTTTCCCAGTTTTTTGGGATAAAATTAGGGGCCTCGACTTATATTCGGGTCGGCTTATACTCGAGTATATACGGTAAGTTAAAAACAGCAAATTGTTTGCTCTTATGTTAACTATGCGCAACACAAAAAATAAAGAATTAAAAAAAATTAAAAAAACAGCAAAGTGCTTCTTGTACTTATAGCCCTATAACTTTCCGAAAAAAGCTAAGAACATGTTAACATTGAGTATTTCTAAACTCAGGACAAAATTTTGAAACTATTTAGCATGGTTGTAGATGTGTAACAGATTTTGTGGGTCAAAGTTAGAAAGTTTTTTTTGCTTTTTTAATTATTTATAATTTTTTATTGTAGCATAACAATGTGAACATTTGTCATCTCAATTCATTCAGCTACATTTTAAATGCAACATTTGCATACAGTACAACATATAACAGGTGAATAGAAGAGCTTAGGTAGAGCATATATTCTGTAATATAATACAAATAATTACTAGCGTAAGGTTGCATAATGGTAGTAGGAAAAGTTAGCATGTGCTTGTTTGGAACAGTTTTCTTTTGGGGGGTGTGAGCAAGTTGGGAGGTAAATTTCCAAAAGTGTGTTTTTTTGTATTTTTTTTTTAAATTTTTTTCATCATATTTTATAAAAAAAAAAATTGTAGTAAATTAATGATATGATGAAAATAATGGTATCTTTAGAAAGACCATTTAATAGCGAGAAAACTTATATACGTAATATGTGTAAGTACAGTAAATGAGTAAGAAGAAAATTACAGCTGAACACAAACACCACAGAAATGTAAAAACAGCCCTGGTCCCAAACGGTAAGACAATTGAAAAGTGGTCTGGTCACTAAGGGGTTAAACATTTAGAGCCATCTTGATCAGTGGCGTACATACCGTGGTCACAAGGGTCACAGCTGCGAACAGGCCCGTCACTCCAGGGGGCCCGGCCGCCCTGCGACCGGGTACCCGCCGCTATCTTTTACCGGGCCCGGCAAACCGCTGGGGCCGCCGTCCAAGGGTTCCATTGGGTGGCCCACGCTGTTAGGGCTACCCGATGGAGATGCATTGTCAGGGGGCCCGGTCAGCGCTGGGCACTTTAACAGCGCGACCAGGCCCCCTGTTATGAGATCATACACTGTATGTGTGCCTGTCTGTTTGTATGTGTGTGTGTCTGTGTGTGCCTGTCTGTTTGTGTGTGTGTGTCTTGTGTGTGTCTGTCTCGGTCTGTGTGTGTCTGTCTGTGTGTGTCGTGTGTCTGTGGGGGGGAGGGAATGGGGGGAAGAGGGGAGGGCCCACGGTTTCGCACCAGGGCCCCATGGATTGTGTGTACGCCCCTGATCTTGATCAATGTGTTGCAGATGGTAGAAGCATGTATCTATAACAATTGTAGGAAAATCACAGCATTTCATCTGATACAATGTCTACAAGACCATGGGCATCCGCAGGGGGGGGGCAAGTGGGGGCACTTGCACCCCCCTGCATTTTCCAACTTTAGTTTCAGTGTGAGAATACACTGCAATACCGGCGCCAGCCAGTAGGTTGCGCTGTGAATGGAGAAAGGCAGGGAAAGGAAGCTACAGCTTATCCCTGCTTCTTTCTCCTGACTGCATCCGCAGGGGAGCAGCAGCCAGCAACTGTAGAGACAGCCTACAAATCAGATAAGTGAGGCATGGGGGGGGGGGGGGGGGGGGGCAGACTACAGATCAGATAAGTGAGACATGAGGGTGGGAGACTACAGATCAGGTAAGTGAGGGATGTGGGGGCAGCCTACAGATCAGATAAGTTAGACATGGGGGGCAGCCTACAGATCAGATAAGTGAGACATCATCCTACAGATCAGGTAAGTGAGGCATGTGGGGGGCAACCTACAGATCAGGTAAGTGAGGGATGGGGCAGCCTACAGATCAGGTAAGTGAGGGATGGGGGGGCAGGGGGGGAGACAGCCTACAGGAAGGTAAAGTAGAAGGAGCAGAAAGGTTGTACAAGGGGCAGGAGGGGACAGTAAGGAATAGGAAGGTGCAGGAGGCGGCAGCAAGAAGCAGGAAGGGGTAAGAAAGGTTTGCAAGGAGCGGGAGTGTGAAGTAGAAGGAGCAGAGATGAACAGGAAGGGGCAGCAAGGAGCAGGAGGGGTCAGCAAGGAGCAGGAGGGGTCTGCAAGGGGCAGGAGGGATCTGCAAGGGGCAGGTTGGGTCAGCAAGGGGTAGGAAGGGTCTGCAAGGAGCAGGAAGGGGCAGCAAGGAGAAAGAAGGGGCAGCAAAGAGCAGGAAGGGGCAGAAAGAATCAGAAGGAGCACAAATGTAAAGTAGGAGAAGGAACAGAAAGGGTCTACAAGAAGCTGAAAGGGGCAGAAAGAAGCAGGAAAGGGCAGCAAGGAGAAGGAAGGGTCTGCAATGAGCAGAAATGAGCAGGAAGGGAAATCAAGGAGCAGAAAGGGTCAACAATTATCTGGAAGGGGCAGAAGGAGCCCAAAGGTAAAGTAGGAAAAGGAACAGAAATGAGCAGCAAGGAGCAGGAAGGGTCTGCAAGAAGCAGGAAGGCGCAGCAAGGAGCAGGAAGGGACTGCAAGGAGCAGAAAGGGATCAGAAAGAGAAAGGAGCATAAGGGCGCAAAATAGGCAGAAAGGTAAAGGAGCAGAAGATAACAAAGATGAGAGAAGACCGTGTCAGAAGAAAAAGAAGACTGTGTCAAATGAAGGAGAAGAAAATGAGATTGGAGCAGGAAGGACAAGTGAAGTGATCCCTACACTTCATTCTGGACACAACATCATAAAGCTTTGGTACCTAAGTCTGGCAGGAACCTTTGGACCTTCTCATCTCCCCAGGTAAAAAACATATCAGTGTTAATGTGTTCACTTTTATTTACTGAGTGTCAGGAAACACAGGGCCACTGGGTAGGGGTGCCGCTGATTGGCTACACCGTTCAGCTGGCACTCTAAGCCAATCAGTAGCTCCCCATTCATAAAAACTTAAAAAATGTTATGAATCGGGAACTAGCGATTGACTTAGAGCGTCAGCTGACCACTCTAGCCAATCAGCAGCACCCATGCCTGACGTCAATCTGCACTTCCTGACACTCCGTTTCAGAAGCCGAATACCACTGAGCAACCTGGAGATCTGGAGCTGGAGCTTGCATCATAGCATTTTCATTTAGATTAAGTTGTTATGATGAACAGAATGCTCCTTTAATTTTATCACATGACAGGAGACTTCGTATTTTGCATAATCTTTCTTTACTATCACCTATCTCCGTAGCAGCAAAGAAAAGAGTGACAAAACTTTTAACCAATCACAATGTAGGATGGGATATAAGAGGTGTGACATATAACATCATTTCCTCTTTCTTTGCTGCTCCATCACAAGTTAAGTACAAAATTTTGTGTTCTCAATATTCAGCATATACTTATTCTCTATCCTACATTTAGTTCTATCACTGTGTCTTTATATATTTACCCTAGTATTTCTCTTACCCTTTCTGTATACCCTGGGACCTTGCCTGGCTCCCTAGGGGGCTTTCACGGCTCCCCCGCCGTCTGTACTTTCCCTCTATATCTCTGTTTTCTGTCGTTTTTTTCTGTGCGCTCGCGCACAACCGTTTCGGTTGTTCTCTACCGAACGTTTTTATTCGGTAGTTTTGCGCATTCGCCTATTTGACGTGAATGCCCGCAGTCTTTTTGGTGCGACCGCACATTGACTATTTGGTTCTTTGCGCTTCTCGTTCGGCAGTTTGACGTGATCGCCTTTTTAAGACGTTCGCGACCATTTTTCTATACGCACGTTCGGCAGTTTAATTATACGAACGCCAAGCATCCAAACTGGGGGAGGTACTATCCTCCCCATACTAAAGCTGTCAGTATGGTGGCCATCTTAAAGAGATAGACACTGCCTGCTTTTTCTGCTCCAGCTAATCCACTGCAAGCAATTGGAAATCCTTGTACCCCTTTTCACTCTGTGGGACCAAGTCAGGTTAGTGCCTTACCCTTGGGGTTGGTTTAGCCAGTTGGTCTGTACTTTATTCTGGCCGGGGTGAGCCCCCATTTTATGCTGCTAAACGGACCTGTTCATGCAGGATTCCGATTACCTGGGTGAGCCCCAGTGAAACAGCCCTCTCCATCTTCTACGACCTACCGGTCTCTAGCCTCAGGTTATTTAGTCCTGATACCATACCACCCTGGTCCCCAGGCCTCTCCACTAATTGTGCCTAAGTGCCCTAACGCAATTTATCGGGTGAGCCCCGAATACTCATTCCATATCATGGAGGAATCACAAACCTCAGACCTCCAGGCCATGATAACAGCAGCTGTGGCTGCAGCTATGGAACAGACCGCTTCCAAGTCGCTCCCAACAGACTCTGAAGTCCCCAGGCCCATCCCTAAATGGGTTCATTATAAAGCGGACTCCGAAGACTCCGACTCCTCCAGAGAACGCTCCCAACGGCCTAAACGCCATTGGAAGGGCAATGTCACTCCACGCAAATCTAAAGGGAAATCCCCTGCTGATCGAAGAAAAGCCACAGTTCGTGCTACCCACGACCTCACACAACTTTCTTCAGGTGAGGAAGACGTAGAACCCACTCATGCACTAGCTGTGCTGGATGAATGGCAGGCGGTAGCCTCCGACCAGGAGGACTCCGACAGGGATTCCACGGCCAACTCTGACTACTTCATAAGGGAACAGGGTCTGGGTGAGCCCCAAGACTCCATGGCAACATCCATGGATAACCCACAGGAGGGCACAGAGATTTTCCTTGACAATTCGGGCCTCCAAATGTTTGACCCAAGAAACATCCGGCACCCCCGTTCGGAAGAATGGTCACCACCTGAGCATTTGGCAAGGTTTATGCACTTCTGGCTCTGGAAATCTCTGGACAAAGAAGTGAGGAACCGGATGAGATCCGAATGCCCTCGGCCTAGCCTACCAGACAAAGTGACGCACACCCCCGAGTTTGACCCGCTCATGACTACATTCATGTCCCGAGGGGGTCGGGACCCGTGCAAGGGCATAGAGCGCGGTTTTAAAGGAGCGCAAGACAAACTGCTAGACGCCATTGGGCCACTAGCTAGAATCATGGATATGGCGGATGACGCCTATGAAAGGGCTGACACTTTTACCCCAGATACGGTGCGTGAATGGGCACGAGATACCCGGGAATGGGCACAAAGGTGCTTCTGTTTCCTAGGGAACACCAATGTTGCCCTCTCTTCGGAGAGGCGCCGAGCAGCACTTTACCATATCGACGAAAAAGTGGTCGAACTGGGGGACAAAGAATTAGGACCCTTGGCACAGGGTAAATTATTTGGAGAGGCCTTCCTTAAGGAATTAAATAAAAGGATCAATATATTCACGTCCCTTAACAAGGCACAAACTTCAATGCGGAAAGTCTTCCGCGGTTCTCACACCCGTGGTGTTTTTGGAAGGGCTGGACGGCAGAGGGGCTGTGCCGCCAGCCGTTTTTGGCCATCCGGCCCCCGTACAACAAGGACTCAACCGTTCTACCCAGACTCATCTATCCGACATAGATTCCACCAATTCAGGGAATCTGATCGTGGCCGAGGCAGCCGAGGACGCTCACGGGCAAGACTCTCCAACGGTAAGTCGGAATCTTACTCTGCCTCTAACCTCCTGTCATATCGCAGGTCGTGTTTCTCTTTTTTTCCAGAACTGGACAGAACTATCTTCAGACGCGTGGAAAATCCAAACGGTGCAGGGCTATCGAATAGAGTTCGACTCGACCCCGCTCCAGCTGGCCCCTCCACGTCCGATCCAGACTACACGGGCAGACGCCCGCCTCATAGACGTGGAACTCCGAGAACTTCGCTCCAAGGGTGCCATCCAACCAGCTCCGGATGCCACCGGTTTCTACAGCAATATCTTCCTGGTCAGGAAGAAAACCGTCAAATTTTGCCCCGCTATCAATCTCAGGGAGCTCAATTCTCACGTGGTATATCGACATTTCAAAATGGAAGGTATCCATCTTCTCCGGGACTTACTTCGACGCGACGACTGGTTCACTTGTCTGGACCTCAAAGACCTTACCATTCCGGTACACAGAAGCAGCCGTCCCTACCTCCGTTTCTTCTGGCACGGGACCCCCTGGCAGTTCACCTGCCTCCCGTTTGGCCTCAGTTCAGCCCCGTGGTGCTTCACCAAGATTATGAAGCCGGTAGTGGCGAAGCTCAGAACCCAAGGCATAAGATGCATCATCTACCTCGACGACATCCTGATCTTCGACGAGGATGCAGAGACTCTGCGGAGACACACGAAAAACACACTACACCTTTTGGAGTCTCTAGGTTTCGTCGTCAACCGCCCCAAGTCCGCAATGACCCCGGCTCAATCAGTTCAATTCCTCGGATTCGTAATAGACTCCACATCATGCACTCTCCACCTCCCGGCTACCAAAATGACGGCAATCCGCAGGGAGATCCGGAAAGTCCTTCGTCGGACAACCATACCCCTACGATTACTGGCACAGATCGTAGGCCTTCTCTCCGCATCCATCCAGCCCATTTTCCCCGGACCCCTGCACTACAGGGCCATGCAATGCCTCAAGGCAAGTTTCCTTCGCAGACAACCGACATACGACCAACCGGTTCCAATGTCGGCCGAAGTTCGGGAGGAGCTACACTGGTGGCTGAACTGCATGCAGGCTTGGAATGGCAGGGCCATATTCGGGAACCAGCCAGACTTCGTGCTGGAATCGGATGCCAGTCATTCAGGCTGGGGAGCAACAGACGGAACCACGTCCACAGGAGGAGTCTGGACTTCCGAAGAGCTCTCAATGCACATAAATTGCCTGGAACTCTTGGCCGGGTCATTCGCCATTCGCAGCCTGGCAAAGGATCGATCCAACTGCTGCATCCTACTCCGCATGGACAACGTCTCAGCGGTAAGATACATCAACCGCCTTGGAGGCACTCGTTCTCGAACACTGGCGGATCTCACGAAAGAGATCTTCGACTACTGCCTACCACGCAACATCACCTTGATGGCAGAGCACTTACCAGGAGACTCCAATACGACAGCGGATTGGTATTCACGCCACTGGCGGGACGCCAGCGATTGGCAACTAGACCCTCATATTTCCGCACTACTGGATGTACAGAGGGGACCTCACTCCATAGACCTATTCGCGTCCCGCAACAATCGACAGACAGAGGCTTACTTCAGCTGGCTCCCAGACCCGGAGAGCCTCGCAACGGACGCTTTCCTCCAACAATGGCCACGGGACATTGCTTACGCATTCCCACCTTTCGCAATGATAACGAGGGTCCTTCACCGGATCCGTCTACAGGGAGTGAGAATAATTCTCAGCACGCCGCTCTGGCAGAGCCAGCCATGGTACCCGGACCTTCTGGAACTTTCAATCAAAGATCCCCTCCTCCTACCAGATGCCCCAACCATCCTCAGGAACCCATTGGGCCTACCTCACCCACTAGTCCTGCAGGAACGCTTGCCCCTTGTGGCCTGGACTCTTTCTGGGGCTCCTGGAGAACCGAGAAATTATCACAGGAAACTAAAGACCTGCTATGGGATTCATGGGCACCAGGAACAAGGAGGTGCTACTTATGAGCATGGCACTCCTGGACAAGTTGGTGTGTGGGTCGGGACCTCAATCCCTTTACTGCACCTACTCACTCCATCATGAATTTCCTGACCTCACTTTTCACTGCCGGAAAATCATACCGGTCCATCAATGTGGTACGGTCAGCCATCTCAGCGGCCCATACTCCGACCGAGGGGACTCCTGTTGGTAAGGACCCGCTCATCTGCAGACTTCTCTGCGGCATGCGCCTGCGGCGCCCCCCGGAACCCAAATACTCTAGACTTTGGGACGTTGGCGTGGTCCTTCAATTCTTATGAAATTGGCCTCCCAACGAGGAACTGTCACTCCGCCAGCTTACCACAAAATTCACCTTTCTGCTCTGTCTGGTTTCTTTTCGACGGGTATCGGACGTACGCGCCTTCGACGCCAACGCGTTTACCTTCTATCCGGCGGGTGTTACCTTTCAGGTCTCACGTCGCAAGTTCAACTCTCACTCGGTTTTCTACCCTTTCTTCCCTTCTGACCCTCAACTCTGCGTGGTCTCAACTCTCCGTCAATACGTGGAAGCCACCGCGACGTTGCGGCAGTCTTCCACTCATCAACTTCTCATCTCTTACGTCCGCCCTTATGGTCCGGTTTCGGTTACTACACTGGCCAGATGGGTTAGATGGCTACTATCCCTTGCCGGTATTGACCAAACTTTTGGAGCACACTCCATACGTGGGGCAGCGGCCTCTTCCGCTTATGCAGCAGGCGCGTCCCTTTCGGACATTTTATGAGCGGCGGACTGGACCAGAGAATCTACCTTTAGGACATTCTACTTTCGTCCTCTTGATAATCCGGCGTTTTCTTTTCTTTCACAGCGTTGAAATTGCAAAATACGAAGCCTCCTGTCATGTGATAAAATTGAAGATTATGCTAGCTTTAGTGTACAGATAATCTTAATTTTAATAATGACAGGAGGCGAGTTTTTTCCCTCCCTGCTCTCTTTCGTTCTTCCCTCCCTATTAATTTCACATCTACCTATAACACTTTGCTCTCTCATATTGTTGTATAAAAACCTAACTTAGTAGCACTTGTTTAAATGCCTTATTTACATTCATTTGAAGATCTATACATATACTCCTTATGGGTGGGATATTTATTTAACACCATTAGTTGGGAGGACGTTTAGTTTATTATTATCATTTTACTAGACGATATTAAGTTAAATTAAGGGACAGACACTCATTGTTTTAAACAATCATTTCTGGACTCTAACGCACCTTATACTCTCGTTTCAGCTTAATCACAAGCCACACGGAATCATTAAAGTCTCCATACAAGATATCGTCATCATCGCATCATGGGCCTTATCATCAGGTCTTGGGAGACCAGCGTTTGAAAACGGGATGCCTTCGTCTGCATTCAGGGGCGGACTGACCACTCGGGCATATCGGTCATGGACCGAGGGCCCGAGGCAGCCAGGGGCCCGGCAGCACAGCCATGCTCCAGCTGGAGAGATCAGAGATCTCTCCAACTGGAACGGCAAAAAAATAAAAAAAAGTATTTTCCTTTATTAGGTTGCTGGGGCCCCTGATGCAGCGCAGGGCCCCAGCAACCTACCGCTCTTTAAATCACTCACCCTCACCCGAGACCTGGCAGCTTCACCTCCTCTCTGCCAGGTCTCCTCCTTCCTGTCCCATGCGGCTCTGTGTGATGGGAGAGGCGGAGCCAGGAAGTGACATCACTTCCTGTATTCTCCTCTCACACAGAGCCCGATCACAGCCACCAGGGGAGGGAGCAGCAGCCTGGGAGAGAAGAGGGAGCAGAGAGACAGGTAGGCACTAATCACCCCCCCCCCCCTGTCACTAGTCACCCCCACTCTGTCACTAGTCACCCCCCTGTCACCCTCCCTCTGTCACTAGTCACCCCCCCCTCTTTCACTGGTCACCCCCCCTCTGTCATTGGTCACCCCCCCTGTCACGGTCACCCCTCCCTCTGTCACTAGTCACCCCCCCTTTCACTGTCACCCCCCTCTGTCACTGTCACCCCCCCTCTGTCACTGTCACCCCCGCTCTGTCACTGTCACCCCCGCTCTGTCACTGTCACCCCCCTGTCACTGTCACCCCTCCCTCTGTCACTAGTCACCCCCCTCTGTCACTGTCACCCCCCCCTGTCACTGTCACCCCCCTCTGTCACTAGTCACCCCTCCCTCTGTCACTGGTCACACCCCTGTCACTGGTTACCCCCCCTCTGTCACTGTCACCCCTCCCTCTGTCACTGTCACCCCCCCTCTGTCACTGTCACCCCACCTCTGTCACTGTCACCCCTCCTCTGTCACTGTCACCCCCCTCTGTCACTGTCACCCCCCCTCTGTCACTGTCACCCCCCCTCTGTCACTGTCACCCCCGCTCTGTCACTGTCACCCCTCCCCCTGTCACTGTCACCCCTCCCCTGTCACTGTCACCCCTCCCCTGTCACTGTCACCCCTCCCCCTGTCACTAGTCACCCCCCTCTGTCACTAGTCAACCCCCTCTGTCACTAGTCACCCCCTCTCTCTGTCACTGTGTCACCCCCTCCCTCACTGCCACAAGTCACCACTCCCTCCGTCACTGTGTCACTAATCACTCACTCCCTCACTGTGTCACCCCCACCCTCCCTCTGTCAGTAGTCACCCCACCCTCTGTCACCCCTTCCCTCCCTCTGTCATTGTGTCACCCCCTCCCTCTGTCACTAGTCACCCCCTCTCTCTGTCATTAGTCACCCCTTCCCTCCCTCACTCTGTCCTTAGTCACCCCCTCCCTCCGTCACTAGTCACCCCATCCCTCCCTCTGTCACTAGTCACCCCATCCCTCCCTCTGTCACTAGTCACCCCTCCCTCTGTCACTGTGTCACCCCCTCCCTCCCTCTGTCACTAGTCACCCCTCCCTCTGTCACTGTGTCACCCCCTCCCTCCCTTACTCTGTCACTAGTCACCCCCTCCCTTACTCTGTCACTAGTCACCCCCTCCCTCACTCTGTCACTAGTCACCCCCTCCCTCACTCTGTCACTAGTCACCCCCTCACTCTAGTGACAGTGAGGGAGGGGGAGGGTGTGACTAGTGATAGAGGGAGGAGATGACTAGTGACAGAGTGAGGGAGGCATAGGGTGACTAGTGACAGAGGGAGGGAGGGGGTGACTAGTGACAGAGTGAGGGAGGGGTGACTAGTGACAGAGTGAGGGAGGGAGGGGGTGACTAGGGACAGAGGGAGGGTGTGACTAGTGACAGTCACCCTCTCCCTCCCTCTGTCACTAGTCAACCCTTCCCTCCATTACTCTGTCACTAGTCACCCCCTCACTCACTCTGTCACTAGTCACCCCCTCTAGTCACCCCCTCACTCTGTCACTAGTCACCCCCTCACTCACTCTGTCACTGTCACTAGTCACCCCTTCCCTTCCTTACTCTGTCACTAGTCACCCCCTCCCTCACTCTGTCAGTAGTCACCCCCTCACTCTAGTGACAGAGTGAGTGAGGGGATGACTGGTGACAGAGTGAGGGAGTGAGGTGGTGACTAGTGACAGAGTAAGGGGGGCAGTCACCCCCTCCCTCACTCTGTCACTAGTCACCCCCTCCCTCCCTGACTCTGCCACCTGTCACCCTCTCCCTCACACACTCTGTCACCTGTCACATATGCATTCACACTGACACTACATCCAGACATGCACAAGTGCATTCACACAGACTCAAATACAAACATGCATTAATACACAGGTCTTCACAATATACACATCCAAAGGAATGCTGTATTATATGAGAGTTGTATTTAAAGGGACACTATAGTCACCCAGACCACTTCAGCTCAATGAAGTGGTCTGGGTGCCAGGTCCCTCAGATTTTAACCCTTCAGATGTAAACATAGCAGTTTCAGAGAAACTGCTATGTTTACTTAGCAGGGTTAATCAAACCTCTAGTGGGTGTCATCCTGACGTGCAGAACGTCTATAGGAAAGCATTGAGAAATGCTTTCCTATGGACTGTTTGAAAGCGCACTTGCCGCGCATGCATTTCCACTCATGAGCTGACGTCGGCGGGGGAGGAGAGGTCACCAGCGCCGAGGGGGCCCGGTGCTGGATAAAGGTAAGCTGCTGAAGGGGTTTTAACCCCTTCAGCGCAACGGGAGGGGGACCCTGAGGGTGGGAGCACCCTTAGGGCACTATAGTGTCAGGAAAACAAAGCGGTTTTCCTGACACTATAGTGATCCTTTAACATTTATTTAATGCACATATATTTGTGCATTCAAAGGGCCTGGGATCTAATTTTGCCCGGGGGCCCCAAAGGCTCTCAGTCCGCCCCTGTCTGCATTCTACCTGTTCCTGTTCAATTTATTCTGATTAGTTTCCAATTTCTTGTTCTATGGACTTTTTCAGTTGTTCTGTTATTTTTCTGCATTTATGACCTTGTGATGTCGCAATTTTAAAGAGGAAATGATGTCATATGGTACACCTCTTATACCCTATCCTACATTGTGATTGGTTAAAAGTTTTGTCACTCTTTTATTTGCTGCTATGGAGATAGGAGATAGTAAAGAAAGATTATGCAAAATACTCGCCTCCTGTCATTATTAAAATTAAGATTATCTGTACACTAAAGCTAGCATAATCTTCAATTTGATTAAAGGAACACTACAGTGTCAAGAAAACAAACAAGTATTCCTGACACCATAATTGTGAAAACACTACTCACCCTGGCTTTATGTGATAATGACTATGCTCCTCCCCGTCATGACACTTTCAGAAAGGGGCCATGCGGACGCCCATGTACAAGACATTCTCTTAGTATATAAAATAAATCTATTTATAATCTCAAAATAGGTCATATGCAATTATGCAATATAAGCAGATAGAAACAGTTTTATCTGAATAGTCAAGTTCTCACCATCTGAGACCGCCATAAATATGGTGGACAAAAATTGAGATCAGACTTCTAAGTCAAACATGCTAAAACCTGAATAGGAAAAGTAATCAATCTAGTTCCAGAAGCAGTGTATATAGGTCAAATGCAATTATATAATATAAGCAGATAGAAACTCTATTATCTGAGGAATCAAATTCTCCCCATAAAAGACTGCCATGAATTAGTTGGACACAAAATTGGGATCAGACTTATATGTCAAACATGATAAAGCATAAACAGGAAAAGTAATCAATCTCATTACAGAAGCAGTGTATATAGAAGAAATTACAGAAAAGAGGTAAGGGATAATTCTCTATTGAGTCCCTTAGGCCATAAAGTGTGACTCCAAAAGGTCTCCCTCTTTTTGAGTGAGCTGCTAAAAGTAATCAATCTAGTTCCAGAAGGAGTGTATATAGGTCATGTGCAAATATATAATATGAGCAGATAGAAACTGTATTATCTATGGGAAAGCATTGGATTGGCTAAAAATCAGCCATGTTGATGATGCCACAAAGGGGGCGGAGCACTATAGGGTTAGGAATAGATGTTTGTGTTCCTGACCCTATAGTGATCCTTTAAGTTAATTTGCTGGAATATAACCTTTATTATTGCACTGTCCTTTTGATACCGGAGAAACTGACGGAAGCCAAGCACAGAGAGATGGACACAGGTTTCTTCAGGAAGGAAGAGATTCTTTATTGGATCACCGATCGGGACTCAGAGGGACTAGCGTCACCAAAATACAGCAAAGTCTGAGTACTGAATACATAGAGTACATTCCTTATATAGCACTGTAGCTCCTCCCACAATTAACTACACCCACACATACCCTTAACCTATTTAATAAATAGAGTCTAAACTCATCCATCCGGTCTAACCACGTGGCTCATCTGATACAAAGGAGAGGGACGCGTAATTCCAGTTCTTACATTCCTGCACCTGGTCAGTACAGTGATAACAGTATCTTAGCTACGTGTAATTAACTAACTGATACTACAAACACATATACATACATATGCCTTGTGGCAATCTTAGCCTGCTAAACTTGTATTTTACTGGAATTACATCACATTCCCCCCTTTGATGCCTCTGATATTTCACAATTACTTGAGGCATCACTTAACCTTGGTTTGCATATACCTCAGGTTACCATGAACCAGACCAGACTTATCTTATGATGTGAATCTTTTAACACTCATCTTCCTGCATTGGTTCTCCTTGATCTAGAGCCTTATACTTATATATCGCCATTATCTGTGCAGCAGCCTTCCTCTCTGCTATACTTCCTATCAGGCTTTGCACAGACCTAACTACTAAGGGTATAAGACACGGTAGGAGTAGACACAACAGTAAAATCAGTAGGACTCCACCTACCACTGCCTTAAGCCCTCCAAACCACTCATACCAGCTACCAAACCAACTACTTGGATTGTACCCTTTCCATACCTGAGTAGGCACATGCACTAGTTTAACCATATGGCTAGTAAGCTCAGCTATTGCTTGCCCTTCGTCATCTATTTGAAGACAGCAATTGCTCAGGTTAAACTTCCCACATACACCTCCCTCTACTGCCAAAAGGTAATCCAAGGCTAATCTATTTTGGTACACTGCTGTCCTCATCCTGGTATTATGCTTCGCTAGAAGATTGAGTGCTTGTGAGGTCTCATTAGTAATAATCTCAACCACCGCCTGTAATCTTATAATACGGTTGAGCATATAAATTGGGGTTCTATAACCAAAGGTACCATCTTCTGCCCACGTGGCTGGCCCATAATAATCTATGATACGCTGGGGAGGCCATTCATTATCTTCCCAGGTGCCTATCTCTAAGGGTCCCCTTTTCTTCCTATGATTCACATCATACACTTTAACACCTAAAGTCTCACCTGTTTCAATCGGTAACAAGAAGGATGGTTTGAGCATACCCAACACACATGCCCCTTCCCAGTCCTGTGGCAACTCCGAATAGGCTTTCTTACCACAGATCCAGTACAAATTTGCTGGGGCTCTCCAGGTAGATGTGATGGATAAATCAAACCACACATCCTTTAAACTGGCATATCTAGCAAACGGGTTAGATGGTTCTGAGACATTTGAAGCCGACCACCAAGTTGTATTTTTAGTATCATCATCATAAGCTTTTTGCCCTAGACAAGTTAATTCTCCTACAGAAGTATTATACATTATTCCTTTCCTTGCTATGCAAACATAACCTATGATGGAGGTCTTTAATCTCCACTCAGATTTACCTCTAACACTCAAATGATAATCGGCTTGTGTAGATATTAGTTGGTCAACTGCCTCAGAACCGGACATTACCTCCTTTGCTTCCCAAGGCCATTGGTCTCCCATGTTAGTACCTCCACACACATAGCAGTTGGTAACATTAAGACTACCGGCAATACTTTCAGCTAGGTCAATGAACAGGTTTTTAGCGTTATGGGGGATCTTATTATCTATACTCATCTCTTCATAAAAGGAATGGTATACTTGATGAGTCTGGGAGGATACCGTATCAGTCTCTATTCCTATAAACAATAATGTCCCAGGATCTAAACCCGTCCCGTATATCTGAAACCCAAATAAATTTCCATACTTATCTAGGAACTTGTCGGGGTTATTAATAAGTATATGGACTGGGTTGCATTCCATAGACTTACAATAAGGGCTAGTCGGCAACTTAGTCACTATCATGTCTTTATCTACTGTCTGTCCCCAAGTCGCCCACCCCACACAAGACCAATATGGACAAAAGTTATAGTCTTTATTTGGGCATCTAGGACTCACATATTTATTTTTACTACTGGGACAAATATATTTATCATTAGACCCATACGTCCTCTCCCATCTAAGATCCCCACATACATTCCACGGTTTTCTACCACTTGATATCGCCTTACATGCATCAAATAGCAGAACACCCGAAGAATGTACGGATTCTAACACCGTCTTATTAATTAGGGTCCCCTGAGGATCTCCATTCCTGAGAGTCAACCAAATTGTACGAGGTTGATACTCTGGACTGAAGCACTTAGGTTCTCCTACTCCTAAATGGCACACACTATAGTCTATATTTAGGTATCTACATCTTGATACCTCTCCTTTACATTCGTATTGTGAATGCCAAATTAGGGTTTGGGAAATATGGTTACCTGTTCTCGTAGTCTTAATGCATACCTCACAGCTAGGAGTGTCGGTACCTCTACCTTCCTGAATATAAAAACACATATAAATAAACACAATCAAAAGCACATCTTTCGCCGTCATCCTCAGTCTTCGTCCGTGCGATGGAACCTCAGCTTCCAGGATGTGAGGGCTGCAGGGAATGGAGTTCTGCTCGTCTTCACAGGTGTCCCTTCGAGACTTTCCTGGCTTATACACTATGTGTTGGTAAGCGGACAGGCTTTATTATGGCCTTCTCACTCACACCTGTAACAATAAAATTTGTAATCCACAATAATTCCTCGTTACTCCGACTGAGTAGTGCGTTTCAACCGGATCTTGCAGGGATTCTCTGGATCTGCTGTAATTTGCCAAGAATCGACTGCTGCTGGTTTAACCCTGGAGTGATGTATCCACGGAGTTACTTCGGCTACTTTTATCGCTGTAGGGGTAGACAAAAGAACAACATAAGGACCTCTCCACTTGGGCCCTAACGGTACATTATTCCACTCTTTAATTTCAGTTCAATTTTTATTGGTGGAATATTGCGGGCCAGTCCTGGTGGGTTGTTCTCTGCCCAAACTCCTGGTATGTTAAACAATGTCTCATCACTCCTAGGGTTTTGGCTAGTCAACACTGTATAAAGTCGCCACTCTTCTTCCTTTGGTACGGATAAAGTCATAATACCTGAAGGTCCATTAAACTTTAAGGATGTTGTTCCATTTGGTAGGAACGTAATCTGCGCTTGTAATTTTGATAGCATATCACGTCCCAGCAATTGGACTGGACATTCAGGCATATAAAGGAATTGGTGTTTTACTACGTGGCCTCCCAATGTACAGAGTCGACTTTTAAGAACCGGTTTTTCAGCACTTCTTCCAGTTGCTCCTATCACAGTAATAGTCCTTCCAGATGGAGGAGCAACTAGATTAGTCACCACTGAATGTTCAGCACCAGTGTCGATCATGAACGCACTCCTTTTCCCCCCTATTGATACATCGACCATAGGCTCCGCTCGACCAAGGGGGATGGAGCCCGGTCGGTATCAATAGTCCTCCATGACAGTGTCAGCCAATCCTACAAAGTCCCTACCTTCTCTATCGCGGGACCTTTGCGCTGCTGGAATATACCTGTCTTCCCTAACACTTCCTCTGTTCCCATTACTCCCTCTATAACCATTACTCCCTCCGGGGCCTCCTCTACCTCTCGCTCTACCTCTAAAGTTTCCGTAGCCTGCCCTGGGTTGGTCTCTCTCGTACTGCTCTCTTTGCGGACATTCGTTCCTCCAATGCCCTTCTTCCTTGCAATACGCGCATTGATCCCTACTCAAAGGCTCCCTACTCCATCTATTATTGCCTCTATCTGGGCCCCGTTTATCTACGCCTGCGATCGCTACCGCTAGCATATCAGCCTTTTTACGCATCTTGCGCTCTTCCTCTTTCTTACTTTCTGTATCCCTGTTCATATAGACCTTATTTGCTACCTCCATTAGTTGGGTGATGGACATACCTGCAAACCCTTCTAACTTTTGTAGCTTGCGCTTAATATCTCCGTATGCTTGGCTGACAAAGGCGGAGTTAACCATTCGGGAATTGTCTGCGTCTTCCGGATTAAAGGGGGTGTACAAGCGGTACGCCTCCAATAATCGGTCATAAAAGACACTGGGCGCTTCATCGCTTTTCTGGATCACCTCAACTGTCTTCGACATGTTAATGGCTTTCTTTCCTCCGGCTTTCATGCCAGCAATTATAGCGTCTCTATAGGCTCTGAGTTAAACCATATCAGCACCATTTACGTTCCAATCGGGATCGGTGTTGGGATAGTGTGTCGCGGCCCATGCTGCTGGATTGGCTTGGTTCAAAGCACGGGCTCTATCCTCTAATGCTTTAATGGCTGCTTGATTTATTCTTGTCCTTTCCTCATTGTTAAATAAAGTCATTAGTAACTGCTGGCAATCAGCCCATGTCGGATTATGCGTCTGTACTATTGAGGTGAACAGATCAGTCATAGCTTGTGGTTTCTCAGTATACGAGGAATTATGGGTCTTCCAGTTTAAAAGATCGGTTGTGGTAAATGGGACATATACGAAGACTGGGTCAGCGTGTGCCATTTGACCTGCGGCATCGATATAAGCTGACCCGGGATTCAGACGAAGAGGCATCTGATAGTGCTTTAATTGTTGGGCACCAGTCAACTGTCGGGTTTGGATGGGGCTACGTAGAGAGGCGTCAGTCATGGGTTCCGGTCGGGGAGAGATAGGGTATGGGGATGTGGGAGGTCGGTTTTGGGAAAAGGTCGTAAATAAAACACTTCGAGCCGAGCTAGATGAAGCTTGACCGGAAGTCTGAAGTGGCGCCAAATCAGGATATTCGTTTCTAATGGGGGTGGATTCTGGTTCCGGAAGGGGAGATTTAGTACGAGGGGGGGTGGATCCTGTACTGGAGGAGGAAGCGGAAGTGGATGAGGGTAATGAGGGGAGGGGTGCAGGACTTCCTGCGTTTGCGTCACTTCTTCTTAACGGAAAGTAAGGGGGCGGCAAAGGGATCTCGGACTCAGGGGGCGTGTCCAAAATGGGCCTAACACCAGTCCTAGTGGACGAGCAAGTCCTAGCTACCATGAGGCGACACTGCTCCTCGTGGCATGTCTGGAGCCATTTTGGCGAGTCATTTACGGCCTGTCTCCAACAGTCAATATAAGGAAACTGGCCGTAAAGTTCAGGCCTACCCGATACAGCCACGTGTAAGCGCTGTACCAGAGTTGGATCCAAACTGCCACGTGGCGGCCATGCCGCAACCAAAGTAGGCCACTCCCTAGTACACAAAGTGACCAAACGTACAGGAGACATCTTTACCCCAAAATCACAAACTTTGAATCCCTTTTTAAAATTCTTAACCATACATCCTAAGGGATCCGGAATCGTTGACTGCGACGCACCCATACTTAACAATGGAACGTCGTCGACAACGAATACTATACACGCGAACTATTCAACAGTCACACCCGTTTCCTCTGGCAACAGCACCACGTGGTACGGTTACCAAGTGAAACGTACACAATAACAATAAACACTCAGGGAATTCCCGTACACACACAGCTGTTACACCAGTCACTATATAATCAATATTATGCCCTTTGGGGTAACTATACAGTCACCCACGCTATAATTCTCTATATACGAATTACCCGTCTATAACACACCCCAGTAACATCGTCTTTTACAAATAGCGGTTACAGTACGGTTAGCATAGGTCAAAGCACAAGTTAAGGTCACAATACAATTATTAGTGGTTATGGTGTTAAACATGCAATGGACGACAATGATTAGTACTTATTATATAATGTCAGTAAATATACAGGGTTATGGTACCGTGCACTATAATACAGCAACACACTATTAACACTCTCGCTAGACGGCTGAGCTCGCGCTATCTAACAAGATATACACTTTACTAAAACAATCGTTAACACATTTACAATTCCCAACTAAACTATTGGCCAGTACCTTGAATGGACTACCTAAAACTATATACACCCGTTTTGGTTAGCCACACTGCCCAATCACCACATATATAGCGAGCTAGAGAACCGAATTTACACAGGCGCCTCTTAGTCGCACTATCAAAAGTCTAGTGGGTTCCAAATTTACACGCCTTCCCACTTAGCCCAGATAGGATGAGAACTAGCGAACCGAATTTACACAGGCGCCGCTTAGTCTCCCGGTCCCTCCGACCTAGCGAACGTAATATACACCCTAGAACGCTAGTCTAGACAAGACACCGGTGTCCGGCTAGGGCTATTTACACCAGGACCCCGCCTGACTAACCAAATCAAACGGTCTGACTAAAGAGCGTTCGATCGAGCGGTGCGCCTTCGCTCCTTCCCTCCGACAGAGGGGGCAGATACACAGATTCAAAACCCCTTTGGGCCTACCGCACAATCGGTATACCCCTAGTGGGTCCTGCCGTCTAAAACAGCAGTTGTCTTACCTCCTCGTTCCTGAACCTGAGTTCACACTCATCGACGGGGACACCCCAGCACTTCTCACGTAGAGGCCGATGATCTCCTGGACAACAGACCAGTGGCGCCGAGACGAAGGGAGGTCCACGCAGAAGTTCAGGGGTGCAGCCGTAGAGAACGTGGGCAAAGATAGACCGTCTCACGCCTCTGCCTCTCAGCTACCGTTGAACGATGAGCTTCCCGGCCAATGCACCAAATGATACCGGAGAAACTGACGGAAGCCAAGCACAGAGAGATGGACACAGGTTTCTTCAGGAAGGAAGAGATTCTTTATTGGATCACCGATCGGGACTCAGAGGGACTAGCGTCACCAAAATACAGCAAAGTCTGAGTACTGAATACATAGAGTACATTCCTTATATAGCACTGTAGCTCCTCCCACAATTAACTACACCCACACATACCCTTAACCTATTTAATAAATAGAGTCTAAACTCATCCATCCGGTCTAACCACGTGGCTCATCTGATACAAAGGAGAGGGACGCGTAATTCCAGTTCTTACATTCCTGCACCTGGTCAGTACAGTGATAACAGTATCTTAGCTACGTGTAATTAACTAACTGATACTACAAACACATATACATACATATGCCTTGTGGCAATCTTAGCCTGCTAAACTTGTATTTTACTGGAATTACATCACACTTTTACATTAACCCCTTAACACCGCAGCCAAATGTACAAGTTGTGAACAGAACAAAACGTAAACAAAACCTGGCATTTGCGCTATATGTCTGTCCAACCGTAATTCACCTCTTTCATATGAAATGCATCCCCCCTTATTATATATCATTTTATTCAGGGGAAACAGGGCTTTCATTTAACATTAAATATTTAGGTATTGAACATAATTTAATATAAAAAATATATAAAAAAATGGGAGAAAAAAAGATTTTTTTATTTTTTTTTAGTTCTATGTGACATTTTAACTGTGGATGTCAAAATACTGTTTGCTTTTACTGCAATGCAATACACATATTTGTATTCAGCGATGTCTCACGTGTAAAACAGTACCCCCTATATACAGGTTTTATGGTGTTTTGGGAAGTTACAGGGTCAAATATAGCGTGTTACATTTGAAATTGAAATTCGCCAGATTGGTTACGTTGCCTTTGAGACTGTATAGTAGCCCAGGAATTAAATTTACACCCATAATGGCATACCATTTGCAATAGTAGACAACCCAAGGTATTGCAAATGGGGTATGTCCAGTCTTTTTTAGTAGCCATTTGGTCACAAACACTGGCCAAAGTTAGCGTTAGTATTTGTTTGTGTGTGAAAAATGCAAAAAACGCCAATTTTGGCCAGTGTTTGTGACTAAGTGGCTACTAAAAAAGTCTGGACAAACCCCATTTGCAATACCTTGGGTTGTCTACTATTGCAAATGGTATGCCATCATAGGGGTAATTTTCATTCTTGGGCTACCATAGGGTCACAAAGGCAACGTAAGCAATCTGGCGAATTTTAATGTGAAAAAACTGAAACACAAGCCTTATATTTGACGCTGTAACTTTTGAAAACACCATAAAACCTGTACATGTGGGGTACTGTTGTACTCGGGAGACTTCGCTCAACACAAATATTTGTATTTCAAAACAGTAAAAAGTATTGCAGCAATAATATCGTCCGTGTAAGTGCTGTTTGTGCGTGAAAAATGCAGAAAACGTCACTTTTACTGGCGATATCATCGTTGTAATACATTTTACTGTTTTGAAACACTAATATTTGTGTTCAACAAAGTCTCCCGAGTAAAACAGTACCCCCCATGTACAGGTTTTATGGTGTCTTGGAAAGTTATAGGGTTAAATATAGTGCTAGCAAATTAAATTCCCTATACTTTCGGCATGGGTTGTCAGGCAGGTCCCGCTAATTGTAATTAATTAGGATACCTAATTATGTAAAATTATTACATAAATATATGTGTAGAATTAATATATGTATATATATACATATGTGTATATATACGTATATATATATAATTTTTTTTTAATATTTTTATTTATATATAGGTATATATAGTGATATATACGTATATATTTATGTATATAGATATATATATTATGATATATATTATTTTGTTCTACGTGTATTTTGATATAAATATATATATATTATTATCACAATACAGTTAGAACGAAATAACACACATCTATATATTTTTTAATTATTTATTTTTAAATATTTTTTTAATTTTATTTTTTTACGTATTTACATATATATTTTTTTATATTATATATAAATATATATATAACAATAATTATATATATATTTAATCAGTATCAGTCTACGTGTAATTTGATATTAATATATATATATATATAATTATATATATATTAATATTAAAATACACCTATACAGTGTACGTGTGTATGTATATGTGTATATATATACTTAGATCATATATATATATAATATATATGATCTAAGTATATTTTATTTGTAACTGTAATTTTTTTTATTTATTTTTTGAACTAATATTTTATTTTTTTTACAGGACAGGGGGCAGAGACAGTGTCAGCCAGTGATGTCACATCACTGGCTGACACACAGGATCAGTGATCACAGTGACTGCCTGTCACTGTGATCACCTCCTGCAGATTGGGTAATTGACCACAGGGGGGAGTGCCTGGGTGGTACAAGCACTCCCCCCTTCCAATCTGCAGGGGGATCATTGTGCCAGTTACATGTGTCAGCCAATAGGCTGACACATGTAACACTGATCGCAGTGACAGGCTGTCACTGCGATCAGAGCGCTCTGAGATCGCAGTGACAGCCTGTCACTGCGATCTCAGACCTAGCAGATCGCGGTCACTGACCCCAGGGGGACTGCCTGGGGGGCCAGGTAAGTCCCCCGACCGCGATCTGCAGAAGGGGAAAGCCGCCGGCCGCATGTGTCAGCCGATTTGAAATCGGCTGACACATGCTTAATACTGGTCGCAGTGACAGCCTGTCACTGCGATCAGAGACTGCAGATCGCGGTCACCGGCCACAGGGGGGGTTGCCCGGGGGGCCAGGCATCCCCCCCGACCGCGATCTGCAGCGGGAGAATACCGCCGGCCACGTGGGCGGCAATAAAAGCGAGGACGTACTATTACGCCCGCCGGCGTTTAGAGCCGGTTTCTGCGTGGCGTAATAGTACGTCCTCCGGACTTAAAGGGTTAAAACATACCATCTTATGCCTTGTCAGATTCCATGCCATGTATTTAGCTATACCGCTTCATACTGTGAAAAACCTCCATGTCATGTTTTACTAATGTTATTATGTATGTCATTTAGATACATGTGTTTTTATTTTTATTGATGAATCAATTGGTTGTGGAGTTATAAATGCACATTTGCACTTTGTTATCTATATGCATGATTAAGGCTCCGTTGAGGTGAAACGTTGCACTTGCTATGGGGTGGTTCACCTATCAATAAATTTACCAACCTTACTATTGGAGTGTTGCTTGTGTTTATTCCTGACTCGAGTATAAGACTAGGGTGGGAAATGCAGCAGCTACTGGTAAATTTCTAAATAAAATTAGATCCTAAAAAAATTATATTAATTGAATATTTATTTCCAGTGTGTGTATATAATGAATGCAGCGTGTGTGTATGAGTGCAGTGTGTGTGTATGAGTGCAGCGTGTGTGTGTATGAATGCAGTGTGTATGAATGCAGTGTGTATGAATATGAGTGCAGTGTGTGTGTATATGAGTGCAGCGTGCGTATGAGTGCAGCGTGCGTATGAGTGCAGCGTGCGTATGAGTGCAGTGTGTGTATGAATGCAGTGTGTGTATATATGAGTGCAGTGTGTGTATGAATGCAGTGTGTGTATGAATGCAGTGTGTGTATGAATGCAGTGTGTGTGTGTATATGAGTGCAGTGTGTGTATATGAATGCAGTGTGTATGAGTGCAGTGTGTATGAGTGCAGTGTGTGTATGAATGCAGTGTGTATGAATGCAGTGTGTATGAATGCAGTGTGTGTGTGAGTGCAGTGTGTATGAATGCAGTGTGTGTATGAATGCAGTGTGTGTGTATGAGTGCAGTGTGTATGTATGAGTGCAGTGTGTATGAATGCAGTGTGTGTGTGTATGAGTGCAGTGTGTGCATGAATGCAGTGTGTGTGTGTATGAGTGCAGTGTGTATGAGTGCAGTGTGTGTGTGTGTGTGTATGAGTGCAGTGTGTGTGTGTGTGTGCGTGCGTGTGTGTATGTGTGTGTTGCAGAGCCTTGGGGGGGGGGCAATTTTATTTTATTTTTTTACATTATTTTAATATTTTTTTATTTACTTATTTTTTTTATTATTATTTATTATTTGTAATGTTATTTTTTTTTTTAATTATTATTTTATTATTAATTTATTTTTGTTTCGTCCCCCCTCCCTGCTTGCTAGCTGGCCAGGGAGGGGGGCTCCTTCCCTGGTGGTCCAGTGGGGTTGGCAGTTCAGTGGGGGGCTGTGGGGGCTGCAGAGATGTTACTTACCTTTCCTGCAGCTCCTGTCAGCTCTCTCCTCCTCCGCGCCGTCCGGTCAGCTCCCTCTGTCAGCTCACACTGTAAGTCTCGCGAGAGCCGCGGCTCTCGCGAGATTTACACTGGGAGCTGACCGAGGTGCTGAACGGACGGCGCGGAGGAGGAGAGAGCGGACAGGAGCTGCAGGAGAGGTAAGTAACATCTCTGCAGCCCCCAGTCTGTATTATGGCAATGAAAATTGCCATAATACAGACTATTGACTCGAGTATAAGCCGAGTTGGGGTTTTTCAGCACAAAAAATGTGCTGAAAAACTCGGCTTATACTCGAGTATATACGGTAACCATAAAGATAAGGTAAATGACGTCAAAATAGCCACCAGGAAATGTTAACTCTTTCCTGGATGGGAATGTTTAGTGGGACGAGACTGCCCTCTATAGACCAAACACTTAAATTGCTATCTGGAAGGTAACCACACCTCCAGTTTTTCTTTTGGTCTATCACCTAGTGAATTTTCCCTTAAAAAGTTAAGACAAAGAGAGAGAGATGCAAGGGAGGTATGCAGAGGAAGCAGTTGGAAGCAGGCTAAGTCAGGAGACAGAGAAAGAGACCCATGACATTCAGTTCCTGAGACTACCTACTTATCTGATGAAAATATCTACTCAACTGGTAATTATACTGGCTTCATTTAATTAATCTAAATTAATAAAAATTTTCTAATAGCATGATATATGACTGGATAAATCACGATCAGATTTCGATATTTAGAAATCTTAGTTAACTAAGAAGTACATAATTAAGCATTCTATTCTGCAGATAGAAAATAATAAATATGTATTAATGTGACATATCACATGTTAGCATATCGTGGTATTTATCCAAGTGTATTGATTTGCTCTAAAATAAGATAAAATATCTGTTTAGGCAAGTTAAGATTCTGCTTATAGAACATCATAGATTACTCTTATTGGATGGTTCCAGGAAATGACTAATGAGCTGGTTTAAATGTTATTTTATTTAAAATTACATGGGAATAGATCTTAATTACCTAGGAGGTCTAACCAGCATTGAAAGGGTTATTCTAACTGTCAGCTAAAGTTTTATGGCCTTAAGCTGCAAGCTCTGTGTCTGTGTGTAAGTTCCAAGTTTAGTTTCTCTGTGAAGCCCATCATAAATCATTGTCTTGACATTTAAGACTGTGTCAGCCATTGGAAAATGTATTGCCATTTGTATTGCATACTCATGTTATACTAAATATTCATTGATTATTGTCACGCATGTTACTTATTATTATTATTTAAATTGTCACAATAAATTGTATCTATTTTTATAACAAATTGTGATTTTATTTATATGGAATACATTTCACTTACACGATAACGATCTTTGGGATCTGAGAATTGAAATAGTGGGCAATTCTCAACTGTTTACTATTATTATCCCATAAATATCCCCACATAATAGGGAGGTGATTGGTGTGGTTCCAAACAGCTGGAGGTGCATGCTATCTAGTTAGAAGGAACCAGGGAGGGCGAGTGTGCAGAGCCGAGTAAAATTAAATGGCCTTCATGTTGCAGGGATGGATGGTTTGGGTCTAAGAAAGAGAGATAAGACAGTTACTTTACTTTAAAGGAATTTACAACTGGGAGTGGCAAGCGGGGGGAGGAGGAAACATAGAAACATAGAATGCGACGGCAGATAAGAACCATTCAGCCCATATAGTCTGCCCAATGCGGAATGGAGCAGGCCAGCCATTTGTTATAAACAATTTGCTAACCAAAATTCTATCAACCAGATTATTAATAACTACATGTAACAGTAAGTATAAAAGATAACAGTAGTAAACTATATGTAACAAAGGTAGCATCATTATAGTAAAATAATAATCTGGTAACAAAATGAAAGAAGTCCAGTTGAATATCTTCTGCATCTGTTTGTACATTTTAAAGCTGCAGTGTTCAAAATTAAATGGCCTTCATGTTGCAGGGATGGATGGTTTGGGTCTTTTAAAGCTGCAGTGTTCAAAATTAAATGGATAGTTAAATGCATACCACGGGGCTTACGTATTAGGTTGAGACTGATCTTACTGGCTAATAATATTGAATTTTGCCAGAAACTTGAGCAAATTTTAAACAAATGCTCATTTGATATTATTTTGTTAACTATTGAATTTTTGCAAAAAGATATAGCAGACTTTGAAAAGGAAATCACCAGTATACAGAATCAGTTCAACAATTAACTGTCTTTAGAAAATCGGAATGCTTTACAATAAATTGAATAAGGAGATTGAACAATACAAATTGGAAATTGAACAGAGAAAAATATCTAAATTCATTAACCCCTTAAGGACACAACTTCTGGAATAAAAGGGAATCATGACGGAATATATCCGTCATCTGTCCTTAAGGGGTTAAGGGGCTGACGATTAGGCCAATAACAAAGTATGTAAATAGGCTAATGACGAACATTTTGAAAAAATGCGTAGGAGACCGGTGAGCTGGAAGCTCTTCAGCCTCAGGCACTACTGAATACGAGAAATCAAATGATTAATCATCTTTGAAAACACAATATTCAAGTTCTTCTTTTTTAGACCAAGTAAGAAGAGTACAAGACACAGCAAGCGACGACCAGTCAATCAGATCGAGGGCCAGACTGAATCCAGTCCGGGAGAAAAAATACATATCATCCCAGGATGTACAATCCCAGCAGAATGACTTGATTGTAGTTAATATCTCTGACATCACCTTGAGTGAAAGCAAACTTAAGGGATTATCTAAGGGACTTTCCAACCGCTAACATTAATTCATTTGATTTATTCTTAAGAGTGGAACGATTTTTAAGATCTGTTAATTTGAAAGTTTTTTTCTCTAATAAACCAACTAGATTAATTGAGGATAGTGTGGCCCAGACCTCAGAGACGTTGATAGCAAAAGATTTTCATTTATGGAACCGGGGCTCGTTTAGCCCACCGGTGACACCTAAGGTTGAGGTCTTATCCAGACTTATCCATAAAGAATTGGAGAAGTTGCATTCCTCTGCTCATGGACATCACAGCCCCAACCTCACTAAAGATGAGTATCCGGCTTTACAATCTTTAAAGAATAACCATAACCTTATTATTAAGCCTGCCGATAAGGGTGGGGCTGTGGTGGTCATCATGAATAGTACTGACTATGTTAAAGAATTTGAGCAACAATTAGGAGACACTAACACCTATGCGATTTGTCCCAGAGATCCTACACCTTCATTCATTAAGGATATTTACACTATCATAAAACAAGTTATCTCTAAAAATATTGTATCTTAGGTCCCTATTTAGCCTTGTACTGCAGAGAGCCTCAGATTTACTTTTTTTCCTCAAGTAAGTGAGTTATTCACATAAGAGTAGACGTTAGACTGTGAGAGTAGGACCTGCCGAAGATGGAGTACATTGACGTTGTGGCAGGCTTATGCAATGTATGATCATATTATGTAACTAAATCACCATTATTTTTTGCCTAGATTATGTGTTTTTAAAAAAAAACTTTAGAAAAAACTTCTAAAAAAAACTAATAAAATCTGTCAACATTGAAGTTGCTGTTTAGTAGATAGGAGAGTTCGCTGGATTTTGTGTATTGTTTATTATATATTATAATATAACATGCTTGGCCAGGTATGCATATGACATTCAAAGAACATAGTTGAGTATACTTAAGCTTGCAGTAAAATTTGTAGGTCACATGTTGAGAAATAATTGAGTAAGTGAGCTTTTAGCGCATTGTATGGACTGTAGCCCGAAACTTATTTCTTTTTAGGTAGGTCGGTTAGTCCCATTCAAGCAGGTAAGTATGTACAATAACGCAAGTATGAAGTAGCTGTAAAATTTTTACATGAGGAGTATGTTAAAGTACTCATGCAGTGTTAGATGTGGTACAATCTGAATTAGTGTGTCTAAAGCAGTGAGGCACGGTAGGGTAACAGGCTTGTGTCATTAGACATATGTGCCCATTCAAATATGTTAAAGTAGGCTTTCTTAACTATGAGGCACAAAAATGAACAGGTAGTGTAACATTAAAGCTGGTTACAAGTGTGGCTTATACAGTGCTGGTTAGGTTTAGGCTATTGTGATAAAGAGGTGATTAGTGTAGGCACTGTGTCTGCTTAAATTGTAATGTATCCCACTAGATTGTTATGGAACAATATAGCACATGCTAAACAACAGGTACATTCTATTAAATAGAGCACGCTTCAGAGGGACAAGGTTCAAACTTTAACTAGGGCACAGTGGGTATGCTCTGATATCCGTGGTCGCACCGGGTGAGTCATGTCCTGGATCTAGGGGATCTTGTTCCGATTCAGCCGACTCCTAGGCTCGGAAACTCATCCGTGTGACTGGAGAGTTAGATGTGGCGACCCTCCAGCCCCTGGTTTTAGGGAGGGCCTGCATCAATGTCCCAGGGACTTGGGTACTCACGGCTGAGTCCAAGTCCTTCCCTGGCGGGATACGGCAGTGTTGCTTGGGTGGTCGCTGCTTGCGATGAATCTTCCATCTCCGTGGGTGATGCGTAGGGGGATTTACCCTGGCGACTCTCGGCCCAGGTGGGCTCAATGCTGGAGTTGTTGCTGCTTGGTGAGTGCTTGTGCCCGAGTGTGGCACACGGACCCCCTCTCTGCTCTTCCCGCAGCCACTTTCTCGGCTTTGAGTTGCTGCCCTGCTTCGGGCCTCCAATTTTGTAGGGGGTCTATGCTTGTGCCAGCTCCCTGTGAGTCGCTTGCGATGGCGCCATTTTTGCGCTCTCTTTGCTGTGCAGGATGTGCCGTGGTGTCAGGAGCGTGTGGACAGCGTCAGCGGTGCGTCTTCTTTTGGGGCTTGTGTCATGGCTTGCCATTCTCTAAGTCTCCTCCAGAAGGCTTCAAATATGTTGTTTACCTGTGTTAGGGTGTTATCCCCCTTTGCTGCATCCGGTGGTGCACTGACTGTAGCTGCCATTTTCGGGTTTTCTAGCTCCATCTGAAGTCGCTGTCCCATCACCTGGGTGGGCTCTCCTGGGACCGGGATATCCCCCGCCAGTCCATAGGGGGGGGGGAGGGATGGAGGCTCATGGACCCGTTTTCAGCCATAGCGCCGCCCATGCTTGTGGGCCGCAGGTGTCTTGTCCTTGAATTTTGCCCGTCGGGCTGCTTGTTTAGTTTCTTCATGTGCCCCTCAGTCTCCCTTCTCCGTTAGTGACACTTTGGGGTTGATTCAGCACCGTCCTTGGCAGGTAAATCGCTGTTTTGTCTGTTTAGAGCAGGAGCAACTCTTCCCTGCGACCGCTCAGCTTAGCGGTCAGACCCCGCCCCTACTAGATTCCTTTTTTTAAGGATATATATGCCATCTGTAATGATATTCAATTCACCATGGAATGCAGTAACACCACAATTAATTGTCTAATGATCTAAAGATTACACGAAGTGGTGATTTTTTTTGACAGATTTATACACCAAGCCCACAGACAGAAATAGCCTCTTGGAATTCAATAGTTTCTATCCTGAGTGGACTATTCATTCATTACCCCATAGTCAGTTTATCCGGGTGGCCAGAAATGCCTCGGATCCTGCTACATGATCACAGCGTCTCAATGAGATGAGTGATACATTTTCAAGTCGAGGTTATCCTACCACACTCCTTGATACAGAGAAGGAAAGAATATTTGAATTAGAGAGATTCCCTGTTATTGCCTAAACAGCACACATCAAATGAGCGCGCTAGGATACCTTTTGTATCTACATTTAATTTACACCCGTAATCGAGTGGCACATATTGTTCGTACACTGTGGGATCCTGAGAAGATCCTTCCCGAATATTCCAGAGTTTCAAGCGATTCCCTTTTTTCCATACAGGAGACCACAAAACATCAGGGATTTATTGGTTAAAGTCGACATTGGCCCTTTAAAATCAAAAACACAACGATTGTTGTCCGCACCAGTTTGTGGCACTTTTCCGGGCCCAAACTGTAGTTCTTGCAACTCCGTTATTAAGGGTGATAGATTTTTCCATCACTATAATGGTCGTTGTTATAACATAAAAGGTTTTTTTTACATGTGAATCGATTTATGTAGTCTATATTCTCAACTGTCCTTGTGGTCTTCTCTACGTTGAGATTTAATAAACATAAATCCACAATCAGAACCAAACAAAAAGATTTACCTATTCCTGCTCAATTTTTAGAATGTAATCACGACATATCTCAATTACGTTTTGAGAGGAGGCGAGGAGGTAATAGACAAAGCTTACTCAAAAAGAGGGAGACCTTTTAGATTCACATGTAAGACACTTTATGGCCTAAGGGACTCAATAGAGAATTATCCCTAACCTCTTTTCTGTAATTTCTTCTATATACACTGCTTCTGTAATGAGATTGATTACTTTTCCTGTTTATGCTTTAGCATGTTTGACATATAAGTCTGATCCCAATTTTGTGTCCAACTAATTCTTGACAGTCTCTTATGGGGAGAATTTGATTCCTCAGATAATATAGTTTCTATCTGCTTATATTATATAATTGCATTTGACCTATATACACTGCTTCTGGAACTGGATTGATTACTTTTCCTATTTACATTTTAGCATGTTTGACTTAGAAGTCTGATCTCATTTTTTGTCCACCATATTTATGGCGGTCTCAGATGGTGCGAACTTGACTATTCAGATAATACTGTTTCTATCTGCTTATATTACATAATTTCATATGACCTATTTTGAGATCATAAATATTTATTTTATATATATATAAAATATCTATCTATAACAAATGTAGGAAAATCACAACATTTCATCTGATACAATGTCTACAAGACATTCTCTTAGTATATATATATATATATACTAAGAGAATATATAAATAACAAATGTAGGAAAATCACAACATTTCTTGTTATAGATACATGCTTCTACCATCTGCAACATATTGACATTTTATTGTAAAGCGCTGCGGAATAAGCTGGCAGTATATAAATACCATTAATAATTATCAAGATTATTCTAAATGTTTAGATTAATTTGCTGGAATATAACCTTTATTATTGTACTGTTCCTTTAACAATAAAAAAACACCACCTTATGTCTTGTAAGATTCCATGCCATGTATTTAGCTATACTGCTTCATACTTTTAAAAAACTCAATGTCATGTTTTACTAATGATATTATGTATGTCATTTAGATACATGTGTTTTTATTTTTAATGATGAATTAATTGGTTGTGGGGTTATATATGCAAAATTGCACTTTGTTATCCATATGCATGATTGAGACAAAATGTTGCACTTTCTAGGGGGGTTCACCTATCAATAAATATACCATCCTTACTATTGGAGTGTTGCCTGAGTTTATTCCTTTTGAAGACTTTACTGGTGGGTCCAGCGATGTCCGCCTGACACGGCCACTGTGGATGGCCGCAGCATTTCCACGGTATCAGTGTGCAGTGTTCTTTGTTTATTATGGAGATAAAGAAAATCTGTCAAATGTTCAGTTTTGAACAGGCTGCTAATGGTATTTTGAAGAGGAGTAGTTTAAGATAGGATAATAAAATAGGAAGCACCTAGACACTAAACAGCACTATAGTCACCAAAACAACTTTAGCTTAATGAAGCAGTTTTGGTGTATAGATCATGCCTCTGCAGTCTTACTGCTAAATTCATTGCCATGTAGGACTTAACTCCCTTTGTTTATCCTAGACACAATTCCCTACTTGTGACTTGCACAGCCTTACTAAACACTTCCTGTAAAGAGTCCTCTGATGTTTACATTTCCTTTATTGCAAATTCTGTTTAATTTATAGTTTCTCATCTCCTGCTTTGTTAATAGCTTGCTAGACCTTGCAGGGGCCTCCTGTGTGTAATTAAAGTTCAATTTACAGAGCAGGAGATAAACACTTTTAAAGTAAGTTATATCGGATTGACAATGAAACCATTTGGTTTTTATGCAGACTGTGTGAGTTACAGCCAGGGAAGGTGTGGCTAGGACTGCACAAACAGACACAAAAGAGATTTAACACATGAATGGCAGTGAATTGAGCAGTGAAAATTCAGAGGCATGATCTATTCTATACACAAAAACTGCTTCATTAACCTAAAGTTTTTGTGATGACTATAATGTCCGTTTAAGTGAAGTGAAACAAGGAAACAGTTTAGGCTAGGTAAAAAGAACAATTAATGCTAGAAATAGTTACAGAGGCATCGAATAGTAACTTTGCAGCAGAATGCTAACAATGTATTAACTTAGCTTGTCAATCAGCACTGCCTAGTGTAAACAGTGGCTATAAGAATAGTGGGTAGGGAAGCTTTAGGCAAGAGCACAATCCCACGGGCAGCAAGATAACTAAAGAGGATGATACAATTAAACAGTTTTCTTAAATAGCCCAGACGACACTCTGACCACCCCTGGTATTATCTAATGAGATAAGAAACATTTGGGGAAAGTCTGCGCTTTTCCTGATAAGACCCTCGGCTAGGTTGGGCTGTAAAGCAGCCCAAAATTCTAATAAATCAAGGGCATTGGGGAGGGCAGGGAGGAGATGCCCAGGAACTCCGGGTTATGAAGACATTCAGCACTGAAGTTCTGGTGCTCTGACATTACCTCCAGTGTGACCCGGAACTTCAGTGCTCAGTTTACTTACATACATTGGGGCAGGGTTGCTGCTGTTGCTGTGGGGCGGCTCAACTGCTCAAGGTCGGAGGGGCATAATCCCTCTCGGTGTCTGACTGTCTGTATGCTGGCCACCCTCAGAGCAGCACAGGTGGCAAGACAGCAGCGGCGGAGAAGTGAGGAGCGGAGACATTAATAAAAGGGCAAATGTAATGATTGGCTGCAGTGTACACACAGTGTGTTGCACATGGTAAACCAATCCCCATCACAACAAGCACCCGGTTACTCTACTGTACGCCCGCCTGGGCCGAGAGCCCCCCGAGGCACTGCTTCCAAGCATCAACCACCGAAACGGAGGATTACTCGGCGAAAGCGGTGTACACCACCAGTGTCCTATTCTTACCCTGGAAGGGGGAAGGACTTGGTTCCTGTGAGTTCCCGAGTCCATGGACGAAGGATGCTGGCTCTCACACAAGCCTGGGGCCCAGGGAGAACCCTGATCTGCTGCACTTCTGCAAAGCACTACCTGATCAACCCTGTACACGCACCATTTCAGCCGCTGACAGGGTTGAGTCAGATACTGTGTCTGCAGCCTGTGATTCCCCCGACAAGAGTGGCTGCCACGTTGTTGGTTTTCGGCATTTTGGTATCGTTAGGTACCAGAATCTCTCGGAGAGCATTCTATGACCAAATCAAGATACTCATAAAGAATGAGATAACCTATATGTGGACCTTCCCAGTGGGCCTAAGACTTAAATATAAAGATATATATTTTTTTTTAATTTAGCCTCTCTAAATCAATGGTTGCAATCTAATAATTTGGAATGATTATTAATTTTTTTTTTTGTATTTTTTTTTTTGGGGGGGGGGGAGAATTTAGGAATGCTCATATATACTAGGTACAAGCGCGCTGTCTTGGCGTCATACTTGACTCTGGTCTCACCTTTGAGCCTCACATCCAGCATGTTGCCAAATCCTGTAGATTCCATCTTAAAAACATAGCCCGCATCCGCCCCTTTCTTGCACCAGATACTACCAAGGAGCTTGTCCATGCTCTAGTAATTTCCCGCATGGATTACTGTAACCCTCTCCTGATTGGTCTTCCCAATAGCCGTACTGCACCCTTACAGTCCGTAATGAACGCTGCTGCTAGATTGATTTTCCTCTCTAGTCGTTTCTCTCACACCTCACCCCTCTGCCAGTCCTTACATTGGCTTCCTGTATGCTATAGGAGTCAATTCAAGGTACTAACTCACACCTATAAAGCACTGAACAACTCTAGCCCCTCTTATATCTCCTCACAGATCCATAGGTATGTCCCTTCTCGGTCTCTCCGTTCTGCCCGTGACCACCTGCTGTCAGTTGTCCGCACTCGTACGGCCAACTCGCGCTTGCAGGACTTCTCACGGGTGGCTCCCTTCCTATGGAATAGCCTGCCTACCACCATCAGACTCTCCCCTAGTCTTGCATCTTTTAAGAAGTGCCTTAAAACCCATCTCTTTAGGAAAGCTTATGGACTCCAAGACTAACCCTTACCTCACATGCCTGTCTCTTGCCCTCTCCTAAAGGGCAGCCCACCTTATTTGATTGTAAATTCCTGTCCTAATGTGTTTTACACCCCACCTCCTATAGAATGTAAGCTCGATCGAGCAGGGTCCTCTTCAACCTATTGTTCCTGTAAGTTTATTTGTAATTGTCCTATTTATAGTTAAATCCCCCTCTCATAATATTGTAAAGCGCTACGGAATCTGTTGGCGCTATATAAATGGCAATAATAAATAAATAAAATAAATAAATATTACTTGTTGTTTTTGGAAGTATATTCTACGGAAGGGATATGCATGTCAAATCTACAATATATTTGTTTTTTGATATAGGTATTGAGCTAATTTCACGCATCTAAATTCTACAATTCAAACTTAAAGCACATGTACATGCACTAGTATGGAGTTTGCCCTACATGGAGTTATTTGCACTTGATAATGTTAGCAAATTAAAAGGCACATATATACTCACAATTCAGATCTTTCCCATATTGAGGAGTTTGCACTAAAGAATGTTAGCAAGTGATACATTTGCGGGCTCACTTAAAACAAATGCTAATAACTTCTGGGTTAACTTGGGAGAATTTAGGAAAGTTGATTTATTCCAGCTAAATTAAGTGATATTAATTGCTTGATATACTTTTTGGAAATATATTTTATTGAAGGGAGATGCATGTTAAGTTTACAAAATACTTGTTTTTTTGTTATAGGGATTAAGCCACTCCCATGCACTCTAAACTCTTAAATTCAAACACTTTCTATTTTAAAATAGTATTTTATAATACTTGCTCTAGCAGGAGGGATATGTTTCACTTTTTATATATTAATACTGAGGAGTTTGCACTAAACGAAGTTAATTGCACTTGATAAGGTTAGCAACATATAACTTGAAATGCACTTATATATTTCCACTTACATAGGGGAACTTTGTCCCCCTAATATTCCTTCGGCCAGGGAGTTTTGCATTAAAGAATGTCAATTGCACGAAGGTTAAATATGACACACTTATCTATATTTTTGTTTTGTTTTGTTTTGTTTTTTCTCCTGCATTCATAGCTTGGGATTGCCTTTTTTTGTAATATTGCATCCCGAATGTCCTGCATCATCAGGAATAAATCAAATAAAAACAATATACAAAGCCAAACAATTAAACTTGCTAGCTGTCTTAACGCAATTACGAGGAATAATAACCTCCTGGATTTATGGCGAGTCTGGCACCCCCAAGAAAGGGATTACTCCTGTTTTTCTAGCGTGCATAATGTATACTCTACAATAGACTACATTTTAGCAGAAAGAGATATAACAAAGATGATTTAAAAGAATTCTGAAACTACGATCCCATGGGCAGATCACAATGCAATCATTATGATTATAAATTATAAATTTCCTAAAACAAGATCTAACTGGAGACTAAATGAACGTATCATACAAAATAAACAAAATCTAGATCTGATCAAGGAAGCTACAGAGCTTTTCTTTAACCCCTTAAGGACACATGACGTGAAGTTTGGTCCTTAAGGGGTTAAAGAAAACTACTCAACAGAGATCCCATTCTCAATTATGTGGTGTGCCTATAAGTGTACTATTAGGACATTTAATTAAATTAGGTAGCCAAGAAAAAAGACGAAATAAATTGAATTTAGCAGAACTGTACATAGATTTAGATCGAATAGAGAAGAAAAACAGTAGTGGACCATCAAAGGAAGGGTGTGATAGGGTAACGGAAGTCAGGGGCAAAATTAATGACATCTTAATTCAAAAAGCAAGGGGAATAAAGTGGACAAATTAATGTCCAAAAGATTAAAAGACAACAGAGCTAAAAAAAATAGTTACTAAGATTATTCAAGGTAACGATACCCTACTCAACCTAGAAAATAACAGGTGAGGCTTTTAAGACTTTTTTTTCGGCCCTGTATAATTTACCGGAGAAACATGTTGATATAGCAGGTTTCCTTAACAAATATAATTTTCCTAAGGTTTCAAGAGAGCAATTGGTTAAACTTAATGACAAAATTAATAAAGATAAAGTAGGAACAGCTATAATAAAACTTAAAGCTAACAAATTGATGGGACCGGATGGTTTTAGTATATTTTTCTATTCGGCCCTAGCAAGTAATATTAAAGGGGCACTTACTACAACATTTAATCCAATTACTTCAACTGAGAGATCCCGAGGGAAATATTACAAGCCTACATCATACTGACCCAAACAAGATAAAAATCCAGAAATCGTAGGGAACTATAGGCCCATTTCATTATTGAATGTTGACGTAAAAATATTCTCGTCCATTCTGGAAGATAGATTAAATAAAATCATTCCATTCGTTATACACAAAGATCAGGTTGGTTTAATAAAAAAGTAGATCTTCTGTTCATATATTGGATATTGTTCTCCAGGACGGGGTCTCCCTCCTGACTCTGTTGCTTGATGCCGAGAAGGCCTTTGACAGAGTCAGATGGGATTTCCTTAGTCAGGTTCTAGAGGCATTTGGTCTCTGCAGAAATATAGCTAAATCCATAATGGCCTTATACTCCTTTCCTACAGCAAGAGTAATGGGAGCTGGATTTTCATCAGAATGGTTCCAGCTGAAGAACGGAACAAGACAGGGATGCCCACTTTCTCCCATACTCTATCTAATGGTAATTGAACCTTTGGCTATGGCAATTAGGGCAGATAGTCATATTAAAGGTTTTCCGGTTCTGGAAGAAAGTGTCAAAATCACAATGTATGCCGATGATGTGATGTTGACCCTTTGTGATCCAATGTCTTCTATGGAGAGATTTATGATGATTGTTTTTTATTACTCTCTGGGTATAAATTAAATATAAGTAGATCTGCTGCGTTGACCGTTAATTTAGCTTCGGAGTCAAGAAAATTACTATATGATAATTTGGGGTTGAACTGTTCGTCCCCATATTTTTTTATATCTTGTTATTCAAATAACGAGAGACCCCTCTAACCTAATGGAAGTTAACTTCATGTCTCTACCTAAATATACTAGTAAAAGATTCAAAGGGTGGAAGTGTTCTAAGTGTTCTAAGTTTGTGAATCCAGTATCCCTCTCTTTGTCTAAGTCTCGTGATAATATCTCCTCCTCTTACACCAAGAGATACTTGTTCTATGACCACCCAAGAAAGATTGTGTGAATGGAATTGCAGACATCCATTACAGTGTACTGGTACAGAATGATTTTTTAAATTTTTCCTGATATTATTTTTATGTTCTAAGAAACGAGTTTTAGCTGGTCTCCCCGTTCTCCCCACATACTGTGCACCACATCCACATGAGAGGAGGTACACAACATGCGAGGAAGAACAGGTGACTCTTCCCTGAATGAGGAAAGTCTCTTTAGTGATAAAGCTTGAGAAAGAGCGTGTATGCTCTATTTTTATTTATGTTAATTATTTTATTTTATGTGAATTTATGTACTCATACACATTTTTTCCCCCCCCTTCTGTATTCACATCTCTCGGCCGCGGCTGAGGTGGAACGCATGTGCGTTCCAGCCGCGGAAAGATGATGTATTTGGAGATGCGTCGAAAAGGGAGGATCAATTCCGGGTAGGTGGAACGCATGTGCGTTCCACAGTGACAATGCAGAAGTCCATAGACGGACTCGAATTTGAAAAGATCTACAACAGCTGCTATGGGACTTACGGATTGGCGAATTTCTGGCGCGGAATTTGACAGAGGACCTATATAAGAAGAATTGAAGACACTGGACTTTTATTGATGTATTTTTATTTTATCATTGTTTTATATACTTGATTGTTATTTCTCCCGATGAAGTCTAACATATAGACGAAACGCGTAGAGCTGCTTCATAAATCTTGCAACCTGCTCCTTCCATTCACCATCTCAGAGGGAGGAATTTAATCTTTGATGAGCATTTTTACTTCTGACTTTCTGTAAGTTTTTCCATTAAATGTGATTTTTTTTTATACAATTAAGATTTCACACTATGTCCAGTTCTTCTTTTTTCTGCATGTACTCCTGAGGAATTATACTTCAAGATCTAAAGACATCTGATGGGCTTGAAATACTCCTTTATTTTGTGAGTGCAAAATATTCATAGCAGGGACATATACACTAAACTGTGTTTCCCTATGAGTGTTCTCTGCTTTTGTTTTATCTAGGTGTATCTTGTTTTACATATTGGTTTGTGAGGATCCGAGGAATCCTTTGTTACAGCCTAGACCCAGAGGGAAGTAATTAGTGATGTCGCGATTATTATTGTCGCAATTATTGATCTTTCACACGCTGTGTAAAATGACACAGAGCACTGTGATTGGATGGATTTCAAGCCATCCAATAACAGTGCTCTGTGTCATTTTACACGCGTGGGAAAGTTCTTTGGAATTTTCCCACGCTGTGTAAAATGACAAAGAGCACTCTGATTGGCTTAAACCAGCCAATCAGAGTGTTCTTAGCCCAATTGCAGGGCGTGGCAAGGCTTTATAAGCCTTCCCCCGCCCTGCAGAGCTCAGTCTGCGCGGAGCCCTCCATGGGTGAAGATGGATTATTTTTTTGTGCGGTCGGTTTTTTTTTTGTTTTTTTTTTATTGCGTCGGTTATTATGGTTTTTTTTTTGGCCTTTTTTGGGGCTGAAAAAAGAAGATTGTAGAAGAAAGAAAACATCAAATGGTAAGTTGTTTTTATCTATTTTTTTTTACAGGGTTTTAGTTAAAGGTCCCCCCCCTCATTATTTTTAGGGTGAGGGGGGTAGGTAGGTAGATCTTTTTTTGGGGGGGGGGAAGGGTTAACAAGGGCACCCCCCTTTGTATTTAGGGCCCCCACCCACCGCTCAGGGGTGGGGGCTGGGGGGGACAATAGGTCCCCCCCTTATTGTTAAGTTTAGGGCCCCCACCCACCGCTCAGGGGTGGGGGCCGGGGGGGACAATAGGTCCCCCCCCTTATTGTTAATTTTAGGGCCCCCACCCACCGCTCAGGGGTGGGGGCTGGGGGGGGGACAATAGGTCCCCCCTAATTGTTATTTGTAGGGCCCCCACCCGCCGCTCAGGGGTGGGGGCCGGGGGGGGGGACAATAGGTCCCCCCCCAAATTGTTATTTGTAGGGCCCCCACCCGCCGCTCAGGGGTGGGGGCCGGGGGGGGGACAATAGGTCCCCCCCTTATTGTTAATTTTAGGGCCCCCACCCGCCGCTCAGGGGTGGGGGCCGGGGGGGACAATAGGTCCCCCCCTAATTATTTGTAGGGCCCCCACCCGCCGCTCAGGGGTGGGGGCCGGGGGGGACAATAGGTCCCCCCTAATTGTTATATTTAGGGCCCCCACCCGCCGCTCAGGGGTGGGGGCCGGGGGGGGGACAATAGGTCCCCCCTAATTGTTATTTTTAGGGCCCCCACCCGCCGCTCAGGGGTGGGGGCCAGGGGAGGACAATAGGTCCCCCCTAATTGTTATTTGTAGGGCCCCCACACGCCGCTCAGGGGTGGGGGCCGGGGGGGACAATAGGTCCCCCCCTTATTGTTCATTTTAGGGCCCCCACCCGCCGCTCAGGGGTGGGGGCCGGGGGCACAATAGGTCCCCCTCTTATTGTGATTTTTAGGTCCCCCACCCCGTTTTTTTTTTTTTTAACAGTGAGCAGCCATAGGCTGCTCACTGTTTAATAGACATGCCCCTACTCGCGGTATTGCGAGTAGGGGCACAATTTACTAATACTAAATAATTTTTACTTAGTATTAGTAAATTAATAGGGGGCGGACCGAACATCGCATATGTTCACCTGCCGTGGCGAACGCGAACACGCTAAGTTCGCCGGGAACTATTCGCCGGCGAACAGTTCGGTACATCACTAGAAGTAATCAATCTTTCCTCCCTAACCTGTTGCTGCACCTGGGTGGTCTTTTTTGTCTATATATATATATTACCCACGTAATAGTGCCAGTCATTTAACATTGAAAATCAATCAAGGAGGTTTAGGTTTTCCCTAGATAAAAGATTACTGGAAAGCTTGTATGTTAGCACATATTATTTATACTCAATTTGATAATGTTAAAGAGGAAATTTGGTACAAATTTGAAATGCGCTTGACAAAACCTAGCGATGCCTCTAAAGCAGGGATGTCCAAACTTTTTTCAAAGAGGGACAGATTTGATGAAGTGAACATGCGTTAGGGCCGACCATTTTGCCTGACATTCTTTGAACCATTAAAATTAAATGCAAATTTTATGCAAAGTTTATTGCAAATGGCATACTTTTCACTTCGTCACTTATTTTTTGTATTCTGTCATATTCTGTCTCAAATTTCTTTATTCTGTCCCTTCTCTTTATTTGGTCCCTTCTCTCTCTTACTTCTGTGTCTTCTTTCTGTCTCAGCAGGGAGAAGGACACACCAAATCCCGCGACGTTGACTAGATCACGAGAATGCAGACAGTGAACATGCAGTCCTGCGGCGTTCAAAGATCCAGAGAATCTCTGGATCTTTGAACGCCGCAGGACTGCACGTCCTCAATGGCGCTCGAGGGTTCACTAGGGGCCACAACATATAAATTTAACAAATTACCTGTGTGGCCATATTAAACTGGAACGCAGGCCCCAATTGGCCCGCGGGCTGGACTTTGGACACACATGCTCTAAAGAGTTGAGATCAATATTTTGGCGGACAAGGGAGAAAAAGGAAAAAAAATACTGTATGGAGATTCAATCAAAAAGTATAGTAATTAATAATCTTTTGAACACCTGGGAAAATCTTACAGGGGACTGTCATCTTAAAGATAGAATTATTACAGGTCTTCCCTTAACCCAACTGATGTACAATGCTCTGATCTAAACCTTTGCAATTGGATAAAGGCTGGCCTTAACATAATTGAAAATCTACTTGATAATGATATGGTTAAGGACTTTACTTTGATACATTTATATTTTGGTTTACATCATAAATAAATCTTTAACTATACTGTATTAGAATAAAATGTTATCTACAAGAACATTTAATTATGGATAGACCAATCAAACATATTAAATTGGGGAAAATGATCAAGGGTATGATAATGAATAATTTAATTGCAGGCTGTATGGAATTGATTAAGATAGACCTCAATAAACCTATTTTACCAGTGATAATAAAAATGGCAGCAAGAACTAAAAATGTATATTAGCTGTGAATAATGGACAGAATCACTGAAAATGGGCAACAAAAATATTAACTGTTTAAATGTGTCAGAGATACACTATAAACTTTAAATAAATGGTATCTGGTCCCAAGTAGGCTGTCTAGAATTTATCCCAATGCCTCAGATGTTGGAGATGCCTAATTTCTAGAGGAGATTTCCTGCATATATGGTGGGAATGTCAACCTATCCAACTATTTGGATCAACATCAACAGATAAATTGGCTTAAAGTTTTGTGTACGTCATGTAACGTTTGTATAAATTAAAACTAATAAAAACGATATATTTTTTTAAAAAAATGATGATTGGAGTTGTAACCCCCAAAATATTTTATTAAATAAAATACACAATAAAAATGACCATAACGTGTTTCGTCTCACCAGACTTATACCATTTGAGAAAGTCTGGTGAGACGAAATGCGTTATGGCATATACCATTTGAGAAAGTCTGGTCATTTTTGTTGTGTATCTTATTCAATAAAAAAAAAATTTGGGTTACAACTATGTGCCAATCATCTTTTTTTTTTTTTTTTAATTCTTTATTTTTGTTGTGCATTGTATAACAATAGGCTTGGTCAGCCACAATAGCAGTCACAAACAGTAATGGAGCAAACAGTTAAAACATGACGTGGCACATGAGTATACAGCACATTTTTGGTTTTGTAAGAGAAAAAACATGAGAAACAAACTATTTCAATAGCGATGTCTATCTGGATAGGCTGTTATATGAGAAATATTAAACGATGCATTAGCTTAGGTACACAGTATGTAATTACATTGCTAGGTCGTTGCAGAGGTTAGCCTAAGGTTACGGTATTATGCATGCTAATAAAGTTAGGCTCAGGCTTTAAAAACAAAAGAAAAGAGAAAAGAAGAAAATAAAACAACTATTATTAAACTATGCTGGTACTCATCTTGTGTTGGTGAGAGGCTATTATGAGGGCAGCAGCTTGTAAAAGTGTGAATTAGGATTGGCCGTCAGAGGGGCCATAAGGTAAGTTATGTAGGGAGATACATAGTGGTTAAGTAGCGTGTAATACAACTCCTGGTTGTTAATCTATGATAGGCTGGGAGCCAATTGGAGTTGGGGGGGGGGTGGTTGGTATAATAGTATAATGGAGCCAGCATCCCGGGTCAGACCTGGTGTCTGTATTGGGAGCCCATGAGCCCTACGAACAAAAACTGAAACATGTTATATAACAAAAATATAGTGAACTTTTTGTCCATATTATACTGGAGGTGGTGGTTCACGAGGTTGTCTTCTCCGAAGCGCCCCCTGATCTGGGATAAACGGGATGACGTTGGCTGGGTCCCAAGAAGTTGTAGATGGGGAGGGTGTAGTGAGGCCCAGTTTTGCAAGTACAGTGTCCATCTCTGCGATATCAGTCACTCGGTGTTCGGTGTCCTGGTCTTTTATCATTAGCGCATGGGCCGGTCCCCAGCGGTATATCACCCCCCTGGCCGCCAGTGAAGTCGTCAGTGGGCGAAGGGATCTCCGCCATTGCAGGGTACTGCGGGATAGGTCTGAATAAAATGCTATGTCCATGTCCTCAAATCTATAGGGATTCTTCCCTTTGATGGCACTCATAAGTGCTGCTTTGTCTTGCCCGTTTTGTAGTTTGACCAAGAGGTCCCCAGTAGTGGTGCCAGTGAGCTGCGGTGGTGTGGGTAGGCGAAACATGCCATCTAGCTGTATCCCCTTTGCTTGTCTAGGTGGCAGCAAGGATGCAAAAAGCCTGCGGAGGAGATGGGGCAACTCTGCAGGAGTCACCGTGTCAGGGATACCTCTGATTTTTATATGTTTCCATCTGCGTTTATCCTCCATGGCAGCCAGTTGGTGGGACAGCGCAGTGTGGGCTGTGGTGAGTTCCCTCATCTGTGTCTGGAGGTCTGTCACCTGGGTTGCCTGTGCTTGGGTAAGTTGCTCCACAGAGGTTAAGCGGGCGGTAAACTCCCTGACATCATCCCTCACTTGGGAGATCTCCGTTGAGAGTGACTGGCGTAGGCCTGTTAGGAGAGAAATTAGTATCTCTGTGGTCACCGGGTGACCCGTTGTCGGCTGTACTTGCCTTGCCGGCACTTGAGATCCAAGAGTCTCCATGCAGTGCAGGTGGAAGTCGTCTGAGCTGTCTGAGTCTTCCTCAGTGTCGGCCGCCATCTTGGGCCCTGTTGCGCCATGCGTTCTCCTTAATAGATCGCCTATATCGGCGGATTGCCGTGGCCGATCCGGGCGTAGTTTTTTGGTTTTTTTCCCCATCGGTGTTGGGGTGTGTTGGTGCTGTTCTTGTGCTGTAGTTAGCCGGTTTTTATCCGTTTTCGCTGAGTTTTTGCTATCGATCGACGGAGCGAAAACGGAGCGGGTTGAGTGCTGGCTCTGCCCCCCCCAATCATCTTTTTTTTTTTTTTAATACACATATCTATTTGGATTTTTTTTTACCTGGCTTCCTTTTATCCTCCTGTGACTGCAAGTATATCCTAGGTAGGGATCATACCACCAGTGCTGATATTAGAGTGCAGTAGGCCTGCACTCCACTTGTAAGTACATTTTTATCTTATGTTTATTGCATATTTTATTCTACTGAGAGCACTATTAGTTGTCTTTTATATATCCTTCCCCTGAGTGCTGGACTCCTATCACATAGCCTTTAAAGCGGGGATTATAAAGCTGTATGCTCTTCATACCTGAGCTGGCTATAGCTCTTTTAAATGTGAGTTGATTACACATATTTGTTCATTTTATCCACATTAGCTGTATGCTCTTCATACCTGAGCTGGCTATAGCTCTTTTAAATGTGAGTTGATTATACATATTTGTTAATTTTATCCACATTGGCTTGTACCATTGGTTGTCTTCGCTTTTGTTTTTCATACAAGCGGAGAGGTTGGATCCCTAAAGGCATTGGGGACTCTATACCCAAAATAAAGCATCTTATAAGACATTCACTTTTGAGTGAAACGTGAACATTTTAGAGCTTTTTCTTGTATGTGATCCCTGAAGTATTTTAATCCCACTGTTACAGTGGGATCAGATATATTGTATTATTCTACTTGTTGATACAAAGTATTGTATTATTATCTCTATTGTTATTATTCTTTTGTTTTTTCTTTATCTGGCACAGTCCTTTTTTCTTGTTATCCATTGTATTCCACGTTTTCCTCACAGAATGTTTTGAGGGCCGCTACCTATCACATCTCCTTTGTTATTAGCGCTGACTCCTTTCCCATTTTTTCTGCCCATTATAAGCTATTATATGTAAATTATTACTATCTCAGTCAAAGGGATCCCCTCCTGTAATGTACAATATTAAATTGCACATACTTCATAATGTGCTAAAAGCGTGTCAAGAGTGTGCGCTCTAGTCAGACACTTCATAAGTTCTATCAATATATTATCAACAACGATGTGTAAGTACTCTCTAAGGTGGTGACAGCTTTCACAGCTTCTCTGGCAGACACATTGCACCAATCAAAGGATCGGATTTATTCACTCTGGCATTTAGTATTGTCAGACATCTTTTTGATTGCCAGCCAAAATGCTTCTGCATCTTTGCAGTGTGATGAATACAGAAAGAGCCTATTCATAAAATAAGCATGCGTGTGATTTGAACGCAACACACAAGTATATTTTTTTACGTCATGTGTTCTCTGTTGCACCAAGTTCGAACATTTTACAGAAAATTTTAAGGAACACTATAGACACTATAACAATTTTATTTAATTGAAGTGGTTGTAGTGCTTGGAATTCCCTGGATCCCTTATCCCATTCACAGTTTAAAAATGTTTTTAAATTGTTTAATACTAAACAAGACTTTCCGTCAGCCAAGCCCTTCTGTGCTGCTCAGGCTAATGATGCAGCATTGGCTGAGAATGCCAGCTGACTTCTCTCAATCTATCACGGTCACTTATTGCTGATATGAATTGGTATGGCTAAGAAGGAGTGTAATCTCTGTGTCAAATTTTGTTTCATAATTCAGGTAAGAGCATGTGTGTGCGGGGATATCTGCAAGTCTTTTGGAAACAATGAGGCCATGTAGTTATATACCAAGCTCTTTACTGTATTAACAAAAAGGCAACATACAATATACTTGGGAACTATATAAATATATGTATATATATTCCAGTAAAGCAAAACTAAATTCAAGTCTCGAAATCTGTCAAAGGATAAATACAAACAAATGGAATTATCCAGTAAGCAGCATCCAGTTCAGAGTTTATCTAGAAAAAAAAACCATATCACAAAATTGTTAAAATTATCCCACCCAGAGCTGATATCCAGTCATGATGGAAACATAGCTAAAAAGATATACAGACAATTAATATAACCAATAGAAAATAAATCGAAAACATTACGAATGCTAGTTTACAGTATATCAGCTTATCATGAAATGTCCATCTTTAAGCAAGCATGTTGCTGGTAAGTAAAGGTAGTCTCTGAGCCTGAAAAATAAATAAGAGACTCATAGTGTGTATTGTATATATACCTTTATTAGACACGCAAATAATAAAAGAAACTAAAAAGAAAGAGCGGATTAATCAGATGACCAAGCTCCTACTCCTCTACTGAGAAATGGGTTAGGATCTGAGCATCCACTAACTGGGCAGACAAGATGTTCTCCTTGAGTCTCCGTTTACTTACTTACTTAGTACTGATGAGTGACATGTGGACAAATCTACAGTGAGGAGACCTTCTTGCTGCTGGATCTATAGGTAAGTTAATGATTTATTTAGAGGAAAAGGGTAGGCCCAAAATAATGCAATCTGCAAATACAATACTCCAACTTTATACAGAAATGTATGTATACATGTCTTGCTCTGTCCAAAATTTGTATGAGTAACCTTCTCGTGAGGTAACTGCTATTAGTGGTTGCTGTCCTTAATTCAGTCCACTTTGGTAAAAAAAAAACAAAAAAAAAAAACAACAACATATAAGTACATGTATATATAAGAATATATAAGAAGATATATGAAATTCTCAAGCATACACTTTGACAATACCAACAAAAGTTTTAGAAACTACTCTTTATTGTATAACATAGTTGTTGAGATTGGTTTAGTTTTATCCAGTACTAATGTAGCTAATTCAGTGCATCTCTCTAGCAAATTAAGATTACACTTTGTAAAGATATCCTGGAATCGTGAATTACTCAGATTTCACAGGGTTATATTGGGAATACACATACCTTTGGAAAAATTGCTCCTCCTGCCCATGACATGATAATATTTAGTATATGCCAGATTGCATAAAAACAGCAATATCCGCACAGTAAGAAAAACCTTTGTACCCAGGATCAACAGTCATTTCTGTGCAAATGTACTTGGATTAAAGAATTCTGTCAAAAGCTTGCATAATACTATATTTTTATGAAATATGCCTCCTTAAGCGCCACAACTTATTTTCCCTGCACCCACACTTTGCTTTAACCTCTGCCGGCACATCAATCAAAATCTAGGATATGCCAAGAGACACCTGTGACATGAAAGCAGGACACTCACGTGACAAGAAAACATCACTGTTCTTCTGCTCTAATGTATCATAACATTTGTATGTGTTTGAATACATTACATCAGTATCTATGCATCAAATCCATAGATAATTAATTTAGAGGGGAACTGTCACTTCCTGTAATTTTTTAATATTATAATTACCCATCCTAATATTTAACATATTCATATTGGTGAGGTGTGGAAAAATATATGAATTCACATCTTTTTATCCTGCAGCTGGGTGCCTCCATCGTAGTTCCCTGTCAATCACCGTTACAAGCTCTGTCCTTTGTACCTTGTAGCCAGCATAGAGAAATAATACAAAGAAGAGGAGAAATTGAACAATGTCTCTATTTGTTCTCTTCATTTGCAATGTAATATTTAATATAAATTTAAAGAAAACATCTGATAAAAAAAAATATATATATTTTTTAAATGTGATTTATAATGTTTATTCAATGGTGTAAATTCAAGAGAAGTTACAGGTCCCCTGTAATCCATAACCGAGGCAGTGACAGAAGAGAATGGACATAGGGTTCTGTGGGCCAAAAGGTTAAGAGCGCACTTTACAGCTTTTAATTATAACCGCCAGCGCTGATAGGATCAGGCCAGCTGTCCTCAGCTCAGGAGAAACAAAAAGAGATTTAGAATGTCTGAGTACACTCTGCTGAGCTGTGGCATGTTTGTGGGAAAATGCACTAACATTAGAACATCAGACAGCATCAGTAAACGGGTTTTAAAAAATCAAGTGAATAACGTGTCTACTTTGAATTTTGAAAATTGTATCCTTTATTCTTAGTAAACTGATTGAAGATTTCTAATTGCATTATGTAATCATTATTCCTTACAATGAGTTTAAATATGGAGAATACAGCAATCTTTATATACTATTATCCTTTACAAAAAAGCAGCCTGAATTGTGTGGTGTTTCAACATTTTATCACACTTGCATAATTTACTAAAGTAAGAGTTTAGTGATGTTAAGAAACTCCCAGCTTAAATGAGTGAAACCGCCGTTTAGTTGATCTTCCCCCTTTAGAGACACAGGCGCTGTTGCAGTCGACCGCCAAACTCCCGAATCGAGTATAAGGGAATGCGTTAAACTCCCGAACAAAGAATCAGCCCATAGCCGTACTCCTTCCACAGCTAGAACAGGCGAAATAACACTTCCAAGTAGCAATCCCTCCAAACACTAGACCAAGCTCCGTCTTGAGGGTAAAACAGGAATCTCCTTTAATGAGGGCTGCCTGCCCAGTATTTATGCAGGTCTCCCACCTGGTGGACACTCCCCTAGGGGATCAGATGGAAGACTGGGACACATAATGTACAGTAGCCAATCACAGTGGCTCGGGTTTAAACACTCCCCTTTACACAAGTAAATCCCTCCTCTCTATCCTGGAGATAATTGGGAAGAAATCCAATTATCTCCAGGGATAGAGGCAAACCGCCATTTTACATGGTACATTAAAAATACATAGAAATACATAACTGTAAAAATACCGAATACATTTGATTCGTGTAACGTATCCCCAGATAGCCTGGATCTGAGCGCACATTACTACCGAATAGCGCTCAGACCCAATACACACAGTTCAATCGCCATGGAGTCAAAGTCTTTCACATGTGTCTTTCGGTATACGATTGACTCCATGGGATGGCTATCTGGGTTAAGTCCATTCGTATCATCAAAAGTCCCGAACGGACCGGTGTTCGTATGCCCGATGATAAGAAGGGCGGTCGGCAGTTTCAGCGGTGTTCGGTAGAAAAAGTGTCAGTTTAGAGTTCCATAAGTTCTTCGTCGAACACCGCTGTTCATGCGCGTGTTTAAAATGGCCGCCGCCTCGTGGTCAGCATACGAACGACGACCACCCTGCATACGGTTAGAATGAAGAGGTGTTTGCGGTTAACCACAACGTTCTAATTGGGGCCAAGAGGTTAACCAGCAGCACACTTCTCTTCTGGGTGGCCGTCCGTTCGGTAGTTTTATTCGGTATAATCTTGCAATAAACGAACAGGGATATACGGGCAGGTAATTCCACGAATGTAGATAAAACAGACGAACCAGCAATTAGTAGTTATACAGATGGATCTGTCACAAGTGAGTTCAGTCAGGAATTCAGAGTGAATTTCAAATGTAAAGTGATACTTTAGTCACTATTATCACTAACTGAGTGAAGTGGTTATGAATCCTGAGGTCCAATGACACTGGGTGTGTCATAAATTTTAAACTGTGTGCTTAGTATTTACTTGCATGGTTATTAAAGGGACACTATAGTGACCTGGACCACTTCAGCTCAATGAAGTGGTTTGGGTGCCAGGTCCCCAGGTTGTAACCCTTCACATGTAAACATAACAGTTTCAGAGAAACTATGTTTACATTTGGGGTTAATCCAGCCTCTAGTGGCTGTCTTTCCTATGGACACTTTCAATTGACACGGGTGGCACTTGCCGCGCATGCACATTCGGCTCCACTGACGTCGGACGGGGGAGCTGATGTCAGCGGGGGAGGAGAGGTCACCAGCGCCGAGGGAGCCCAGCGCTGGATTAAAGTAAGCTGCTGAAGGGGTTTTAAGCGAGCAAAGCAGAAAGGCGAATTGATGTACTTGTCCATCTAGGGACAAATGACTTGGCTTGCACTGAGGTTTCAGAGGTTAAGGAAGTTTTTAGTGTTTTTGCCAATGATATACGGCAGGTTGCTTCCACACTGTCATTCTCTGAAGTTCTGCTTGTGCATTACACTCAGAATGACAGGCGGATGCGTATTAGGGACTTTAACTTGTGGCTTGGTGAATGGTGTCGGGAGCAAGATTTTGGCTTTATTTCTCATGGTAGCTCTGTTTGGAATGGAAATAAACTGTACAAAAAAGATGGTTTGCATCTTTCTCAAAAGGGAACAAATGTTCTCAGTGAGCAGTTTAGAGATTTTGCTAGGATGTATTTAAACTAGATGGGGGGGGGGGCAAAAGGGTGATAAAACATCAATCCAATTGTCCGCCAAAACAAGGACAAAAGGTGCCTGTAGCAAGTGTGTTAAAAAAGGATAAGCTTAGAGTCCTGTCTACAAATGCTCGCAGTTTAGGAAATAAGATCCATGAACTTGTGGCAATAATGGCAACTGATAGTGTAGATTTAGTCGCTGTTACTGAGACATAGTATAATGAGAAAAATGACTGGGACATAGCAATACCAGGGTACTCTTCATATAGAAAAGACAGGGAAGGCAGGAAAGGGGGAGGAGTGGCCCTATATGTGAAGGATAGCATAAAATCTAGCCTAATAAAAGTTAGTGAGGCGAACATGGAGTCCGTTTGGGCTACGTTAGAATTTGGTAATCACACAGTAACTCATGTAGGTGTGATTTATAGGCCCCCAGGACAAATTGAAGAGTTAGATAATCTACTAGTTGAGGAAATAGCTAAAATGACAATGAAGGGGGAAGTTATCATCATGGGTGACTTTAATCTTCCTGATGTGAATTGGAAAACAAAAATAGCTGCTTGTGCCAGGAGCACACATATTCTAAACTCCCTACTGGGATTGTCTCTAAAACAAGTCGTTGAGGAGCCAACTTGTAAAGAGGCCATACTAGATTTAGTGTTAACAAATGGAGATTTGGTATCCGATATTACTGTAGGTGAACGTTTAGGATCTAGTGATCATCAGTCAGTGTGGTTTAATATAAGAACAGTGACTGAGTCACAACACACAAAAACAAAAGTTTTAGACTTTAGAAAAACAGACTTTTCTAAAATTAGAATATGTGTAAAGGAGTCATTATCAGACTGGAGCAATTTAAATGGAGTCCAAGAGAAATGAGATTATTTAAAAGTTGCACTACTAAAGGGAACAGAAAATTGCATTAGGCTTGTCAGTAAAAGCAAAAAATTCAAGAAACCACTGTGGTACTCCGCAGATTTGGCCAAAATAGTGAAAAACAAAAAGTTAGCATTTAGTAATTGTAAAAAAACCCAGAGTGAGGAAGACAGAATGATCTATAAGATTGGGCAGAAAGAGGCTAAGCAAGTTATAAGAGCTTCCAAATCACACACAGAAGAGAAAATAGCACAGTCAGTAAAAAAGGGGGACAAAACTTTTTTTAGATACATAAATGAGAAAAGAAAAGTAAAACAAGGATTAGTTAGATTAAAAACAAAAGAAGGAAGTTATGTAGTAGAGGATAAAGGTATAGCTGACTGCCTCAATGAATATTTTTGTTCGGTATTTACAGATGAAAATGAAGGAAAGGGACCTCAGTTAAGAAAAAGGATAAATTAGTCATTTATTACACGTAAGTTTACAGAGGAAGAGGTTCTATTTCAACTGTCAAAAGTAAAGACAAATAAGTCAATGGGACCTGATGGAATACACCCAAAGCTATTAAAAGAGCTTAGTGGTGTACTAGCAAAACCATTAACAGATGTATTTAACCAATCATTGATAACAAGAGTAGTCCCAGAAGATTGGAAGTTGGCAAATGTTGTGCCCATTCACAAGAAAGTTAATAGGGAGGAGTCGGGCAACTATAGGCCAGTAAGCCTTACTTCAGTAGTAGGGAAAGTGATGGAAACCATGTTAAAGGATAGGATTGTTGAACATCTAAAAACACATGGATTTCAAGATCAGAGACAACATGGTTTTACTTCAGGAAGATCATGCCAAACTAATCTTATTGATTTTTTTGATTGGGTAACTAAAATTATAGATCAGGGTGGTGCAGTAGACATTGCTTACCTAGATTTCAGTAAGGCTTTTGACACTGCTGCACATAGAAGGCTTATCAATAAACTGCAATATTTAAGTTTGGATTCCAATATTGTTGAATGGGTAAGGCAGTGGCTGAGTGACAGGCAACAGAGGGTTGTAGTCAATGGAGTATATTCGAAGCTTGGGCTTGTCACCAGTGGGGTACCTCAGGAATCTGTACTTGGACCCATTCTCTTTAATATTTTTATTAGTGATATTGCAGAAGGCCTTGATGGTAAGGTATGTCTTTTTGCTGATGATACTAAGATATGTAACAGGGTTGATGTTCCAGGAGGGATAAGCCAAATGGCTAATGATTTAGGTAAACTAGAAAAATGGTCAGAGTTGTGGCAACTGACATTTAATGTGGATAAGTGCAAGATAATGCACCTCAACATCTGAGGAAAGGGATTTAGGGGTGATTATTTCTGATGACTTAAATGTAGGCAGACAATGTAATAGAGCAGCAGGAAATGCTAGCAGAATGCTTGGTTGTATAGGGAGAGGTATTAGCAGTAGAAAGAGGGAAGTGCTCATGCCATTGTACAGAACACTGGTGAGACCTCACTTGGAGTATTGTACGCAGTACTGGAGACCGTATCTTCAGAAGGATATTGATACCTTAGAGAGAGTTCAGAGAAGGGCTACTAAACTGGTTCATGGATTACAGGATAAAACTTACCAGGAAAGGTTAAAGGATCTTAACATGTATAGCTTGGAGGAAAGACGAGACAGGGGGGATATGATAGAAACATTTAAATACATAAAAGGAATCAACACAGTAAAGGAGGAGACCATATTTAAAAGAAAAGAAGAAAAACTACCACAACAAGAGGACATAGTCTTAAATTAGAGGGGCAAAGGTTTAAAAATAATATCAGGAAGTATTACTTTACTGAGAGGGTAGTGGATGCATGGAATAGCCTTCCAGCTGAAGTGGTAGAGGTTAACACAGTAAAGGAATTTAAGCATGCGTGGGATAGGCATAAGGCTATCTTAACTATAAGATAAGGCCAGGGACTAATGAAAGTATTTAGAAAATTGGGCAGACTAGATGGGCCGAATGGTTCTTATTTGCCCTCACATTCTATGTTTCTATATTTCTATGTTTTAACCCCTTCAGTGCCACGGGAGGGGGACCCTGAGGGTGGGGGCACCCTCATGGCACTATAGTGTCAGGAAAACTGCATTGTTTTCCTGACACTATAGTGATCCTTTAACTAAAGTGAAAATTCAAAGCAAATTTCAAATTCAAGGAAGGAATAGCTAAACTAGAAAAATTCTCTCACATATGCTACTAGTTTGGCTACTTTGGCCTTAAATTTATTTACAATTTGCCTTAAATTCTCTTTGAGGTCTCACTTTAGTAAACAACCCCTTCAGTCCACTGCATCTTGCAGCCCAGTACAATTACAGTATGTGAAAGTGGAGGTTTAGTCCAACTCTGGAATCAATTCCCAGGGGGATTTAAGTAATTTGGCAAACTCTTCATAGATGGTAATAAGCACTCCTGCCACCATAATCACTACATTGGCGCCAGGGAGCAGAGGCAGAAGGAGGGCGTCAGGGTTGGGTGGGCCAACATTTATTATTATTAGCCCAGAGTGCCCTATTCTGTTCTGGGACAGATTATGGCACTCATGGCTACTAATAAACCCTTCATGACAATGTCTGTGCTCTTCTTCATCCCCCTTACTGTAGTGTGGCCAAGCAGCAGCACCTTTCCTCAGGCCATCCTTAGGCTTCACACACAGCTTCACACACAGCACGGCTATGAACAGTGTTGAGGCTGTGCTGAGCCTCAGGTAGGCAAGCTCCAGTCATCTGACAAGCTGCATCCTCCACTGAAACACCAACCGGGATCAGGATTCTCCCCTCCCTGGCCAAAGGTAAAACTCAGGGAGGAGGAAGCTGGGTATTTTTTTTTATTTTATTACAGGTCATTATCTACCATACTAGACCTCCTAATCCCCCCCTACACTCCCTAAATTCCCACTACTTACCCTAACCCACCACTTCCTCCTCCTAACCCAACACTACATCCCCTAATCCCTCACTACTGCCCCTATCATCCACTACATCTTCTAAAACCCATTTCAGCTCCTATCCCACTACTACTACTCCTAACTCAATCAACACCATCTAACCCACCACTTCAGCCCATAATCTCCACTATAACTTTTATACCCTGCTACAGCACCTATTTCCCATTACACCTCCTATCCCACACTACTACCCTTATATGCTACTAAAGCCCGTATCCCCACTACAGCCCCCAACCCCCCACTACAGAACCTAACCCCCACAACAACCCCTAACTCCCCACTACAGCCTCTAATAGAGAGGTGGAGTCGTTGCCATAGAAACATGTATGTCTGAACTGGATATTTGTAAAGGGGAGGCATAGGACGATGACCATGTCCACCTGGGGGCGCAAAAAAAATAAGTCTGCACCTATACATCTGTGAGCCTAGGATTGGCACTGGTGGATGCATGCATACCTAAAGATCTTGTTATGCTGGGACTCTCATTCTTGCTGTATGGCTCAGTCTTGACTGGTGATTCCACCGCATGAGTAGCTGCACATGTTGTAGTGTTGCTTTAACTTACTGTTAATACTGCAAAATAGTGTTACATATACTACAAATAATGTTACAAAACAACATTTTACATTTAGGACTCTGTGCACCTGATATTTTTTACATCAGAAAATGAGATTGTCCCTTTAAACAAAAAGCAAATTAAGGACGCCCTAGGTGTCATGACCAGTGGGATACCATTACCTTTTACTTTGCTATGAAGTCCATATATTATTCATGAAGATAGTCATATCAATGTCAGTCATGGAAGACATGATAATCTGCAGGAGCACAGACACTCAGCAGCTGTTATGTTACTTACAGTTACTGAATGCCTAAAATCTAGTTTACATAATATATAATGCATAACTATCCATCTGTTTTAGGCCACATTCATAATAAACATTAATATTCTTATATCAAGATTAATTGCAGATTATTCATTTTATTAATTAATTCAAATAAACCAAGGTGGGAAATATGGCAGCATGAAAATACCAGCTGTATTCACATTGAAGCGTATGGAAAGTTTGCAGTTGTTTGAGGTTATCACACGACACAAGTTTGTTTTTGGCCTGCATGCTGTTTTAAGAAAAGGTCAGCATATTAGTAGAGAGTTTTAGATAGTCAATTAATCATTTATGGTTCATTCTCTAGCTATTGGCATTAAGTTGCTTATAGGAACAGTATAGGTTCAGTAATAAAATCTCACCTTTTTTTCCGCCATCTGCCCTGGCCCTGCTCCCTGTCCACCTCCTTGGCTGACATAATCAGAATTCATAAACTCAGCCAATTACAATGCTTTCCCATATGACCTGAATTCTGATGATCTCAGCCAAAGAGGCAGGTAGGTTGGTGGGTCCAAACGCCGCCCCAGCCAATCAGCATCTCCTCATAGAGATGCAGTGATTAAATGCATCTCTATGGGGAGTGTTTATTGTCTCCATGCAGAGTGTGCAGCACTGCCCCAGGAAGCACCTCAAGTGGCTTTCAGATGTTTACATTAAAAATGCCTGCAGTGACTGACTATACTTACCAGCACACCTACATTACGCTGTAGTTGTTCTGGTGATTGTAGTGTCACTTTAAGCTAAGGTATTTCAGCTTTGGAATATTATCCTATTTATATTCCAAATTGTGTAAAAATAATTGTTAGCATAGACAGTGCCAAATGTATATCACTAGCACCAGTTATCAGCAGATTCTCAAATGCCCCCTTCTCCCCAAATTAAAAAAAATATTATTTAAATATGATTTAAAATGTTGTATACACACACAGGGCTGCCATCAGAAATTGTGGGGCCCCTAACACAGCTCAAGGTCTGGGCCCCCGTGTGCCCGCCTCGAAATCCCGCCCACAGGAATACACACACACAGACACAAAAGGACACAGACACAGAAAGATACACACATACTAACAGACACACACACATATAGACACAGATACACACACACACACTGATATACAGACACACACACTGACGTACATACATACTCACATACTGACACACACACATACATACATACTGACAAACAGACATACATACAAACTGACATACAGACATACACATAAATACATAACGGCATACATACACATACATAGATATATACATACACAGATACATACATACACACACACACACACAGACATACACACTGACAGACATACACACTAACATACACACAACCTGACATACACACTGACATACACACAGACATACTGACACACACACACAGACACACACACAGACATACACACAGACGGACAGACACACAGACAGACATACACACAGACATACACACAGACAGACAGACATACACATAGACAGACATACACACACACAGACATAAACACACACACTGACATACAGACATACACACAGACAGACATACACACACAGACATACACACAGACATACACACACTGACATACAGACATACACACAGACAGACATACACACTGGCATACAGACATAGACATACACACTGACATACACACAGACAGACATACACACACACAGACATACACACACATACACACTGACATACACACACAGACATACACACTGACATACACACACACAGACATACACACTGACATACAGACATACACACTGACATACACACACACAGACATACATACAGACATACACACTGACATACACACTGACATACACACACCTCATTTGTCAGCAGCCCTCCTCTTACCTTTAAGTTGCAGGAGGGTGGCTGGGGATGATGGGAGTGAGCGGATGCCTCTCCTCTCTCCTCTCCTTTTGCCTCTCCTCTGCTCTCCCTCCGCTCTCCTCCCGCGCGCAGTAAGCTAGGAGGAAGTGACTGGACGTCACTTCCTCCCAGCAGCCCTTGCGGTGCTGCCGCAATTTTTTACATTTTTTTTTTAAAGAGGCCCGGTCGCGCAATTACCCGGTCGCAGCGCTGACCGGGCCCCTGAAGATATAGGGCCCATCGGGTGGCCCTAAATGCTTGGGCCACCTGATGGACCCTTGTGCAGATGCACCTGCGGCAGTTTTGCCGCTCCACATGGGGCCCGGGTGGCCGGTCCCCCCAAGGCCGCCGGGCCCGTGACAGCCATCACCCCTGATGGCACACAAACATGTAGAGAGTGTTTGTGTGTGTCTGTAAAGTGTATGAATATGTCTGTGTATGTAACAGTGTGTGTATTTGTCTATGTTTGTTTATTACAGTGACTGCATATGTGTGACTGCACTTCAGATACTGCTGAAAAAGTTGTGAGAAATTCAGCCTCATCTTTGAATAATCATATTTTATCACTTCCATTGTAATCACTGTGGGAACAGAAGATCAAAGACACAAAGCCATTTACTGGTGGCCACGCTTTGCAGTGTTCATTTTCTATTTTCATCTCACCTCATCTCACCTTAGTCTTTAAAAGACACACATGAAAACAGGAATTGCACCAATTTAATGTAAATTATTCTCCATTCACTTTTCCTCAAGAACTCTATCTTCCATTGAAGCAACTAAAATATAATCAGTTTGTCTTCATCTGGGGATCTTTCAAGATTAGGTTCCATTCAATACATTTAGAGAATACGCACTGTTGGTGGAAAAATCATGAAGTTAGACTTGTTGTTGCTAAGCAATATGCCCTACCAATTACTATAGCAACACAACCTCAAGGCACTTTGGCCTGGAATTTAATTATGGCTAATGTTGCCATTTACACTTTGTAAAGGAAACAAAAAGGAAAGGTTACCAGATTTTGGCTTCAGAACTATAAACCCCTTCATTTTATTTTAAAGAAACATCCCTGTCATATGCATCTTGCATTAAAGGGGATGTATTTAAAGGAACACTCCAGGTACGAAAACCACTTCATCTAAATAAAGTTGTTATCGTGCCAGGTGGCCTTTAGTAACACTCTTACCTCTAGGGTGTTTAACCCCTAAAGGCCACATGACATGTGTGACATGTCATGATTCCCTTTTATTCCAGAAGTTTGGTCCTTAACCCCTTAAGGACCGGACTGTTTTTGCGATGTTGTACATTTGCGACCAGGCATCTTTTTACACTTTTGTGGTGTTTGTGTTTAGCTGTAATTTTCCTCTCTCTCATTTACTGTTCCCATACAAATTATATATTGTTTTTTTCAGGACAAAAGGGGCTTTCTTTACATACCATTATTTATATAATCTCATGTAATTTAATTTTTTAAAAATGAAAAAATATGATGAAAAATTGAAAAAAATACATGTTTTTTGACTTTTATGTGAAAAATCTTTTACTCATCTACAAAAGCGAATGAAAAAAACTGCTAAATAGATTCAAAATGTGGTCCTGAGTTTAAAAATACCCAGTGTTTACATGCTTTTTGCTATTTTTTTGCAAGTTATAGGGCTATAAGTACAAGTAGGATATTGCGGTTTCAAAACATACATTTTTAAAATGTATCAATAGTGACATTGTAACACTATTATCTGTCATAAATCGCTGAATAACACCCCACATGTACATATTTCTTTTAAAGTAGACAACCCAGGGTATTCAATATGGGGTATGTCCAGACTTTTTTAGTAGCCAGTTAGTCGCAAACACTGGCCAAAGTTAGCGTTCATATTTGTTTGTGTGTGAAAAAAGTAAAAAACTAAATTGAACGCTAATTTTGGCCAGTGTTTGTGACTAAGTGGTTACTAAAAAAGACTGGACATACCCCATTTGCAATACCTTGGGTTGTCTTATTTTGCAAATGGTATGCCATCATGGGGGTAATTATCATTCCTGGGCTACCATACGCTCTCAAAGGCAACGTAACCAGCCTGGCCATTTTCAATGTAAAAATATTTGACCCATATATTTGACCCTGTAACTTTCAAAAACGCTATAAAACCTGTACATGGGGGGTACTGTTATACTCAGGAGACTTTGCTGAACACAAATATTAGTGTTTCAAAACTGGAAAATGTATCACAACAATTATATCATCAGTAAAAGTGCTGTTTGTGTGTGAAAAATGCAAAAAAAGTCACTTTCACTGACAATATCATCGCTGTGATATGTTTTACTGTTTTGAATCACTAATATTTGTGTTCAGCAAAGTCTCCTGAGTATAACAGTACCCCCCCATGTACAGGTTTTATAGCGTTTTTGAAAGTTACAGGGTCAAATATATGGGTCAAATATTTTTACATTGAAAATGGCCAGGTTGGTTACGTTGCCTTTGAGAGCATATGGTAGCCCAGGAATGATGTTCAGCGAAGTCTCCCGAGTAAAACAGTACCCCCCATGTACAGGTTTTAGGGTGTCGTAGAACGTTACAGGGTAAAATACAGTGATAGCAAATTAAATTCTCTGGACTTTCGGCCTGGGTTGGCAGGCAGGTCCCTTAAATTGCAATCAATAAAATAACTTAATTATGTAAAAATATTACATAAATACGCACGTAGAATTTAAATATATATGCATATTTATATATTTGAAGTCTACGTGTATATTTATATAATTATTTATGTCATTTTGTATATGGACATATGAATAGTTCGTATTCTTTTTATTTATTTATATATACATAGATATATATACAATTTCATTCTAAGTGTATTTTGATATAAATATATATATATTAATATCAAAATACAGTTAGAATAAAATTTCGTATAGATATATAATTTTTTTTTAAATTTGTATTATTATTTTTACATGTTTAATTTAATTAATTTACTTATTATTTGTATTTTATAATAATATATATATACAATATATATAGTTATTATATATTATATATATACGTGTGTAATTTAATTATAAGTGTATTTTTATATTAATATATGTACATAATAATATAAAAATACACTTAGCATGACATTATATATATGATATATAGACATATATTATATAGGTATAATATATGTCTATATATCATATATATATATATACACATATATAATAATAATTTTTTTTTATTAACTATAACTTTAATTTTTTTTATGATTTTACAGTTGCAGGGAGACTGCCTGTCAGCACAGACAGTCCCCCTGCAGGCAGAGACTAGGACACCTATTGTGACCATGTGGTCGCCCTGTTGGGCGATCACATGGCCACAGGGGTCCTAATTCGCCATGGGGAGACTGTCTGGGCTGCAGGCAGTCTCCCCACACCGGGACCAACACCGATCGCCGCCGGGGGAACGACGGCGATCGGGTAAGTACATTTTAAATTTAGGACGGTTCAGGACCGTCGTCGGTCGGCAATGAAAAAATGCCGATGGCGGTCCTGAACCGTCCTACGTCCTTAAGGGGTGAAGGGGTTAAACCTCTAGCTGTGATGTCCATTCACTACAAACACGCAAACTATAAGTAAGCTCTGTATGAACGACAACATAATAAATAACAATAGTTTAGATAGGATTAGCAGTATAAGTCCAGTAGACAAGATGCCAAAATACCAGAGTATTGCAGTATGCAATGATACCGTTTTATTGGACTGGTGTAATACCTAAAAGATAAGCTTTTGAGAGTTTTCCTCTCTTCCTCAGGTCTGAAACAATACTGATCAGTCTGGTAGAGTATAACAGTTAAAACCAGGCCCGGACTGGCTATCGGGCAAACCGGGCAAATTCCCGGTGGGCCATGATAGCCACGGGCCGACAGATAAGATCACATGATCTCCCCTGCTAACCCATGCAGGGCCAGCGCTATTCGAGCAGACCCTGCTGTGTGCCTCATGGGCCGGTATGGAGATCAAAGATTTCCTTAATCAGCCCACAGTCACTTCGATGCGGCCGTCGGTGAGGGAGGGAAGGAAGGAAGAGCCGGCAGGCAGAAGGTTCCTCCTGCAAGCTTGGCAATTCGGAGCATTGCCGCGGGCTACCATGGCAACCCTCCAAGGATCTCACGGGAGGACTGAACTCAGAACCAGAGGAGCTGCAGGCAAGCTACAGCTGCTCACCTACCAGAGTACCATGGCAATGTAAGGTTCATAAAGGTTATTTCTGTATTTTTTCAAAATAATAATAATTTTAAAAAATGCTTATTTACTCCTATCCCCCAACTCCCAATATATAGGCTCGGTCTATACCATCACAGTCACACACAGCACCCTTCACACACACCCAGCACGACCCATAACAAACATACAGAACACCCCTCACAAATACAGAACCCGTCACACACACAGAGCATCCCTCACACACACAGCACCCCTCACACACAGAACACCATCACACACAGAGCACGCCTCACACACACAAAGAGCTTACACACACACAGAACCCTTCACACGCACTCAGCACCCCTTTGACACAAACTCAGCACCCCTCTCACACACTGCAACCCTCTCTCTCACAAACACACGATGCGCCCCTCACACACACACTGCACCCCTCCACTCACTATATCCCTTATACTCACACTCTGCATTCGCTATGCACACACTAGATCCCCTGTATGGAAAACCACACACTTTGTTCCCTAAACACACACTCTGCAGCCCCTAAACACACTACATCACCTAAACACACAACAGCCCCTATATGCACACACTCTCTACAGCCCCTAGCCTTACACATTACACCACAAACATATATGTGTATATATATCTATATATATATATACATGGATCAAATAAAGGTGAAGCGGAAGTATTGAAAAGAACTATATAAGACATTAAGATGTGTGTTTATATAGTTTTGGTAGTGTGTCAGAAAGCCAGAGTATACATTAAAGGGATCCAATAGTGCCAGGAAAACAAACCTGTTTTCCTGGCACTATAAGCTTAAAAGGTGCCCCTTCCTCCTGCGGGGCTGAAGGGGTTAAAAGCCCTTCAGCCACTTACCTAAATTCAGCGCCGATGTCTCTTAATGCTGGGTTAGGCTCTGCCCACTCTCCTCCGCGCAAAGGCCAAGGATCAGGATTTCCCCATAGGAAAGCACTATTCAATTATTTATTTTAGATATTGTCCTTCCCTTATGACTGACAGTGTACTCAGGTGTTAATCCCTATCTCTTCTGCAAAGCAAATGCAGTGATATCTGAAAACCTGGCTGTAGATGATATGTTGTTTGGTGTGAATAGGATGGAAGATGGAATTGTGGAGGTAAGGTAACTGTACCTGTCTGTGGGGTTTCTGTACACATATGAATGAAGAATGCCATTGGTGACAGTTATTGCACAGTCCAAGAAGCTCACGCTGAGAAGTTAATTTTGAGGTTAATTGATGGGTGGAATTAATTGAATTATTTATTTATCATATTATGAAATTAACATTAACGATAGTATATATAGTTATTGTTATTAAAACTGAAATAATTGTGTGAGTAAGAAATCTATAAGCTGGGCAATAATTGCAAATTTGTGTGATGGTTTCTGGGACAAGTGAAATGTAATACAGGCCTCAATACCATCCTTATGTGGTATGTCACTGTATAAGGATTCCACATCCATGGTTACCAGTATAGGATTTTTTAGGTAGTTTATTTATCTGGTTAAATATATTGTGAAAGTCTTTGGTGTCCTGAATAAAGCTATCAGTCTTAATAACTAGAGGCTTAAAAATGCTTTTTTATAAGGCCACATATTTGTTCAGTGAATATACCCATACCTGTGCAAAATGTGTCCTGCGTTACCTAACCCTTCACTCCCCTGCAGCGATATCTTACACTTTTGTAACAACCACCGGTTTGGCCGGCATAGAGTCTAGGCCAAATCATTTATTTATTATTAATAGGTTTGGAGGGAAGACAAGTTCAGTTTGGGGGTGGCGGGACAGGTTCCACTTAAACCATTTTTAATGTTTTAATGCTAAATAAGAGTCCCCAGCAGGTTCACCCTTCGGTGCTTCTTGGACTAAGGAGGAAGCATTAGCGTGAGCAGCAATGGGCGGCTGTGATTGACTGAGAGTGTCAGCTGAATCGGTATGTCAGGAAGGTATGGTATGTATAATCTCTGTCTTAGCCACACCTACAGTAGTGGCTGTGCTGGGCTGTGGATGGGACTGGGCTGTGGATGGTTAGGGGCTTTATTGGGAAGACAGGGAGTAGGAGGGTTTGGGTTGTTGTGGAGGGTATGGGTTGTAATTGGGGGGGGGGGAGGGTAGGATATCTAGTGGGGAGATATGGGCTGTGGTACGAGGGTATGGGGCTGAATTGGGAAATGGCTGCAATTGGAGAAAAGGGCTGTAGTGTGGGGATATGAGCTGCAATTGGGAAAGAGGGACTGTAGTGGGGGGTAGGGACTGTCCTAAGGGAATAGGGGCTGTAGTGGGAGGGATAGAGACTGTAGTACAGAAGGTAGGGGCTGCAGTGGGGGTTAAGGACTGTAGTGTGGGATCTGGGCTTCATTTGCGGGTAGGGACTGTAGTGTTGAATAGGTACTGCAGTGGGGTTGGGGGTATGGGACTGTAGGTACTGTAGGGACTGGTTATGGCTGTAGTGGGGGAATAGGGGCTGTGTTTGGAGTGTAGGGACTGTAGTAGGGGATAGGAGCTATATTTGGGGATAGAGGTTGCAGTGGGAATAAGGGGCTGTGGTAGAGTGATTCAGGGCTGTAGAGGGGTTAGGGGCTGCAGTGGCTGCAGTGAGGGAATAGGGGCTGCTCTTGGATTAAAAGGGCTTTAGTAGGAAGTTTGGGGCTGTAATAGGGTATGGAGGCTGCAATTTTACAGTAGGCATGTGCATGGGGAAAATTTTCGGTTTGGTTCGGCTTTCCGAAATTCGGGACTTTCGCAATTCGGAACTTCGGCAATTCGGCACTTCAACACTTCGGAAACTTCGGCAACTTCGGGACTTCAGCACTTCGGAACTTCGACACTTCAGAAATTCGCCAACTTCGCCACTTCGGAACTTCGGCATTTCGGGACTTCTATTGCAGCCGCTTAGTAGATAACTCCCTAATTCCCACGCCAATTTTTTTTAAAAAAGGACCTTGCGTCGGTTATTATGGTTTTTTATTTGGCCTTTTTTGGGGCTGAAAAAAGAAGATTTTAGAAGAATGAAAACATCGAATGGTAAGTTTTATTTTTTTACAGGTACTAAGTTAAAGGTAGGGGGATCATTTTTTTGGGGGGGGAGGGGGTGACTAGGAATTTGGGGACCCCTAGTCACCTGCGGGGGACACATTTTTTTTAGGGCCCCCACCCGCCGCTCAGGGGTGGGGGCCGGGGGGAGGACAATAGGTCACCCCCCCTTATTAGTATTTAGGGCCCCCACCCACCGCTCAGGGGTTGAGGCCAGAGAGAGGACATTAGGTCACCCCCCCTTATTAGTATTTAGGGCCCCCACCCACCGCTCAGGGGTTGAGGCCAGAGAGAGGACATTAGGTCCCCCCACCTTATTCCAATTTAGGGCCCCCACCCGCCGCTCAGGTGTGGGGGCCAGGGGGAGGACATTAGGTTCCCCCCTTATTAGTATTTAGGGCCCCAACCCACCGCTCAGGGGTGGGGGCCAGGCAGGAGGACATTAGGTTCCCCCCCTTATTAGTATTTAGGGCCCCCACCCGCCTCTCAGGTGTGGAGGACAGGGGGGAGGACATTAGGTCCCCCCCTTATTATGATTTAGGTCCCACACCCGCCGCTCAGGGGTGGGGGCCGGGGAGGGGCATTTTTTTTTTTTTTTTAAATCTGTTTACTAGATGTGCCCCTACTCACGGTATAGCGAGTAGGGGCATAATTTACTAATAGTAAGTAATCTTTACTTAGTATTAGTAAATTTGGCTGAAAGAACAATTTAGGTCTTTCAGCCTTTTAGTAGATAGCTCCCTAATACCGTAGGAATTAGGGAGTTATCTACTTATTCATTCCTGTCATTACATTGACAGGATAAGTAACTTACATTTTATATGAATGTATGTTACTTGATTGTTGTAAGTGTTGCAAATGCTTACAGCTGAATCCTGGCTATGTTTGTATACTTTTTATTTAAAATTGTATACAATGTAATATTCTTCTTCTTTCACTGGGTAAGTATATTAGTACTTAGGCAATACTGTGCTTTGGAACTTCGGCACTTTGACACTTCGGAACTTTGGCACTTCAGCACTTCGGGATCTCGGCAATTCGGCAATTCGGCAATTCGGACATTCGGAAGTACCTGAATGTCCGAATTGCCCGAAATTCATATTCGGACCGAAACAAATTGCACATGTCTATTTTACAGTAAGGGTCTGTAGTAGGTGGCTAGGGGCCGTAGTAGAGTAAGTGGGGTGTAGTAGGGTATGAAGGCTGTAGTGAGGACTAAAGGACTGTGGTAGAGTGTAGGGTCTGTAGTAGGCTGTAGGGGCTGCAATTGGAGGGTTAGGAGCTTAGGGGCTGTAGAAGGGTGTAGGGGCTGCAATTGGGGGTTAGGGGCTGTAGTAGGGGGTTAGGGGCTGTAGTCAGGTGAAGGGGTTGCAATTAGGTATTAGGGGCTGAAGTGGCAGTTTAGGGGCTGTTATGGTAGGTTAGTGACTCATGTAGGGGGCTAGGAGGTGAAGAAAAAACAATAAAAACACTAGTTTGTTCCCCCTCCCTGTAACTTACCTTGGGATAGGGAGGGGGAATCCCAGGTGCCTTGTGTGATAAGGGCGTCTAATATGAGAGGCAAAGCCGAATGTGAGGGAGCTGGGTCTATTGCGAGAGGCAGGCCCTGGCGCTGCGATGCACCTCTATCCATAGTTAGCTGTGCACCTGTTCAGGATTGGCCCTGAAGAGGGAATATGGAAAGTGCAGCAAGACAAAACTGGGAAATATGAAAAAATATCATATTTACTTATTTTTTTTCATAATCTAGCATGGGACAAGTGTCTCTTTAAAAGCAAAATCTTTGAACGAGACAGTTGTCCAGTTTAACTTGCCATGTCTTTCAGATTTCTCTACAAAGCAGTTGATATACATTATATTCTATGGGCATTCCATTGTGTCATTCACCCTGGTCATTCCATAGAAAACAATAATAATCCCACTTAGTCTCAATTTTAAAAATTACCACTGAACTCAGAGAGTATGCCAGTAAAAGATTTACTTCATATGTTTCGTCGTTCAGATTCCAAGTCACATATTGCTTCCCATTATACTTTATAGGCATTGCATTGTATCATTCACCTGCCATTCCATAGAAAATAGCTATAATTCCAGTTACTTTTAATTTAACAATCTGCTGCTGTACTTGAGGAACACCTGTGGTAAAGGTTAATTTGCTATGTAACACAGATTTGCCTGCAAATGAGTTTATGTGTTGCTTCCCATTATAGTCTATGGGCATTCTCTTTAGTCATTCACCCTTGTCCTTCGATAAAAAAACAATGATAATCCCACTTAAAGCGGCACTGTCATGCCGAATCCCGTTTTTTTTTTAACCCGCCTCCACTACATCCAATTGACCCCCTAGTCACCCCCAAATGCCCCTAAGCCCCCCACATTACCTATTTTTTATTCTTTATCTTCTGCCCCGATCTATATTCAGGGCGCCGCCATCTTTGTGTGGGTAGGTGAAGTCACCTGAAGTCCCTGTGGGACACGTCATCTACCCACACTACACAGACTGTGAGATTCCCGCACATGCCCAGTGAAACACCTGGACATGCGAACGGGAATTTCATCTATTCATTCATTCATCAGACAGACGAATGAATGAATAGAAAACATCAGATGAACAAACTAACACTGAGTATCAGTGTTCGTTTGTTCGTTCAGTTTATTACAAGGAGGGAGCTACCGGCGTGCAGCTCCCTCCTTGTAATATGTAGCTATAGAAGCGGCAGGGAGCAGAGCTCCCCACCACTTCATAAGCCCCCCAGGTCCCCCCCTCACTCTATGGCGGTCAATATGACCCCCATAATAGCACAAGGGAGATTAAAATCTCCCCAATGCCCCTACTCGCTATACCGCGAGTAGGGGCATGTCCACTAAACACTCACTGTAAAAAAAAATGGTAATGGGGTGGGGGGGAACCTACTGTCCTCCCCCTGGCCTCCACCCCTGCGCGGTGGGTGGGGCCCTGATAAAACAATAAGGGGGGGACCTACTGTCCTCCCCCCCGGCCCCCACCCCTGAGCGGTGGGTGGGGCCCTAATAAAATAATAAGGGGGGGGGACCTACTGTCCTCCCCCCCTGGTCCCCACACCTGAGCGGTGGGTGGGGGCCCTAATAAAACAATAAGGGGGGGACCTACTGTCCTCCCCCCCTGGCCCCCACCCCTGCGCGGTGGGTGGGGGCCCTAATAAAACAATAAGGGGGGGGGGACCTACTGTCCTCCCCCCCTGGTCCCCACACCTGAGCGGTGTGTGGGGGCCCTAATAAAACAATAAGGGGGGCCTACTGTCCTCCCCCCCTGGCCCCCACCCATGCGCGGTGGGTGGGGGCCCTAATAAAATAATAAGGGAGGGGGGACATACTGTCCTCCCCCCCTGGCCCCCACCCCTGCGCGGTGGGTGGGGGCCCTAATAAAATAATAAGGGGGGGGACCTACTGTCCTCCCCCCTGGCCCCCACCCCTGAGCGGTGGGTGGGGGCCCTAAATAAAGATAGGGGGGGGGACCTACTGTCCTCCCCCCGGCCCCCACCCCTGAGCGGTGGGTGCTGGCTCTAAATAAAGTTGGAGGGGGACCTACTGTCCTCCCCCCTGGCCCCCACCCCTGCGCGGTGGGTGGGGGCCCTAATAAAACAATAAGGGGGGGGACCTACTGTCCTCCCCCCCTGGCCCCCACCCCTGCGCTGTGGGTGGGGGCCCTAAATTAAGCCCCCCCATCAAGGTGACTAGGGGTCCCAAGCCCCTAGTCACCCCCCCCACCCAAAACATTCTATCCCCTGCCTACCCCCCTCACCCTAAAAATAGTGAGGGGGAATAAAATAACTAACCTGTAAAAAAAAAATTAAACTTACCATTTGACGTTTTCTTTTTTCTAAATTCTTCTTTCTTCAGCCCCCAAAAAGGCCAAATAAAAATCCATCATACCCGTCGCACTTTAAAAAAATAAATAAAAAAAATCTGAGCGCCCAAAAAAATTAAACCATGTTCACCCATGGAGGGCAATCCGCGTACTGAGCTCCACATGGCGGGTCAAGGCTTATAAAGCCTTGCCCCGCCCTGCAATTAGGCTTAGAACACACTGATTGGTTGGTTTAAGCCAATCAGAGTGCTCTGTGTCATTTTACACAGCGTGGGAAAATTCAAAAGAACTTTCCCACGCTGTGTAAAATGACAGATCACTGTGATTGGATGGTTTTCAAGCCATCCAATCACAGTGCTCTGTGTCATTTTACAAGCGTGGGAAAATTCCAAAGAACTTCCAAAGAAGTGCGACTGGTATGATAGATTTTTATTTGGCTTTTTTGGGGGCTGAAGAAAGAAGAATTTAGAAAAAAGAAGACGTCAAATGGTAAGTTTCATTTTTTTTTTTTTTACAGGTTAGTTATTTTATTCCCCCTCACTATTTTTAGGGTGAGGGGAGTAGGTAGGGGATAGAATGGTTTGGGTGGGGGGGGGGGTGACTAGGGGCTTGGGACCCCTAGTCACCTTGATGGGGGGTCCCCCCCATTATTGTTTTATTAGGGCCCCCACCCACCGTGCAGCGGTGGGGGCCAGGGGGGAGGACAGTAGGTCCCCCCCTTATTGTTTTTTTAGGGCCCCCACCCACCGCGCAGGGGTGGGGGCCAGGGGGGAGGACAGTATGTCCCCCCCCTTATTGTTTTATTAGGGCCCCCACCCACCACGCAGGGGTGGGGGCCAGGGGGGAGGACAGTAGGTCCCCCCCATCTTTAACCCCCGCGCGAGGGGGGGGGGGTTAATTAGTTTTTTTTTTGTTTTTTTACAGTGAGCAGCCACTGGCTGCTGACTGCTTACTAGACATGCCCCAACTCGCGGTATAGCGAGTAGGGGCATATTATTTACTAATACTAAGTAATCTTTACTTAGTATTAGTACATTTGACTGAAAGACCAATTTAGGTCTTTCAGCCTTTTAGTAGATAGCTCCCTAATACCGTGGGAATTAGGGAGTTATCTACTAAGCGGCTGCAAGATGCAGCCGCGGCAATGAATAGGATCGGAGTTTCATTCATTAGAATGAAATTCCGATACGATCAAAGTACCGAATTGCATCCTAACACCAATGGAGAAACAGTGCTCATTCTGTTAGGATGCAATTTTGCAGTTTTGCCGGCGTTCTGTCTAAGTGACAGGACGTTCGGCAATACTGACAGGAAGCATTGTGGGAACTGGGAGGAAAGCTAGGGATCATGGGAAAATTGCTCTGACCAGCGGAAATGAAGCACACTTTGCTCCTCCGCTGGTCTGAGCTGGTCAAGCGGAAAAATCCTCCATAAGACAAAGAGTCCCTACTTTGTCTTATGATTTTAAAGAAAACTAAAGAAGACAGGAAGAAAAAAATAACAGATCCTGAGAGAGTGGGAGAAGAGGAAGAGATTGAGGAAAGGTAAGTTCAGCATGACAGTGCCACTTTAATCCCAATTTTAAAAATTGCCACTGATTTTGGAGAGTATGCCAGTAAAATATTTATTTGATATGTTTAATAGTTTTGTCTCTAATTGAAATATTTTGTTTCCATTATTCTCTATGGCAGGGCTTCCCAAACTTTTATGGGCCGAGACCCACTTTTCAAAACGGTAATTTTTCGAGACCCACTTGCTTTTAAAAAGTGAACACCATGGCAATCAGCTTCAGAGGCTTTACAATTGGCACACCATGGCAAACCGCTTTAGAGGCATACGATTGGCAAACTATAGCAATCCGCTTTAGATGCATACAATTGGCACACCGTGGAAATACGCTTTAGATGCATACAATTGGCACACCATGGCAATCCGCTTTAGATGCATACAATTGGCACACCATGGCAATCCGCTTTAGATGCATACAATTGACATACTGTGGCAATCAGCTTTGGATGCATACAATTGACATACTGTGGCAATCAGCTTTGGATGCATACAATTGGTACATCATGGCAATCAGTTTTAGAGGCATACAATTGGAACATCATGGCAGCTTTAAATACATAAACTTGGCACACCATGGCAATCAGCTTTAGATGCATGAACTTGGCATATCATGGCAATCACTTTTAGATGCATAAACTTGGCACATCATGGCAATCAACTTCAGATGCATAAAATTGGCACACCATGGCAATTTAAAATATCTTGGCAGTTTTAGAAGCAGAAACTTTACACATCATGGCAATCAGTTTTAGAGACATACAATTGCTTGCTCACAAACTCAGAATCAGAAATGCTGTTGTCCTGCTCTTTCATCCAGGCACCTCACGTTGATTATCCCAGTGGTGGAATTAATGTAGAGAGGACCCTGGTGCACAGGGCCGGACTGGCCCACCGGGATACCGGTGGGCCTCCCTCGCGCACATGAAGGGCTGGAGGGGGGATAGGGACACATGGGGCTGGGAGGGCTATAAAGACACATGGGGGTTGGGGGGCTATAGGGACGCATGGGGGATGGGGCTACAATGGGACACATGGAGGCTGGGGGGCTATAGGGACACATGGGGGCTATAATGGTACACATGGGTGCTGAGAACTTCTCAGCCCCCATGTGTACCATTATAGCCCCCATGTGTCCCTATAGCCCCTCAGCCCCCATGTGTCCCATTATAGACCCTTCTCAGACCCAATGTGTACCATTATAGCCCCCATGTGTCCCTATAGCCCCCCAGCCTCCATGTGTCCCATTATAGCCCCAGCCCCCATGTGTCCCTATAGCCCCCCAAACCCCCATGTGTCCCTATAGCCCTCCCAGCCCCATGTGTCCCCATCCCCCCTCCAGCCCTTCATGTGTCCCTATAGCCCCCCAGCCCTCCATGTGTTCCTATAGCCCCCTCCCCATTCCCCATGTGTCCCTATCGCCCCATGTGTCCTTATAGCCCCCTCCCCAGCTCCCATGTGTCCCTATAGCCTACCTAGCCCCATGTGTCCCTATAGCCCCCTCCCCAGCTCCCATGTGTCCCTAAAGCCCCCCAAGCTCCCATGTGTCCTTATAGCCCCCCAGCCCCATGTGCCCCATTACAGCCACCCTCCCAAGCCCTCATGTGTCCCATTATAGCCCCATGTGTCCCTATAGCCCCCCAGCGCCCATGTGTCCCATTATAGCCCCCTCCCCAGCCCCCCATGTGTCCCTATAACCCCCAGCCCCATGTGTTCCATTATAGCCCCCTCCCCAGCCCCCATGTGTCCCTATAGCCCCCCAGCCCCCATGTGTCCCATTATAGCCCCCTCTCCAGCCCCCATGTGTCCCATTATAGCTCCCTCTCCAGCCTCCATGTGTCCCATTATAGCCCCCTCCCCAGCCCTCATGTGTCCCATTATAGCCCCAGCCCCCATGTGGCCCTATCGCCCCCCCAGCCCCCATGTTTATATTGAAAAGCCTGCAGGGACAGGCTATAGACACCAGAACCACTACATTAAGCTTTGTGTGTGTGTGTGCGCGCGCGCGCGCCTGCTAGTGAGTGGGCTTGCTTGTGTGTGTGTGTGTGTGCCTTCTACTGAGTGAGCTTGTGTTTTTATGTCAATGACCTTATGTATGTCAGTGAGATTGTTTGTCTGTGAGGCTGTGTATCAATCAACTTGTGTCAGTGAGATTGTCTGTGTCTGCATGTGAGTATGCTTACTGTATAATTAAAAATGTTACTCTGATAGGACCAATATTTTATATTGGAAAAAGCAATATATATATATATATATATATATATATATATATATATAATCAATCATCTAGGGTGGCAAGACATAGCCTTACATATTACATGCGACAATATATGGCGCAATGACTTATGGGGCTGGCATAGATTTTTTTTCCAGGGCTGCTTTGGAATCCCCAGTCCGGCCCTGCTGGTGCAAGTATGTTTTCTGGGCCCCCATCTAGTGAAAGTGAGACCAAAAGGTAGATCTCCATCTGTTGGAGAACTTCAACAATGCTATGCCAGATGGAGATCTACCATTTGCACATCATTGAAGGGTTATATTTGTGAGCAGTGTTTGAATGTAAGCATGTTTTTGTATTAAGTATATGTGTGCATGGATGAATGTATTTGTATGTACTGTTGCTATTGGCAGGGCCGGACTGGCCCACTGGGATACCGGGAAATTCCCCGGTGGGCCGGTGCTCCTGGGGCCGGCAGTGCAGCACATTACTCTTTTTTTCCTCCTCTGACATCTCTGTTTGGGGCTGGAGGCTGGGGAAGAAAGTTTGCTGGATAGCTGCCAGAGGCTGGTAAGAAATAAAGGTGACAGCTGGTTTGCAGCAGAGAGGAGTGAGAGCACTGCATGTCTCTCGCACTCTCTCACATACGCTTCTTCCCTCCAGCTCTGCATGGACAGTCTGCAGATCCAGCCCCCGCACTAGAGCTCCGCCCCCAGCCTCTCCCTGGTGACCTTCCACACAGGAAGCGGAAGAGCTTCATGGAAAATGCTCACACTGCACTCTAAGTCCAGGTACAGTGAAGTTACAGGTACTTATATATCCACTAAGCAGCACAGGATTGATAGAGAGAGAGAGAGTGAGAGTGTGTATAGAGCTTGTAGTGATCTAGTGTGTGTCAGTGAATTTGTAGTGTGTGTATGTATGTATAGAGCTTGTAGTGAGCTTCTGTGTGTGAATTAATCCCTATGGAAAACACTGGCAGGTGTATTCATTAAACTGAAAATTGACAGGAATTTACCACAGACTTTAAATTTAAAGGGACACTTGTGAGTTTCAGGCAATCCACTGTTTAAATCAGGGCTGCCTAAAATGTAAATCCCCAGATGTTGTAGAACTACAACGTCTGGGGAGCTACCTATTGGGCAGCCCTGGTTTAAATAATTAAACTGTGTGGAGTATATACAGTAAGCACCAGTTTATAGTAAACCGTAAACTGAAATTCTAAATTGATAAAAACAATTCAAATACCACAACTACTACAGCATGCTACCATACAGATGGAGGACAGCACTGATACTCTCAGCTTATGACTCCAGTCCTAGTTTGTGCTAAGCAGTGAAATATGGCTTCTCCTGTTGTAGAATACCAGATGTAACAGTTGCGGGATGGGCGCCCTGTAAAACCTAGATAAATGTCAATCCATGCTAAAAAAGTTTGACACTTTAGTGATGAATGGTAACAGGGCTCTCCTGGCAGCATAACCACTACAGAGGTGTGTAGTGGTTAAAAAGCATTTGTTTATGATATTAGATGATGTAGACAAATTATCCAATTTAGCAATAGTCCCAGTGGGCTGTAGTGGTTAGGATGCTTGGAGTGTTCCTTTAAGACACTAATAGATGTAGAAAAACCTAAAAAGTTAATAATTCTTTTCTAATCACCTGTTGGACGTATGTTACCTTTGATATAAATATTAAGGGGCTTATTAAATAAAAAAGTGACTTGTGCTGATGAATTGTCTTTCAATATTTAGGACAAATATCCAAGTTGTAAAAAAAAAAAAAATCTTTTTTAGTAGAATTTGAATTTTTTCCCCAACTTTGCTAATGTGGTCTTAACCCCTTAAGGACCAAACTTCTGGAATCAAAGGGAATCATGACATGTCTAACATGTCATGTGTCCTTAAGGGTTTAACCCCTTAAGGACACATGACATGTGTGACATGTCATGATTCCCTTTTATTCCAGAAGTTTGGTCCTTAAGGGGTTAAAGGTGCTTCTCAAATCACCAATAAACACCTTAGTGAATAGTCCCTTTTTAATATTAGAATAAAAGGTTCAGATGTAGTTCAAGATTTTCTGGGATAGTTATCGTCCTTAAATTTATTGTCACATTTTTTTTCCCTAGAGAACAACATGTGAAAAATAATGTCAACGAGTTTGTAGTGAGCATGTCTTCTGTGCTTGAGTGTGTGTCAGTGAGCTTATAGTGACATTGTGTATGTCAGTGAGCATGTCTGTAGTGAGGTTGTGTGTCAGAGAGCTTGTAGTGAGCTTATGTGTGTGTGTGTGTGTGTCAGTGAGCTTGTAGTGAGCATGTGTGTGTCAGTGAGTCTGTAGTGAGTTTGTGTGTGAGCCTGTGTGTGAGCCTGTGTGTGCTTTAGTGAGCTTGTAGTGAGCATGTCTGTAGTGAGCTTGTGTGTGCCAGTGAGTTTGTAGTGAGCATGTCTGTAGTGAGCTTGTGTTTCAGTAAGTTTACAGTTAGCTTATGTGTGTGTCAGTGAGCTTGTAGTGAGCATGTCTGTACAGTGCTTGAGTGGGTGTCACTGAGCTTATAGTGAGCTTGTTTGTGCCAGTGAGCTTGTCTGTATTATGCTTTTGTGTGTTTAGAGAGCGTGTCTATAGTGAGCTTGTGTGTGTCAGTGAGCATGTAGTGAGTTTGTAGTGAGCCAGTGTGTCAGTGAGCTTCTGTGTGTCAGTGAAGTTTTAGTGAGCTTATGTGTGTGAGCCTGTGTGTGTCATTGAGCTTATGTGTGTGAGCCTGTGTGTCAGTGAGCTTGTAGTGAGCTTATGTGTGTGTGTGTGAGCCTCTGTGTGTGTCAGTGAGCTTGTAGTAAGCATGTCTGTAGTGAGCTTGTGTGTTTCAGTGTGTTTGTAGTGAGCTTATGTGTGTGTCAGTGAGGTTGTAGTGAGCTTATGTGAGTGTGAGCTTGTGTGTGTAAGTGAGCATGTCTGTGCTGTGCTTGAGTGTGTGTCAGTGAGATTATAGGGACATTGTGTATGTCAGTTAGCATGTCTGTAGTAAGCTTGTGTGTGTCAGATGAGCTTGTCTGTATTTGTGTCAGTGAGCATGTGTGTAGCGTGCTTGTCTGTAGTGAGCTTGTATGTGTGTCATTGAGCTTGTCTTTAGTGAGCTTGTGTGTATCAGTGATCTTGACTTGAGTTAGCTTGTGTGTGTCAGCGAGCTTGTCTGTAGTGAGGTTGTGTGTATCAGTAAGCTTGTCTGTAGTGAGCTTGTGTATGAGTAAGAGAACTTGCGTGTGTTGTTGAGCTTGTCTGTTGTGAGATTGTGTGTGTCAGCCTGGAGGGTGGGTATTACAGCACTGTAATACCCATGGATCATATGGAGTGAGGGGCTGCGGGTAAGAAACAATATAACAGCCCCCAAAGCACATCGAGATAAAAAACACAAACACTCTGTGGCCAGATGAATTATAAAGCTGGAATATTTTTTTTCCAGGGCTGCTTTCTGTTCCCAGTCCGGCCCTGGCTATTGGAATGTAGTGGTGTACTTGTTTGTAATGTTTGCGTCTGAATGCAGGGGTGTTTGTATATGTAGTGTTGGACTTTAAATGCAGGTGTGCTTTTTGTGTGTAGTGTTGGTGTTTGAATGAAGGGTTGTTTGTAGATCATTTTAGTGTTTTAATGCAGGGGTGTGTTTGTATGTAATGTTTGCGTTTGATTGCAGTGTGTGTGTGTGTGTAGTGGATGCAGTGTGTGTATATTGTGTTGATAAAATATACATATACACAATGTGCGTTTCAATGTAAGCATGTTTTTTGTATGGAGTATGTGTGCAGTGACAAATGTATGGAGTATGTGTGCAGACACACAAATACACACATTGACACAGCGATACACACAATGACACTTAGTTTCCCACACACAGATACACAGCTACTCATGTACACAGATATACACAGACACACACTGACACAAAAGGACACGCAGAGACAGGAGGTGAGGGTGACATTGTGGGAGGGAGTGTGTGTACTGGTAACAGTGTGGGGGCAGTGTGAGAAAGGGTTACAGTGGGTGGGCAGGGGGAGAAAGGGTTACAGTGGGCCGGCAGGGGGAGAAAGGGTTACAGTGTGCGGGGGGCAGAAGGGGTTACAGTGGGGGGGTATGCAGAGAAGGGGTTACAGTGGGGGGAAGGAGGGCCGGCAGAGAAGGGGTTACAGTAGGGGGGAGGGGGCAGGCAGAGAAGGGTACATTGGGGGTGTTGGTAGAGGAGGGGTTACAGTGGGGAGGGCAGGCAGAGAAGGGGTTACATTGGGGTGGTGGGCAGGCAGAGAAGGGGTTACATTGGGGTGGGTGGGCAGGCAGAGAAGGGGTTACATTTGGGTGGGTGAGCAGGCAGAGAAGGGGTTACATTGGGGTGGGGGGCAGGCAGAGAAGGGGTTACATTGGGGTGGGTGGGCAGGCAGAGAAGGGGTTACATTGGGGTGGGTGGGCAGGCAGAGAAGGGGTTACATTTGGGTGGGTGGGCAGGCAGAGAAGGGGTTACATTGGGGTGGGGGGGCAGGCAGAGAAGGGGTTACATTGGGGTGGGGGGCAGGCAGAGAAGGGGTTACATTGTGGGGGGGGCAGGCAGAGAAGGGGTTACATTGGGGTGGGGGGGGGGCAGGCAGAGAAGGGGTTACATTGGGGTGGGGGGGCATTGTTTGGGTTCTGTGCCCTACCTTCATTAGACATCCCTGGTGGTCCAGTGTCTCCCTGGTGGTCCGGTGGGGTAAGTCTTCGGTCTGTAGCTCCGCCGGGTGCAGAGCTGCAGACAGTGTAATAAAAGTCTGGGAGCTCGCAAGACTTCTATCACACGGTCTGCAGCTCTGCACTCGGCGGAGCTGCAGACCGGAGGTGCTGGGCAGACTGAGTGGAGGGAGCCCGGAGGCATACAGGGCAAGCCTCCAGGCTCCCTCCTGGTGTCAGTCTGCTTGCCTGACTGCCCGGAGGCCCTGGATGTGTGGGGCAGCGCGACCCACTGGGAATCGCCCTGCGACCCACCAGTGGGTCGCGACCCACACTTTGGGAACTGCTGCTCTATGGGCATTCCTTTCACTTCCATTATTGTTTATGGGCATTCCAATCTGTCATTCCTTTTAGTATGTCCCCATATACAGTGTATATTATTTCAGCTCAAATGCTGGCTTTAGAAGGATTCTGGATGCCACCAGCTCCAATTAAAGTCTGCTTTTGTGAATGAACTTGTGAGTACACAGACATTTATGTTTGCATGAACAACTATTCATTTTGTATGGAGTTATTCACTAAAGTGAGACTTGTCAGTAATTCTAAGGGCATTCAAAGTAACTTTTACATTTAGGCCAAAATAAGAAAAATTTAAAAGTTTTCAAAGTCAGCAATGTATCCAATTTTAATTTGAAATCACTTAGAATCACTGACAATTCTCACTTCAGTGAATTACATAGTTTGATTCCTGATAATTCACACCTTAGGAAATAACCCTGAGGGTAGTTCACACTTCCTGTTATAAGTATACATTATAACAGCCAATGTGATATGTTGGAGTAGTTAATCCTGTTACCTCTTTTTATCTAGTAACACATCAGGTGGGGATGGGAGGAGGGGTGACACTTTTCTAGTGTATCTGTACTGGTTTTTTTTTTTTTTTTCTGTTTTTTTTTATCAATCACGTTTTTATTGAGCCAATGAACAAAATATTGCACACAATAAGGAGTTATAACAATCAATCATATACATACAGTAGTTTAGCTTGAATCATAACATGAGTACCTCATAGTTAGTAAATACAGGATATAAACTCCTAGCTAAATCTGCCTCTTTTTTAAAATTCTTTATTTTTGTTGTGCAGGTAGGTACATGACATTTCAAACGCCACAACAGCGTACATATATATTCATATAGATTGAGCAGTGGCATGAGTGCGTGCACATTTTTTTCAAATACAAACAATATAACAGGCTTAACATTGATGAATATTTACTGCCATGTAGTGTAGCATGTGGATGAGTTAAGGTTGCTTAGCTGTACACTCTTGCAGTATAATGAATGCTGGGACATATAAGTCTGCATGGAAAACCAGACTGATGGTTCAATCGTAGGATATAGCAGACATGAGAGTTTCTTGTTAAATATATTCGGTAGGTAGATCAGAAGTCTGGCCCCACTGGATGGCTAGTACAGTTAACCCCCAAGGCTTTATACCCTTAAACATAGCTGCATTTTACGTGTTAACACAAGCAAGCCATTCGTATGTTGCCATTTGTATTTCTCAGCTGATTATAATCGGTTAGTAAACATTATGTATGTAGTCGGATTGCTCGTCAATGTGTATCGATCATCTTTAGCTAAACACAGTACTGAGTATTGCTCTCGATGAAGTAACTTATAGATAGTTTACATGCTAGGTTATGCTTTTGTGTAGGATTAAGGTGAGTGTGAACGACAGAATATCTAAATAGATTAATCATTGTATGAGGCAGCTGCATGGGCGTAGAAAGGTTTTGTAGGGCACCCTGGTGCCGGTGGTAGTGTGGGCAGTGCGAAAAGACTGGCGAATCAAAATATTTAACTAAATCATAGTCTATGAAGAGTGTCTCTGCGGCCTGTGGGTATGCATCTATCTGAGTGAATCTCAGGGTGCAGGAGCAGTCCCGTGATCACCCGATTCCCACCTGCGGCCACCGTGGCGGCTGTGCTGGTGCGGTGTGGGGGCCCTCTGTTCTGGTGTCATAAGTCATGGCGCTGTGACTCCGGTCTCCCCTCCGACTCCAAGGTTCTGTGCTCCGTAGGGGTATCCCGCCACCTCCAGGCATGCCTGCTCTCTTGGCTCTGCGGGACTGGCTGTGTCTGACTTTGGGAGTGAGGTCCTGAAATTGTCTTGGTGCGCACGGCATGACTCGCTGAGTGGGGGATCTTCCGACTGCTCTTTAGGTGTCTGCGGGCCTGGCTGTCTCTAAGGGGTTGTGCTGAAGCGTGGGTTCGCTTGTGGAGTCTGAGCTTCTGCTTCTGTGTGGGATGTTTTAGGTGAGGGATCCCGCCTGCTGGCAGCCTGGGTGGGCTGAGTTTGTATGGCTTAGCTTGATAAGTGAGCCCGACGGGGTTGCACCCCATCTAGTGTGCGCCTCCAATTGCCCCTCTGACCCCCTTCCGCTGTATCTGCACATACCTCCAGCTTCTGCCATAGCTTAGCAAAGAACTCATTTAGGTGCTGTAGCATGAGGCCCACCGCTGCACACCCGTCCTGTCCACCGCGTGGGGAGGGTGCGTCCACCATTTCGAGTGGTGGAGATACCTTGTGCAGTATCCGCTGCTCGTTGCCAGCAGGGTGAGTGAGGCTGCTATATGTGGACCGGGATGACCCCCACCGGTCCTGGGGGGGGGAAGGTGTTACGTCGGGGTCCCAGTCTTGATTGATGTGCCCGGAGAGAGGCTGTCTCTCCGTGGCTGATTTTCAGTTAGGCCCCAAGCCTCAGTGTCTCCGGTTGGTTGCGCATGGGCTCGAGAGAGGCAGCCTCTCCCGTTCAGTAGCCTCTCCCGGTTCCCGGTGTCTTGGTCTGCGGTTTGTGGGTGTGTTTTTCTGGGTGTTATGCCCCGTTCTTTGTCCCAGGATGTTGGAGCTCGCGCTGTACATGTCTGGGCTGCTTGATTGCTTGGCTCCGCCCCCCAAATCTGCCTCTTTTTAATGTATAAAATCAAGTTTGCTTAAGAATTGATTAACAACAGAACATTAGAGCCATGGGTGCTCCCAATGATCTATGTCCATTATCTGTAATGACATAAAGAATTGTGTCCATATTTGGAGTATGTTTGTCAGGAAAGAAAAAGTATAAGTAACTGCAGTAAAACAGTAAACAGAAAAGACAACTGTAATAATTCAGGCAAACTGTGAAGTGTGGTGCTACCATGCCCTCAGCGTGTCAATCAGCCTATGCCCATCATGGGCAGGACACAGTCCCCAAATATTGTACAAGTCTTCAGGCCAGATGTCATGAATGCAGGCAATGGGCTCATCCCTCTGTGGTAACCTCAACATTTCCCTATTGATCTTCAGCGCTGGTGAATGGTTGTGTAGAACCTTCTGCAGTGCCTGCCGATGTGGCCTTCGCTGCCCTAGCTGCACCACCTGAGTGGCGGAGGTTGCTGGTTGACCTCTAGGGTGGACTCATAGCTGAGTGGATAATTTGAGGAGCAAGTCTGTGCTGCTTAATTCTCAGCTTTTGGTAAAATGCTTTGAATATTGGGTCTAGTCAGAATAAGAGAGGGATTCTCTCTGGTGACTATCATTCCGGGGGGGGGAGGGGGGGAGGTTGCTGGGTTCCAGCTTTATTCTAATAAGATCCTGTGTGCGCCGGGTCGGGAGATCAGCCACCTCTCCCTCCTGCAGCTCCTGCTAGGCCACACTAGTAGCGACAGTAAAACTGTGGCTGGAAAAAATAGCGGGAAGCACTCCCAGGCTGGTCAGATGATTTGTGGGTCCAAGAGTATGCTGTTAGCCACAGATCACAAGCCAGAAGAGCTGGTAAGTTAAGGTATTTCAGAAAATCCTAAGGCACTTTCTGGAATCGCATCTTGTCATCATGTTAGTCAGGCCCTGCCCCCTGTACTGTTTTTTTTTTAACCTCCCACAAATGTGCTGAAAGCAAAGTGGGACGGAAATTCTGGTAAACTTCTGGTTATTACGAGGCCTATAGATCTCAACACAGTACTTTATAAATTTTTGCTACCTGATGGCTTAAAAGTGAAAAGTAGGTGAAGAGAAATCCTTTGATTTACTTCATGCATGAGCATATTACTGAAATCCCCAAACTTAATGAAAATATTTGGGATCATTGTCCCTTTTTTTTTTTGTTGTTTTTTGTAAATCTTTCTTTTATTATGGCATACACGTCATGGGGTACATAAGAAAGAGAGGGAGGCATCGTGGGATAACATGAAGTAGTAATATCAAGATGGTGTGCAATGCACCTCAAAGAAAGATTGCCATGGTTTTTTTTTTTTTTTTTGAAACATTCAAGTAAACAGATTGGTACAAGCTTGGGTAAGTAACAAATCAGAGAGAACAAGTAGCCCTGGTGTGCCATACCATCGTCTTCAGGGTAGACTGGTATACGTTTGCATACATTGCCATGTCATTAGCTAGCTATGCACAGTTTATATTGTGAAGGCTGGTAACAAATCAAATTCTCGCTAATATGAGAAGAGTAAAGGTCAGAAGGTAGGGGTCAGAGGAGTGACAAAAGGGAGAGCACCTGACATATATCTGATTGCTAGCATTCATTAGGTAATACGTGATAAAGGCATGCAAATGAGTTGTTGCTAAGTAGATTGTTATATACATTATAGTGACATAGCATAGAAATTATCATCGTTAAATCTGTCTCATGAACACATGTAGCATTGCTGAGTGATCTAGCTATGCGGTCTTAGAAAATTAAACATGTTTAACGGTAACAGTGTCAGTCTAAAGGTGTTATTGCTGCACATTTTGTCGCTGTTATGGTCAAGCTAAATTAGACATCTGATACGCTAAGAAAAAGTGAAATATAATATAATAAAATAAAGAGCTTGTCCATTCGCCTACCGTTGAGCAAACAGGTTTCAACATTATGCTACGTCTAGTCGCTTTATCTATATGCATGTTATTGCTAATTACGAAAACCAACAGGTAACTTAAAGAGAGGGTACTAACAGAAGTCCAGCCAAAGGAGGCTGTGTAGCTGAACAAGTTGTGTCCCAACAGTCCTCAACCAGGGGTGATGGTAATAAGTTAGTCTGTTAACAGGGATAGTTCAGCCTATCCCGCAGCTGGGTTGCGCCGTCGTGCGTGTCTGAGGGGTGGGAAAGACGGCCTCGGTAACTGGCAAATTCCACAGGGGTACGGCTTGGTGTAAACTGGTGGCCGCTGTCTGCCAGCCCCATGCCCCTGTGAAGGCCTTCACCTGTATTCCACCGACTCGGTTGCTCAGAGAGGCCGGGTCGTCCCTTCTTCGGGCGCCATGTGGGGCTCGGATGTTCTGCCGCCGCCAGCGGCGGGTAAGCCTCCGGCGGTGTGGTCGGTGCCTTGGAGTCTGCCTCCATGTGGTCTTCGGCCTGGGAAGGCATTGTGGGCGGCCCTCAGTACCGTGTCCCCGTCGTTGTGGGCAAAGCTCTGGACCGTGAGGCACATCTTTGGGTCTGGTCAGGACTCTGCTGCTTGTGTGAGGTGGTTTTGTGTGCGTTAGTTGCACCCTCTGCTTGTGGGGTCTCCCTGCTTTGAGCTTACTGCCGTCTTTAGCGAACTTCTGCAGGGTGATCCGACTGCGTGGTCCCCGCGGTCTCTTGCGTTGTAGCAGGTTTGTCTGGGGGTTCGGTAGCTTGGGGCGGTCCGCGGGTTCACACGGGCTGGTCTGGGTAGGTGCTGGGTTTGTCGTGTGCTGGTTTGGGGTCAATGCACTCGCTTGTCGCATTGCAAGTTGCGCCCAGAACCTGTTGAAGATCAGGTCCAGTTTTGTTTGCGTGATCGCTAGGTGGTCTACTGGCGTGGGATCCATTATACCCTCTGCCATCCGGCTTGCACCCTGTGGCTCTGCTCGACAGGTATAATGTGTGGTGGTGGTCTTAGCTTGGTGGGGACCGGGATAACCCCCGCCGGTCCATAGGGGGGGGGATCGGGGATTTTGCCTGTGCCTTGCGGTGCTTTGGGGCGGCGGGAGAGCGGCCGTCTCCCCCGCGTCCGCCTCATGTGTAGGCCTCAGCGGCAGAGTGGTCGGGACTCGGGTGTATGACCTCGGGAGAGGCATCATCTCGTAGGTCTTGATGTCCTGAGTCGCTTGGGAACCGATAGAAGTCGGGTCGCTGGTTCAGAGTAGTGGGATTTGGCAGTATTTGCGTGAAGTTGCAGGAGCATCGGCAGCATGCGTCCGCTCCGCTCTGCTGTCAGGCCCCGCCCCTCATTGTCCCTTTTTTAATGTATAATGCCCTTAACCCACACAACACTCACAAAGTATATATTACAAAATAATTATCCCACCAAATCAGAGTCAGGTTTGCTCTTAGCCAATGAGCTATTGCATTCAATTTTTTAAATTTAGGCCCAGGTTTAAAGCATCCGGACCCAGATTTTAACAGGATTACAGCCATCCAGCAGCATTCAGTAATGCATAAATCCGGACCAAATTCATGGTCATTTGGAACCTTCTCTGCAAAATCTGCCCATTTGGACGTTATTGAATAACCCTGTGTAAGGAAACCAAGTATATTTAAACCTCCTTCGGTAGTATATATAGCTCTCCGTTCGGTAGGTGCAATAAACGAAATCCATACGAAATAGCAATAGCTTCACAAGATAATTCCCTTAGTAAAGCATACAAATTCCAAATAACAGTCAAAGTCCAGGATCAGGATACAAGAAGAACTGGCTTTTATTCACACACACAGCCTTTTATGCAAGTCCCCATGCAAGGGGACATCCCACAGGGAGGGACAACATTTAACCAATCCCGTACAATAAAAACATAAAACACACCCAGCACAAACACATAATTCCCTCCCCTAGCCCTGAAGATAATCAAGTCTGATACAGTAATAACTTGATTATCTCCAGGCAGAAAAATCACTATTTTCCCCAATATCTGGAACACCCCTTTATACATGGAGTATCCCCACAAATCATATATACCTTGATAGCCCCGATCTGGGTGACCAACATATTCAAATTTCACCCAGATCGGTTCAGGGGTTCTCAAAAACCATGGAAGTCCTTTGTGACCGGTTCACCGTGGGTGGGCTGCCCAAAATAGTTCCACAAGTTCGTGTGGTTTTGCCGGTCACTTTAGAAAAGGGAGAAAAACTAATACAAATACCAAATGAATTCTCCTGGCTCTTAGCAACGATTGTTCCCCTCATTCGTAGCACAACCGTACCGAATAGCGCTCTTCTAGCTAATCGGTACATATAGTTCCAGCGTTCGTGTGTTTGAGACCGGTGTTTGGGAAGTCGAGTGTCCGATTTTAGTTCCAGACACTCGATGACCAAGTCCCGCTGCCTTTGTTCGGGTGGAAAAAAGATGGCCCCGGTTTTCTCTGCCACGTGGCATTCGGCAGTACGAACGCTGGCCGCACACGTAGAGGGTTTAATTGATGCCGGTTTTGAAGTTAAATGAGCCAGGGGGTGGTCTTTGTTCGGCAGTTTCATCTGCCGACTGGAAACATGAAGAAATAGAAGGGAAACATGCAGAAATACCGAATACAAGGGTCATTTCTTCACACCCTGTAATATTGAGAGTTGGAGTGACAGTTTCTCTATCTACCTTCACTCTGCATGAGGGGATTTGATATTGTGGGCAATATTCTCTTTTAGGAGGTGGAGACTATGGGTAGTAAATATTTAAAACACATTTAACTATGCTTCACTTTAGGGTGATAAGTGTCTCTATTTACACAATTTGCACTGGACATGTTTCCCCCTTCTTTTGTCAGCATACATGTATGCTTATGTCCCATTTGAATAGAATTATGGAAAAAAAGATGTTTGTGGATGTTGGGGTGTGCTTTAATGTAATGTACAAAGCACATATAGCAGCTAATACGTCTTTTTAGATAGCTAATGGAATGTGCCATCACCTAGTGACAGTGTCTCCTAAAAAATATCTGGATATTTTGGTTATTTTAAATTATTACAATGGTTGGCATTGATAATTTCCAAGATGTTCTTTGTGTTGTTGATACCGTTTTGGTAATGTTCAAACTGGAAACTAATCTTGATACTTTCATTAATTGAATTAAAATTGGAGTACTTGTTTTATGTTTTTCCATTTCATATTATTATTTTTAGAGAAAGATAATTTAAGTCTTCTTAATTAAGGGTTTATCCTACAGTATTTCAATAGGAATTTATACGCCATTTTCCTAGTTTTTCTTCCATGTTAAAACATTGTATATTCTCCTACTAAAATTCCTTATAACAATGGGTGACATATATTGTCCTTATACAATGTGTACTAAATAGGTCAAGGTTCCTTTTTACAACCATGAGCTAACTTAAACTGTTTGTTCCCCAGGGTTTGACCTTTTGAACTTAAATGAATCCTACATTGTTAATCCAGGCCATGGACTCCAAACAGCATTGTTTGCATTGCCTATAGCTTGTATTCTGTGCTTCCAGAAGTCTGTTTGGTACAGCATTCTTTGTTTGTTTGTTTGTTTGTTTGTTTGTTTGTTTGTTTGTTTTTTGCTTCTAGAATTTTGTACTATGTTCTAATATCAGATCATTATTTTAATTATTTTAATTATATGTGTTATTTAACATATATAGATTACTGCCCCCCTTGTATAAAAAAATTTTTATTGTTGATTAGATACGCCATATACTTACCATTATTCCAGAGCCGGGACATTTTTTTTCATTGCAGCCTGATCCTATCATGTTAACAACTAATCAATTACGTGCCAAATAATTGATGAATATGGCAATCTCAGCTGCTGCAGGCAAGGTATCTAGGACCAGTGTATAATGAAGAAAGAATGAAAGAGTGAAATTGCGTTTTATTCAGTAATCACAGAAAGGAAACCATAGTAGAGAATGTGCATAATCCTAAACATTATCACAATCACAGCGTAGTGTAACAGACTGCAAGCATTTATACAATCATGGAGAGAATTAGAAAAGTTAACTTCTTAAAGGAACACTCTAGGCACCAAAACAACTTCATTGAAATTAAGGTATGGTGCCAGGAGGTCCCTTGCGCTGGCTTACCTTAAGGGGTTAAACCTTTCTCGAGTGGTTTAACCTCAAAGTTTGTGTTCCAGCACTGAATCTCTCTGTTTCCCTGCTCTTCCATTTTTTTTCAAATTCTCTAAAACATTACTTTTCTTTTCAAGCTAGTTTTATGAATGGGGACTCACTGATTGGCTGACAGCATCAGCTAATTGCTGCCTGATTTTAAAAGAGCCTTCTGTTTTAGAGAATTTTAGAAAACGGATGGGTAGAGAGGCTATGCAGCACTGCCCTAGGAAGCACCTCTACTAGCCATCTGAGGAGTTGGCAGTGGAGGTATCCCTGGGTTGTAATGTGAACACTACCTTTTCTCTGAAAACACAGTGTTTACAGCAAAAATCCTGAAGGGACAGATTATACTCACCAGCACAATTGCAATAAGCTGTAGTTGTTCTGGTGTCTATAGTGTCACTTTCATATAATTAAATACATTCCCATGAATACAAAATAATTATATTTGTTAAAATCAACGTAGTTACAGGATAAATGTAACTATATTAATGTCACAAGTATAAGTATTAACTCCTTTGTCTAAATGCATACAATCTGTTACTTTGCACAGTGACTGGTTGTTTGATTTATGTTCGCCTATATAATGTTTAGTATTATGCACATTCTCTATCACTTTTGAAAGACACTGTGTCCCAAAACATTTATTTTCTGTGATGACTGAATAAACCATTGTACTAAAATTTCTTGCACAGTGCTGAGGCTTACTCTTTCTTCTACCATGATGTCATCAATCATGCAGAATTTAGTCCAATCAGATGCTTTACATGTGATGCCCACATTACAGTTTCCAATCCAACCCAATGCTTCTCTAAGACCAAGAGGGACACTCAGTGTCTGATCTCAGCATACATTACATGTTGATGTTGTACGTCAAATAAATTAAAACATTTAATCTATGCTATTCAACATTCACTAGTGGCAGTGTGTCTGGCAGTCCTTAGTAGGCATGGAAGCTTCAAAATATAAATTGCCAGTTCTCAGAACCAAATTAGACAATTAGATTGTCTCTTTAAATAGTCAAATGCTCCTTTGATCTATACAGATATTTGCAGTCATTTAGCAAATTGTGAATTGTCAGGAAATCAAATCAAGTGTATTCTCTAAAGTGAGAATTGGCGGGAATTAAAATTTCAAAAAGTGAAATTTAAAATTCTATTTTCAGTTTAGCTACCTTAGGTTTAAATTTGTAAATAACTTTGAATCCTTGGCAATTCTCCCTTCAAAGAATAACCCTGAAAGTGAAAATATGTTTAAGCATTGTTGTCTTCTTAATCAGGACTGATAAACCATTTGTTACAAAAATGCATCACACTGTTACATGGGGTTTTATCACACTGAACACCACCTGGAGTAAAGCGAAAACCGAATTGCTGAATTTAGATAAAGATAGCTATTTATAGTTATCTCTGAGTTGCAGAATTTTTCTAAAGCAATTTTTTGTGTAAATTATGAAAATACGTTTTACGTTTACTATAATTTAGGCCTTGATTGAATGTTTTTGTATAAGCTTTTTAAAAGACTTAATACTTTTGGCTAAATGTTTAAAATTGTAAAATATCAAAATGATGTCATATATATATATATATAAAAGAAAAAATATGGGTGAAGGCTAGAGGGGAACACTATGAATCCCTCCTACCCCTCCACACACAATACCTCCCCACACACACTGCCCACCCAAACACACACTGCACCCCCCCCCCCCCCCCACATACATACACTGCCCTCCCATACACACACACTGCAGCACACACAGACACTGCAGCGCACACACTGCACCCTCTCACACAAATACATTGCACCCCTCACACACACATTGCAAAAAAATAAATAAACCCCACACACACTCTCTCTCTCCTATCCCCTACTACAGCCCCTATCCTGGCAGATCCCAGGTAAGTTGTCAAACTGTTCTTAAACAATTTGACTACTTTCTCTGGGCGGATGCCATGGCACTCCTGGTACCAAACCCATTACAGAGATCAGTGTCTCTCCCGAGATTAGGTTCTGGATCTGCCCTTGGATCCATCAGACATATTTAGTTTGCTGTGACATCAACCATTGACTTTGCATTGGTCCAGGCCTACATATTACCACGTATTCTAGAGCTTCCATTGGGTAATAGCATCAGCTGGTGCAAGCTCATTCGGGCAAGGGCCTCTTCACCTACTGTTTCCTGGAATGCAATGAGGTATGATACTAACCTAAATACATTTTCTCCGTCTTGACAATGTTGGCCTAACTTGTGCAACTCGGTTGTGTACTACTCACCACAAAACACTGTTTAGTAGGTAAACCCCCACAAACACAATCTTTGTCAATTGAATATTAATAGTGGAAGAGTCACGATGTAAGATAAAGCTACAAGACTGATGCTTTAATCAGGTATGCTTATTATTATTTTTTTGTCTGCATTTGGCACTTGAATAAATCCCTACAAACGTCTTTATTATTATATGAGGGAAGAAATGGCAGTACACCTCTTTAATGTTACAAAATATTTAAATATATACCCATGTATTTTCAGATGTGGATTTCTTTAAAATATTATTGAAAATGCTAAGGAAACTGTTTGTTTTTAGAGATAATAACTGTGGGTAGTCACTTCCTCTTATAACATTCATTCATTTGTTTTCCACTGTGAGGGCATACTGATTCATCTATCACTGATGTAGAGTTGGGTGTGGCTATAGAGCATGTTCTGAAGAGAATCTGCTCCTGGCACGCCCCAAGCAGCATGGGAGAATCTCAAACTAAAGTGTGTGTCTAACCTGATTCTCACTAAATCAGTGTGCCTGAGCTCAAGTTTATAATACAAGTGCAAAGCGAAGCTGTCACACTTGAAAAACCTGCTTAGCTCATATATTAGAATTAACGCCGCATCCTCTCCCAAATAAGAAACAGGTTGACTGAGGATTATTTACTAAATGTGTGAGCTGAAATCATAATCGTAAAATTTACACGAAAATGACTGAGCTGTCTATACCAGAGTTTAAGACATTTTTCAAATCGTATATGTACCTACATTTTGTCATTCAGATATCAATTTGTAACAGTTCAGATTTTAGTTAATAAACTCTTGTTACTGTCTGTGTGTATTTTGTAAACCCCATTCCTATAGAAACCATATATATTGAAGCAGCATTTTAAAGAGATACTATAGGTACTGGAACTGCATCATTTCATTGAAGTAGTTATAGTGTCTGGAATACCCTGATGCCATCCTTCTATTCATTGTTAACCCATTTATTTTATGTTTTAATGCCAAACAAACGTCCCCCCTCTGCCCTGCTAGAGCGAATGAGGAAGCCTTATAATAAGCAGCAATGGATGGATGTGATTGGCTGAGAGTGTCAGCAGACTGATTTTAGCCTAGGAAATAAATGTATTGTCCACCACCTAGTAAGGGAATGCCTGTGTTATATTGTAAAGTTCATATGAAGGAAAAAAAAAACGTAGAGTCTCAGTGCACTTTAAAGAGTGGAAGAAGTCGGATTCGGCTAAATGTAGTCATAGACTCTTTACTGAAGCAACAGATAGTAGCAGGTGCAGCACCTTCACAAGTACAATGCACAGTGTAGCCAGAACAGTCAGTGCCCCAAAAGCCATTATCTCTGTATTGCAAAGTAGCAGTAGTACTAGTATGCAATTGCATTTTCAGGAAAGAAGGCAGCAACAACAGCAGCAGCAACTACCAGTATGAGAGATGTAGAGTCAACAGCACTGGTGTCTCCAATAGTACCTGCTGTTGTAATCGTTTCAACCCCGACCAAAAATGTGTTTGAACAGGCTTGGAGCGTGAGGAATTAGATTACGAGCCAGTGGAAAAATACGAGGAGCAGCAGGAGTCTACTGTGACAACTCCTTCTCCTGAAAACCAAAGCGAAGGGTAGTAGCAGGACTACTACTACTGGTTTGACCCCCTACATGCGGTCGCATAACCAGTGTCGTACTCATTGCACTTTGAGCAGGTGCAGGTCTAGAGAGCAGGGGAAACGTTTAGATGAGAGATGGGCATTTCACAAAATTCAGGCTGCGTGGCCAGGAGGTTAGCTGAGGAAATGTAGTGGGGCATTTGACAAGCGCACGGATGGACAATAATCTCTGCACTCATCACAAGGTTGTTTTGTTACAGAGAGTAGTGCAGATTGAAGGTTGAGCAGCAGCATGCTCTGAGATAGGGGACAAAAAGAACAACGCCATCAGCTGACACTTGAAGAATTGATAGGCCTGCTTTTTCCTGTTAGGGGAGCTTCTTTTGTCATAGTAGAAAGGGAGCCATTCAAACAACTAATACAGACTTTAGTTCTCATTTACCACCTTCCAGAACAATATTTAGCAGTAAAGTAGTACCCTCCCTATATCGCTCGTGTGTATGACTTTTAAAGGAGGAGCTGTCTAAGGCAGGTGAACAGAGAGTACACTTGACCACAAATATATGTAGTGCCCCTAGGGCACAGCACTCTATCTTGTCCCTAACGGCACATTGGCAGCCAGATATCCCTTGAGCTGCACCAGGCACACGCGATAACATTGTACGATACAAATCTTTTCTGCTACATGCTGAGATTTTGGATCAGCAGCACACCAGAGCTAACGTTCCGTCAGCTTATCAAATTATGATAGAAAAGGGGACTGGAAAGGAAGCAGGCACAGCCTTACACATTGGCTGTGTAGTGAGTCATGGAGGAAACAAATTGGTTAAAGCTATGGATGATGGCGACTTCATCGGGATAGCCTATACAGCCCACGTTTTACATCTGATGGTGAAAAGTGCACATCTAACTGATACAGAGAGTGGTGGATTGTGCAGCCTATTAAACAAATGTCAAAAGATTGCCGTGCACTTCCATCTGAGGGTATATGCTATTTAAAGGGACACTATAGTCACCTGAACAACTTTAGCTTAATGAAGCAGTTTTGGTGTATAGAACATGCCTCTGCAGCCTCACTGCTCAATCCTCTGCCATTTAGGAGTAAATCCCTTTGTTTATGAACCCTAGTCACACCTCACTTGCATGTGACTTGCACAGCCTTCCATAAACACTTCCTGTAAAGAAAGCCCTATTTAGGCTCTCTTTATTGCAAGTTCTGTTTAATTCAGATTTTCTTATCCCCTGCTATGTTAATAGCTTGCTAGACCCTGCAAGAGCCTCCTGCGTGTGATTAAAGTTCAATTTAGAGATTGAGATACAATTATTTAAGGTAAATTACATCTGTTTAAAAGTGAAACCAGTTTTTTTTTTTTTTTCATGCAGGCTCTGTCAATCATAGCCAGGGGAGGTGTGGCTAGGGCTGCATAAACAGAAACAAAGTGATTTAACTCCTAAATGACAGTGAATTGAGCAGTGAAATTGCAGGAGAATGATCTATACACTAAAACGGCTTTATTTAGCTAAAGTAATTTAGGTGACTATAGTTTTCCTTTAAATGTTTACGAAGCATCAGCAACAAGCAGGTTTGTCAAAGCATTGTCTTCACCAAGATGTTGTGACATATCTCCACTTTGGAGATAATGGAAAGTATCCTTGAGCAGCAGAGAATGATGCAATACTTGTCATCGCAGGTAAACATAGGAGTGGCATGTCTATTGGTGAGAGAGGAATAGCAAGCTGAAGGTCAGATTATGTCAGTCCTTAAGCCTTTAAGGGATGTCACAGAAAGTTCTAATTAAGTCACATTACAGCAAGCCTTGGGCAATGGATTCCATTTCTCGTGTACCTAAAAAAACTAAATGAAAGGAATCCTAGAGAAGTGTGAGATTGTACCTGGAGAGAGGCTGTATCCAGAAATGTAGCCTTTCTTTTATGAAGTTGAAGGAGGAATTAAAAGGTTGCATATTTGAAATGTTGAACACCCACTTTGGGTGGGATGTGGGAAGATGGACACTGACTAATGGGCAAGGAGATAACACATAAACCCACACAGGGGCCCCTTCTTGCCGCTCCTGATGTTGGCCGCGGCCCTCTTCCCTCCCTCTCCTGCCTGCCTTCTCCCCCCCCCCTTTTTTTTTTTTTTTTTTTTCTGCCTCCGGCCCCCCCTCTTGCCTTCTCCCCCCCCTGTTTCCCTCCTGCGCCCTCCTCCGGCACTGCTCACATGGGGAGTCCGATACAAGGGCCACAACGGAAGGGATCCCTCCACACTTGAACGGTTCTCATGAGGTGGGGACAATAAGCCATACTGGGGAGGGATGCGGGGTCTCTGGGGGGTGGAGACATTGGTCGGATGGAGGTCGATGCACAGCTGTCTGGGGGGTGCCCCCCCCTGCGGGGAACGGGTTCACGAGCAGCGGACAGGCAACAGAGACTGAAGACTACAATGTTTGCAATGTCTATTCTGACCTGTCTGGGACTGCTGGGTTCTGCTGGGGGGGTGGGGGGTGGTCGAGGGGTGGTGGGATGCGGTCACCTCCGGATATAAGTGGCCCATAGGCACTCATGCGGGCTATCCGCTAAGCAGGGAATCAGGGGGCCCACGAGGGGAGAGTGACACCTGAGGGAACCCTGCCAGCCGCAGAGAGATAGACACAGCAACTGAAAGTGGGGAAAGGCGGCTAAGGGCACAATGGGCAGCACAGCCTTTAGATAGCCGATACAGTAGGACCCAAACTTCGTAAGCACAATACACACTAGATGACCACTCACACCCACGGGTCACCCCGCAAAGTAGACCCTGACCCCAGCAGCCCCTACGCCCTTGAACTCGGACCCACGCTCACCCAGCCCATGCTGACTACCCCAGGGGAATAGAGGGTCCCCAACCAGGGTGACTCAGGGAGGTTCACAGGAATGACCATAGAACCCACACTAAAGACTCCCAGCCCCCCACTCCGCTGGCGCACCACATAGGAACACTGACGACCCATAATGATGCTTGGCTGCCGGACACCTTTTGCCTCCTACGCCATAACCGTTTCTCGGTCGGGGGGGCGAGATGCTCAACCACACCTCCCACACGAAAACAGTAGACTTCCTCTCACTGAGGACACATCTCACACCTACTATACAACAGACAACCAAATATCCACAGCACACAATAGCTCCTGCGCAGGTGCAGTCTGGGTCAGGCACCCACTGACGGACACCCACCTCACATTGGTAGAGAGAGTGCGGACTAGCCCCTAGACGGGACTCCGCACGACATCCTGCCACAGGTGTCAAGTCTAAGTAGGACCGCCCACGGGTCTACACCTACAGGCCACAACCAAGTCCAAACTCCCCCTGCTCACATTGCCCTGACCTTCCCCCCCCCCCACTCCCCTCGCGCCCAGCCCCCCCCCCACATGGTGCTCGCTACGGGGACGGGGTTCACCCCGGTGCCGCTACGATTATGGTCCAACAACGTCCGGGGTCTAAACGCCCCCGAAAGGCGATCGCACTTACTACGCTCCCTGTGGACGTAACGGATATCCATCGCGTTCCTCCAGGAAACCCACTTCCGGGGGGACAGAGATCCGACTCTAAGGGACAACAGATACACGCAGGGCTTCTACGCAAATCACCCTACAGCTAAAAAGGCTGGAGTTGCCATATTGATGGCAAACACCGTGCCGTTCAAGTGCACGGGAACTTTGACAGACCCCATGGGCCGCTTCCTTTTCACTAAAGGCACTATAGCCGAAAACATGTACACCTTCGCGAGCATCTACGCTCCTAATACCAAACAACACAGATTCATCAAGAACACAATGTCTAAGCTCGACAGATTTCGCGAGGGCCTCCTGGTGGCAGCGGGAGACCTGAACGTGGCACTCGAGCCCAACATCGACACCTCCAGGGGTGTCAGTTCCTACCCACCGCACGGACTTAGAGACATCAGGGACACGCTCCGCAGAACTGGCCTGGTGGACTGCTGGAGAGCCCTACATCCGGAGGATAGGGATTACACCTACTACTCTCCGGTACACAAGAGGTATAGTAGACTGGACTATACCCTCATGGCACAAGAGCTCCTACACCTGCTCGTTTCGGCCGAGATTCGCCCGCTTTGCTGGTCCGACCACAACCCAGTCCTGACTTGCATCAAGTCACCGCTGTTCCGACCCGGAACCAGGCAATGGAGAATGAATGAATCCATCCTGACGGACGCTACCATCGCTACTGAACTCCGTACCACGCTGACTACATTCTTTGAGGACAACGAATCCCCTGACATGCCAGCCCTTACCACCTGGGAAGCACACAAATGCGTGATCCGAGGAACGCTAATCAACATATGCTCCCACAGGAAGAAGGAACAGCGGAAACACACAGAGGCACTGTGTAAGCAAATTTCCGAGTTAGAAGAGGCACACAAGGCCATGCAGTCAGACCGGGACTATAGGGCCCTCCTGGCTGCCAGGAGAACGCTACGCGATATCCTACAGCGGAAATTGCAGCATACCATCCGACGGTCTCACCGCTTTTTCTATGAATACTCTAATAAATGCGGCCGGCTCCTGGCCAGAATGCTCCAAAGGAAGAGGCGCATGAGTCACATCACCAAAATCAGAACTAAGGAATAGACAATGACCCAGATGCCGGATAAAATCGTGGATTCCTTCCGGGATTTCTACGAGACCTTGTACAATTTGCCCGCCTTGGACACATCTGAGTCGATTCAGCGGAAGGACCTGCGGATATCAGAGTACCTACGGGAACATGTCTCCAAGACGCTGACCCTGGAAGCAGCGGAGGAACTGGAAGCACCCATCTCGCTCGAGGAACTACAGGCAGCGCTGAAAGGATCGAAGCTCAATAAAGCCCCAGGCCCGGACGGACTGCCGGTCAGGTACCTAATGCCCAAATTCCTGACGGGCATCAACTCACTATTAGAAGGAGGGACGTTCCCACGAGACTCCCTAGCAGCGACGATAGCTATCATTCCGAAGGACGGCAAAGATCCAGCTAGCTGCTCCAGCTATAGGCCGATTTCCCTTCTGAACGCGGACCTAAAGCTCTTCACAAAGATACTGGCCACCCGCATCAGTAATGCGCTCCCAGAACTAGGGGACCCTGACCAAGTCGGCTTCATCCCGGGCCGAGAGGCCAGGGACAACACCATAAGGGCATTAAACATCATGCACGCGGCCGGACGCTCCGCGCACAAACTCGTACTCCTTTCCACGGACGCTGAGAAGGCCTTTGATCGAGTGGACTGGAGATACATGGAGGCCACGTTACGGGCCATGGGATTTGGGCCGCACCTGATGACCTGGATACTATCCCTATACACGACCCCAACCGCAAGGGTGCGAGTCAATGGCGCCTTATCCGCCCCTGTGTCGATCCGGAACGGGACGAGGCAGGGATGCCCGCTCTCCCCCCTTCTGTTTGCCCTCTCCCTGGAACCGTTCCTGGGGGCGGTCAGACGGGACGGGGGAATAGGGGGGTATACCCTAAAGGGCACGGTGCACAAAGTAGCAGCATATGCAGATGACATGCTGTTCTTTCTCAGCAACCCCTTGGTCTCCATCCCGAACCTCCTGCGAGCCTTCAAGGAGTACGGGCTCATATCCAACATGAAATTGAACGCGGATAAGTCGGAGGCCTTGCCCATCTCGTTGACTGATCCGGAAGTCGCCCACCTCCAATCCCAATTTAGATTCACGTGGTGCAAAACGAAACTTAAATACCTGGGGATCTGGCTCACTGCGAACCTTGCCCAAATCTACACGCATAACTTTGCCCCAATCCTACTCACGCTGAAACAAGACCTTACGAGATGGGCCGGCCTATGTGTATCGTGGTTTGGCAGAATGAATACCATTAAAATGAACCTCCTGCCGCGTCTGCTGTTCCTATTCCAGACACTTCCTATACGAATCCCGATGCAGTTCTTTCGCACAATAGATATGGCCATTTCCAGATTCGTCTGGCAAGCTAAACCCCCCAGACTGAGGAGGACTCAACTGCAGCGGACGAAAGCGCAGGGTGGAGTCGGGCTCCCCTCAATCTTAACCTACTACAGGGCAACGCACCTACATCGCATAGTGGACTGGCATGCGCTGAAAACGGACAAAAAATGGACCCACATGGAGAGGGCGCTGGCAGAGGGAACACTCTTGGCAGCTGTATGGCTGGCTGAACACGAGAGGAGCGAACAGACGCGGACCCACCCTCTTATCGGAGCGACCCTGCAGACCTGGTACTCCATACGAACCAGACTCTCGCTCACCACGACCCCAGGACCGCTGACCCCAATCACCCACAATCCCAATGTGGCTGGGGGCCTCAAACCACAAGAAATCAGGTCATTTGGAGCTACGGACTTCACGTACATGCAACAATGGTGTGCGGCAGACACCCTCAAACAACTCCCAGACCTCATACCAGAAAGACCTCCAACGAGTCTGGAAAGATTCCGCTATTTTCAAATAAAAACATGCTACACCTCGCATAGGGGAAGACGCCTGTTCCACAGGAGCCTGACGGAGTTTGAAGTACTCTGCAGGGCACGCACGCACCTGAGCAAGGGGGTCTCCACACTTTACGCTCTACTCCAGACGGCGGCCCGCCCAGAACCTGCGAGATATATGGCACGCTGGGAGGAAGCCTCACTGCTCAATCCTCTGCCATTTAGGAGTAAATCCCTTTGTTTATGAACCCTAGTCACACCTCACTTGCATGTGACTTGCACAGCCTTCCATAAACACTTCCTGTAAAGAAAGCCCTATTTAGGCTCTCTTTATTGCAAGTTCTGTTTAATTCAGATTTTCTTATCCCCTGCTATGTTAATAGCTTGCTAGACCCTGCAAGAGCCTCCTGCGTGTGATTAAAGTTCAATTTAGAGATTGAGATACAATTATTTAAGGTAAATTACATCTGTTTAAAAGTGAAACCAGTTTTTTTTTTTTTTTTCATGCAGGCTCTGTCAATCATAGCCAGGGGAGGTGTGGCTAGGGCTGCATAAACAGAAACAAAGTGATTTAACTCCTAAATGACAGTGAATTGAGCAGTGAAATTGCAGGAGAATGATCTATACACTAAAACGGCTTTATTTAGCTAAAGTAATTTAGGTGACTATAGTTTTCCTTTAAATGTTTACGAAGCATCAGCAACAAGCAGGTTTGTCAAAGCATTGTCTTCACCAAGATGTTGTGACATATCTCCACTTTGGAGATAATGGAAAGTATCCTTGAGCAGCAGAGAATGATGCAATACTTGTCATCGCAGGTAAACATAGGAGTGGCATGTCTATTGGTGAGAGAGGAATAGCAAGCTGAAGGTCAGATTATGTCAGTCCTTAAGCCTTTAAGGGATGTCACAGAAAGTTCTAATTAAGTCACATTACAGCAAGCCTTGGGCAATGGATTCCATTTCTCGTGTACCTAAAAAAACTAAATGAAAGGAATCCTAGAGAAGTGTGAGATTGTACCTGGAGAGAGGCTGTATCCAGAAATGTAGCCTTTCTTTTATGAAGTTGAAGGAGGAATTAAAAGGTTGCATATTTGAAATGTTGAACACCCACTTTGGGTGGGATGTGGGAAGATGGACACTGACTAATGGGCAAGGAGATAACACATAAACCCACACAGGGGCCCCTTCTTGCCGCTCCTGATGTTGGCCGCGGCCCTCTTCCCTCCCTCTCCTGCCTGCCTTCTCCCCCCCCCTTTTTTTTTTTTTTTTTCTGCCTCCGGCCCCCCCTCTTGCCTTCTCCCCCCCCTGTTTCCCTCCTGCGCCCTCCTCCGGCACTGCTCACATGGGGAGTCCGATACAAGGGCCACAACGGAAGGGATCCCTCCACACTTGAACGGTTCTCATGAGGTGGGGACAATAAGCCATACTGGGGAGGGATGCGGGGTCTCTGGGGGGTGGAGACATTGGTCGGATGGAGGTCGATGCACAGCTGTCTGGGGGGTGCCCCCCCCTGCGGGGAACGGGTTCACGAGCAGCGGACAGGCAACAGAGACTGAAGACTACAATGTTTGCAATGTCTATTCTGACCTGTCTGGGACTGCTGGGTTCTGCTGGGGGGGTGGGGGGTGGTCGAGGGGTGGTGGGATGCGGTCACCTCCGGATATAAGTGGCCCATAGGCACTCATGCGGGCTATCCGCTAAGCAGGGAATCAGGGGGCCCACGAGGGGAGAGTGACACCTGAGGGAACCCTGCCAGCCGCAGAGAGATAGACACAGCAACTGAAAGTGGGGAAAGGCGGCTAAGGGCACAATGGGCAGCACAGCCTTTAGATAGCCGATACAGTAGGACCCAAACTTCGTAAGCACAATACACACTAGATGACCACTCACACCCACGGGTCACCCCGCAAAGTAGACCCTGACCCCAGCAGCCCCTACGCCCTTGAACTCGGACCCACGCTCACCCAGCCCATGCTGACTACCCCAGGGGAATAGAGGGTCCCCAACCAGGGTGACTCAGGGAGGTTCACAGGAATGACCATAGAACCCACACTAAAGACTCCCAGCCCCCCACTCCGCTGGCGCACCACATAGGAACACTGACGACCCATAATGATGCTTGGCTGCCGGACACCTTTTGCCTCCTACGCCATAACCGTTTCTCGGTCGGGGGGGCGAGATGCTCAACCACACCTCCCACACGAAAACAGTAGACTTCCTCTCACTGAGGACACATCTCACACCTACTATACAACAGACAACCAAATATCCACAGCACACAATAGCTCCTGCGCAGGTGCAGTCTGGGTCAGGCACCCACTGACGGACACCCACCTCACATTGGTAGAGAGAGTGCGGACTAGCCCCTAGACGGGACTCCGCACGACATCCTGCCACAGGTGTCAAGTCTAAGTAGGACCGCCCACGGGTCTACACCTACAGGCCACAACCAAGTCCAAACTCCCCCTGCTCACATTGCCCTGACCTCCCCCCCCCCCCACTCCCCTCGCGCCCAGCCCCCCCCCCACATGGTGCTCGCTACGGGGACGGGGTTCACCCCGGTGCCGCTACGATTATGGTCCAACAACGTCCGGGGTCTAAACGCCCCCGAAAGGCGATCGCACTTACTACGCTCCCTGTGGACGGAACGGATATCCATCGCGTTCCTCCAGGAAACCCACTTCCGGGGGGACAGAGATCCGACTCTAAGGGACAACAGATACACGCAGGGCTTCTACGCAAATCACCCTACAGCTAAAAAGGCTGGAGTTGCCATATTGATGGCAAACACCGTGCCGTTCAAGTGCACGGGAACTTTGACAGACCCCATGGGCCGCTTCCTTTTCACTAAAGGCACTATAGCCGAAAACATGTACACCTTCGCGAGCATCTACGCTCCTAATACCAAACAACACAGATTCATCAAGAACACAATGTCTAAGCTCGACAGATTTCGCGAGGGCCTCCTGGTGGCAGCGGGAGACCTGAACGTGGCACTCGAGCCCAACATCGACACCTCCAGGGGTGTCAGTTCCTACCCACCGCACGGACTTAGAGACATCAGGGACACGCTCCGCAGAACTGGCCTGGTGGACTGCTGGAGAGCCCTACATCCGGAGGATAGGGATTACACCTACTACTCTCCGGTACACAAGAGGTATAGTAGACTGGACTATACCCTCATGGCACAAGAGCTCCTACACCTGCTCGTTTCGGCCGAGATTCGCCCGCTTTGCTGGTCCGACCACAACCCAGTCCTGACTTGCATCAAGTCACCGCTGTTCCGACCCGGAACCAGGCAATGGAGAATGAATGAATCCATCCTGACGGACGCTACCATCGCTACTGAACTCCGTACCACGCTGACTACATTCTTTGAGGACAACGAATCCCCTGACATGCCAGCCCTTACCACCTGGGAAGCACACAAATGCGTGATCCGAGGAACGCTAATCAACATATGCTCCCACAGGAAGAAGGAACAGCGGAAACACACAGAGGCACTGTGTAAGCAAATTTCCGAGTTAGAAGAGGCACACAAGGCCATGCAGTCAGACCGGGACTATAGGGCCCTCCTGGCTGCCAGGAGAACGCTACGCGATATCCTACAGCGGAAATTGCAGCATACCATCCGACGGTCTCACCGCTTTTTCTATGAATACTCTAATAAATGCGGCCGGCTCCTGGCCAGAATGCTCCAAAGGAAGAGGCGCATGAGTCACATCACCAAAATCAGAACTAAGGAACAGACAATGACCCAGATGCCGGATAAAATCGTGGATTCCTTCCGGGATTTCTACGAGACCTTGTACAATTTGCCCGCCTTGGACACATCTGAGTCGATTCAGCGGAAGGACCTGCGGATATCAGAGTACCTACGGGAACATGTCTCCAAGACGCTGACCCTGGAAGCAGCGGAGGAACTGGAAGCACCCATCTCGCTCGAGGAACTACAGGCAGCGCTGAAAGGATCGAAGCTCAATAAAGCCCCAGGCCCGGACGGACTGCCGGTCAGGTACCTAAAGGAATTCGGGGATGTGCTAATGCCCAAATTCCTGACGGGCATCAACTCACTATTAGAAGGAGGGACGCTCCCACGAGACTCCCTAGCAGCGACGATAGCTATCATTCCGAAGGACGGCAAAGATCCAGCTAGCTGCTCCAGCTATAGGCCGATTTCCCTTCTGAACGCGGACCTAAAGCTCTTCACAAAGATACTGGCCACCCGCATCAGTAATGCGCTCCCAGAACTAGGGGACCCTGACCAAGTCGGCTTCATCCCGGGCCGAGAGGCCAGGGACAACACCATAAGGGCATTAAACATCATGCACGCGGCCGGACGCTCCGCGCACAAACTCGTACTCCTTTCCACGGACGCTGAGAAGGCCTTTGATCGAGTGGACTGGAGATACATGGAGGCCACGTTACGGGCCATGGGATTTGGGCCGCACCTGATGACCTGGATACTATCCCTATACACGACCCCAACCGCAAGGGTGCGAGTCAATGGCGCCTTATCCGCCCCTGTGTCGATCCGGAACGGGACGAGGCAGGGATGCCCGCTCTCCCCCCTTCTGTTTGCCCTCTCCCTGGAACCGTTCCTGGGGGCGGTCAGACGGGACGGGGGAATAGGGGGGTATACCCTAAAGGGCACGGTGCACAAAGTAGCAGCATATGCAGATGACATGCTGTTCTTTCTCAGCAACCCCTTGGTCTCCATCCCGAACCTCCTGCGAGCCTTCAAGGAGTACGGGCTCATATCCAACATGAAATTGAACGCGGATAAGTCGGAGGCCTTGCCCATCTCGTTGACTGATCCGGAAGTCGCCCACCTCCAATCCCAATTTAGATTCACGTGGTGCAAAACGAAACTTAAATACCTGGGGATCTGGCTCACTGCGAACCTTGCCCAAATCTACACGCATAACTTTGCCCCAATCCTACTCACGCTGAAACAAGACCTTACGAGATGGGCCGGCCTATGTGTATCGTGGTTTGGCAGAATGAATGCCATTAAAATGAACCTCCTGCCGCGTCTGCTGTTCCTATTCCAGACACTTCCTATACGAATCCCGATGCAGTTCTTTCGCACAATAGATATGGCCATTTCCAGATTCGTCTGGCAAGCTAAACCCCCCAGACTGAGGAGGACTCAACTGCAGCGGACGAAAGCGCAGGGTGGAGTCGGGCTCCCCTCAATCTTAACCTACTACAGGGCAACGCACCTACATCGCATAGTGGACTGGCATGCGCTGAAAACGGACAAAAAATGGACCCACATGGAGAGGGCGCTGGCAGAGGGAACACTCTTGGCAGCTGTATGGCTGGCTGAACACGAGAGGAGCGAACAGACGCGGACCCACCCTCTTATCGGAGCGACCCTGCAGACCTGGTACTCCATACGAACCAGACTCTCGCTCACCACGACCCCAGGACCGCTGACCCCAATCACCCACAATCCCAATGTGGCTGGGGGCCTCAAACCACAAGAAATCAGGTCATTTGGAGCTACGGACTTCACGTACATGCAACAATGGTGTGCGGCAGACACCCTCAAACAACTCCCAGACCTCATACCAGAAAGACCTCCAACGAGTCTGGAAAGATTCCGCTATTTTCAAATAAAAACATGCTACACCTCGCATAGGGGAAGACGCCTGTTCCACAGGAGCCTGACGGAGTTTGAAGTACTCTGCAGGGCACGCACGCACCTGAGCAAGGGGGTCTCCACACTTTACGCTCTACTCCAGACGGCGGCCCGCCCAGAACCTGCGAGATATATGGCACGCTGGGAGGAAGCCACGGGAGTCGCGCTCACGGAACAACAGTGGACGAAAATCCATATACTCACGCACCAAAGCTCTGTGTGTTCCAAACAACAGGAGACCAACTACAAATTGTTGACTAACTGGTATAGAACCCCTAAGCGGTTACACAAGATGCACCACGATGCCACGGAGCTATGTTGGAGGTGTGGAGAATCAGTTGGGTCGGATCTACACATTTGGTGGTCTTGTAGGAAAATAACTCAGTACTGGACCCAGATCCATACGCAGATCACAGTAATCCTAGACACTGACCTCCAACTACAACCGCTTCAGATGCTCCTCCATCATACGGAGATGCCCATTTCGAGATATAAAAGGTCACTCACGAAACACCTACTGAACGCAGCTAAATTACTCATCCCGGCCAGATGGCGCACCCCGCAGATCCCCGACCTCCAACAATGGATGGATAAGGTGGAAGAGATCCACGGAATGGAAACACTCACAGCGACCCTGAAGGGGACCACCGAACGATGCCTCCAGACATGGGCACCGTGGATTGACTACATCTCCAGAAGCGGGAACTAGAGATGAGACCTTAGGCACTAGATGCACGGATCACAGGGAGACCAACCCACCATCGGGCCCTGAAGTGGATGAAAGAGGCAAGTGACGTGCTGAGAAACAGAAAATCGTGGGCGGTGCATGGAGGCGGGCTCCTTGACCTGGGTGAGCACCAAGGGGAGGAATTACACCTCATCCCATGTACACCTATTGGCCGCAGCACCTTGCTTAACCCCTACCCATTCGTCCGATCCCGGCGCAGGCCTTAGTACACAGACACAACCAATTCACCCCCTGCCCAGAAACTAACCCTAAATCGTTCGGAGCGGAATCCGGCCTCTGCCAGCTGCACCTGCGTAGATGAGGGAATTCTGGGGCCATGGATAGGCCTGAACTAAGGGATGACTCCCTAATAGAAGACAACAAGGCACACAGGGGGATCACAGAGGACACACAACCGGAGCTCAGACGGAGATGTAGGAGGCACAATGAGTCCCGTTGCATGCTCGGCCGATACTAGACCGACAAATGACTTGGACGTGGCATTACGCAACTAGGGGGGGAGGACACAAGGGCGACAGACGAGTTTTCTCGACCACGTTGACACACAATATGAGATCACAAAACCCGACAACTAACGGAGAGTTGTCCACTACGGGCCTCCAGAGAAATAGCACCCCACAGGGGAGCGGATAATCGCTCCTAGACCTACCGGACTGGACACTGGGACACCACTGACCCCTGAACACATGCCATTAATACTTACCTGGTCACCGAACAGCTAGGGGAGATCACTCAAAGCGCAATGAGAATAACAGCCTTTCGAACTCTAGCGAAAAAATTAACCTCTCGGTAACATGGGTGATAAAGCAAGAACAGATATTGACGTTAGGCGCTAAGGTCAAGTAGCATGCCTAGTTGAGGGAGAAAGTGAAACGGCAAATGTGGCACAGTTTATATTGTTATATAATACGTTGTTAATGCACTATCCTTGCATCTAAGGACTTAGAGGTTCAGAAGATAAAACTATACTGTCCTGTAACAAAGTGCTGTTCAATTGAAAAATAAAGATTGTCAAAAAAAAAGAAATGTTGAACACCACTCCAGAGTTCATACTAGCCACCATTTTTGACACACGAATAAAAGGCAATCGCTGTGAGGTGTGACAGACTAGTTAATAAAGTGCATGTGATGTAAAGAAAGAGTGGTATAAAAAGGGAGTAACAATGGAGGCGTTAGCGAGGCCTTAGATTGGTGTGGTGAGGTTTAAGGTCGGTTGCGCAACAGATTCTGTCATGCCCTCCCACAAGTGTTCAGAGTGAGAGAATCTTCTCAGTTACTGGCAACATCCTTGAACCCTAACGTTCACAGCTTTCACCAGATTTAGTTGAAAAAAAATACATTTTTAAAATTCAACCTGCAGAAGATTGGCTATTGATCAAGTTTTAAAAACTAAAGAAAAGAGTTTACCTTGCACACCATCCTATATCCTTATGCACTTTTAAATTACTGGAGGTTTTTAGTATCACTCCATTGGCCATTTAAGTGTAAGCCCACCTGCCACATCAAGGCAAACCTCTTAGAGCAGTCCTACAATTCACCTTCCTTCTTAGAGCTCCACGTAAAAAAATCTCTGAGACAGAGAGGGGTATTTTTCTAAACCCCTACACACTTATTAACCCTTAATAAGGAACACTTGGGGTAGGCGGCAGCATTGTAACATGTCAGTTTAATACAAAAGCAAATACAAACATACAATATTAAGCCCTGAGCTCAAACTCTCTCTACCCTGGCTGGCAGCAATGACTATAGTACACATCAGCCCCAATACATACAATAAAAACTAAAGAGTTAATTGCATACTATCTCAAATCCCTATTCATCAAGTTTTATTACATATTGATTTAGAGTAGGCAACAACTTTCATTTTTTTTTTTAAAGTCCTAATCTAACTTTGTTCAAAGTCTCCTGCTGCTGCTCAGAGTGAATATCCCACTGTACGGGTTGTTGTGACTGCCATCTCTTCCCTGGGCTCTGGTCTAAAGTCTACTTCTGCTCTTCTAAATAAACACCCTTTAGGGTTGTGACTGCAACCTTTTCCCTGGGCTTTACATTTTACATAGTTTGCTGCTGTCGTTGGAGTGAATAACTTCCTTTAGGAGTTGTTGTGACTGTGGCTCTTGCTCTTGCCTGGGCTAACATCCAAAGTCTGCTGTTGCTGTTCTGAGGGCATATACTCCTTTAGGGGATGGTGCAACCGCCACCTCTTCCCTGAGTTCATGCCCAAAGTCTGTTGCTACTATTCTGAGTGAACCTTCTTTAGTTGTTGTGACTGCAGTCTTCTCCCCAGACTCGCCTCCAAAGTCTGCTGCTGCTGTTCTGAGTGAATATCCTCTTTTAAGAGTGTGACCACCAGCTTTTCCCTGGGGTCATGTCTCAGTAGCCAAAGTCTGCTGCTGTCTACTTTAGACTCTCTCCCTACCCCATTACCTTTTCCACAGCTCACTACTACCATTAATCAAACAAATGGTAAAAATGTCAAAATACTATCAGGGGGAGCGGAATACGCGGCATAAGAGCCGCGCGTGCATTCAAACAGTCCATAGGAAAACCATTTCTCAATGCTTTCCTAGGGACGTTCTGCACGTTGGATGCAAATTTCGCATCTAGTGTCGCAGAAGCACCTCTAGCGGCTGTCAGGAAGACAGCCACTAGAGGTTGGATTAACCCTGCTATATAAACATAGCAGTTTCTCTGAAGGATTAAAACCTGGGGGACCTGGCACCCAGACCACTTCATTGAGCTGAATTGGTCTGGGTGACTATAGTGTCCATTTAACCTTTATAGGTGAGCAGATTTTGTGATAATTTAAAAATATAACGTTTCAAAAGCTGCTAACCCTGCTAAAAAGCTTAGTTCTTCATGTAAGATCACCAAGCTCCACCATTTAGGGTGAAACATTACTTACTTAATAGGGATGGCTATATAAAATGATATAACACTAATGGATATATACAGCCATGGGATTCCTACTGTATATGCAGCTTTTGATATCCTTTATTAATACATTGAATTGAGTGCTCCTTGTTTGTATTAAAATGTATCTTTATATGTACATGAAGTGCACTCACTTGAACTGTAGTTACTTATTTTAATCTTTAATAGTCTTTAATTTTTCAAAAAAGTACCAGTGTTTCACAGATAAAATTAAATGGAAGAGTCTCAAAATATTAAAAAGCTTTAATTGCTGGGCCATTTCTTTGTTAAAACCACTTGTTCACTGAAGTATTTAAACTTACAACTTCTCTATGAATTCCAATATGGAATGAACTACATAATCCTTTTTATAGAATGTGTCGCAATAGTGTATTTAGAACACAGGTTCCATCTAGGTTAAAGTCCGTATCTTACAAGCATACAGGAAAAGAGAAAATTTATGTTCTGCTCAACACTGTTTTTTTATTGTAAAATTTTAACCACTGATTATTTAATCTTAAAATAAAAAATGGCTTCATGTTCTAGATTCTTTTGGCATTGATAGGACAAGCCTATGCAACACATTCAGTGAAAATTACTTCATAAAATGCAGGCTTTCCTTGAAATTGCTGTCCTGTAGGATTTTTTTTAAACACCAAATTAATGCAGTATTGACTCACCCAGTCACTATATTGTATTCAATTAATTTATTTAGAGCTTGTAGCTGTTGTAACATTCAACGATTCTCTCTGTGGTTAATTATTTTTGAATGTGGCCCTGAGTATGTTCATGGCATTAGCTAACTATTTCAATGTTAAAGGACCACTATAGGCACCCAGACCACTTCAGCTTAATGAAGTGGTCTGGGTGCCTGGTCCAGCTAGGGTTAACCCTTTTTTCTATAAACATAGCAGTTTCAGAGAAACTGCTATGTTGATATTTTGGTTAATCCAGCCTCTAGTGGGTGTCTCATTGACAGCTGCTAGAGGTGCTTGCGTGCTTCTCACTGTGAAAATCACAGTGAGAAGACGCCATGGTCCATAGGAAAGCAATGTTGAGACTGGCTGAATGCGCGCGCGGCTCTTGACGCGCATGCGCATTCAGCCGAAGAGGAGGAGAGGAAGCGGAGAGAAAGAGGAGAGCTACCCGCCCGGCGCTGGAGAAAGAGGTAAGTTTAACCCCTTCGCCTCCATCCAGCCCGGCGGGAGGGGGAACCCTGAGGGTGGGGGCACCCTCAGGGACCTATAGTGGTCCTTTAAACTGTATGTTTTCCTGGCACTATAGTGGTCCTATAAACTGTAAGCATGGTTTATCTAGTAAACCTAACTGGTGAAGGCATTGACACTACAAAACCAGATGATTGTAATTCATGTTCTCTGTTAATTTGTTGTGCCTGGCTTAGCCACTGTGCTGTACATTTTCAATAAGGCTAGCTCCATGTGGATTATCTATCACCTCATTCCAGTAGGCACCTGTCCTGCAGTATATTGGATCTACATTTACTTACATTAACCCCCTAAGGACCAAACTTCTGGAATAAAAGGGAATCATGACATGTCACACATGTCATGTGTCCTTAAGGGGTTAAGGGCCAAATTATTTGCATGTATAAATCACAGTTTGACCCCTAGAGCTCTTATGCATGCCAGCATGTAATATTCTTCTTACTCTGCTGTGGCAGACGTTCTGTCAATAAATAGTTGTAAATTCATTTTTGGAATACTTGGTCAATATTACTTCCTCTACTAACACAAAGTCAATTTTCTCAATGCATCACTCCATCGCTAAATCCATGCATACATTATTTATCGTTCATTGATGAGCAACAATGGCATCCAGATTTAAGTGTATAAACGTTTTAAAGAACACCACAGAATGTGCATAGTGTATGAATGTATCACTATTAGGGAGCACACCCATGCTCTGTATCAGCAGTGCCATTCCTGTCCTGCCTGCTGCTGGGGCAGAGGGACACTATAGTATAAGGAATACAGCTTTATATTTCAAATACTGTAGTGTTCATTTAATACACTATGTGACATTATCCACTGTACACTACTTGATTTGAAATCATGAACTATACATATAGATTTATTTATTTTGTTCCCTAAGGCTCATTTTGTGATGGCCGCTAGGACAGAGAAACAAGCACTCCATGAATTCCAACCAAGCGTTTAGCAATGTCCATAACACAGAATTAGGATAGACAATTAGATCCTAGTTGCCATTTATATATCATTAGGAGGTATTAACAAATGCATAGTAGTTTACACCACCTTTGCAAACATAGGATTTTTTCATTTTGTGATAAATCCAAAATGTGGATATCAAAGTTGCATATTAATTGAGCCTGTACTTTGATGGGTGCGAAAGAATTTCTAAACATAGTAAAACAAAAGCACTGAGGGAAAAATAACATTTGCAGAAAACTGATAGAGGGCTTACCAAATCAACATGACAATGCAACTATTTACATTTTAAACAACCTTTTTAATCGTCTTATCTATGTCAATGTTCAACTCAAACCCACAATTGTAGATTAGAGATACAGGCAAAAAGTTGTGTTTGGTTTTAGAGAAAAGCCAAAGAACTATATACCTAATGCTAAACATTTGCTTTCTGGTATATGCTATTTGCTAAAAATCTAGTTTTAGACAACTGAACACCGACGGTTAGAATAGCTGGTTTGAAGAAATTCTATTAAAGAGGTATGGCATTGTTAATTTAGCCTTCATTTTGGAAAATTAATTTCAGTAAATAAAACCAAACACGGCTGTGTTGTTATTAACCCCTTCAGGACGGAGTCAATAGTGCACGTTCTGATCAAAACAAAACGTAAACAAAAACTGGAATTTGCGCTATATGTCTGTTCAACTGTAATTCACCTCTTTCATATTAAATGCACCCACACTTATTATATATCATTTTGTTCAGGAGAAACAGGGCTTTCATTTCATATAAAATATTTATATATGAAACAATTTATTATGAATAAAATAAAAAAAAAAACTGTAAGAAATTAGAATTTTTTTTTTTAATTTGTAGTTCCGCCTCACATTTTAGCTGTAAATGTCATAATACTGTTAGGTTTTACTGCAACAAAATGCACATATTTGTAATCAGCGATGTCTCCCGAGTACAACAGTACCCCCCATTAACAGGTTTTATGGTGTTTTGGAAAGTTACAGGGTCAAATATAGAACGTTCCATTTTCAAATTGAAATTTGCCAGATTAGTAATGTTACCTTTGAGACGGTGTGGTAGCCCAGGAATGAGAATTACCCCCATAATGGCATACCATTTGAAAAAGTAGACAACCCAAGGTATTGAACGTGGGGTATGTTTAGTCTTTTTTAGTAGCCACTTAGTCACAAACACTGGCCAAAGTTAGCGTTCATATTTGTTTCTGTGTGAAAAAAGCAAAAAACTAATATTTGGCCAGTGTTTGTGACTAAGTGGCTACTAAAAATGACTGGACATACCCCATTTGCAATACCTTGGGTTGTCTACTTTTGCAAATGGTATGCCATCATGGGGGTAATTCTCATTCCTGGGCTACCATACGCTCTCAAAGGCAACATAACCAATCTGGCAAATTTCAATGTCAAAAAAATGAAATGCAAGCCTTATATGTGACTCCCTAACTTTCCAAAACACCATAAAACCTGTACATGGGGGGTACTGTTATTCTTGGGAGACTTCACTAAACACAAATATTAGTGTTTTAAAACAGTAAAACATATTACAACAATAATATAGTCCATAAAAGTGCCGTTTGTTTGTAAAAAATGCAAAAAACGTCACTTTTACTTAAAATATCATCGTTGTAATACAATTTACCAGTTTGAAACACTAATATTTGAGTTCAGCGAAGTTTCCCGAGTAAAACAGTACCCCCTATATACAG